>NC_083097.1:72581278-72905445 GCF_949774975.1 Lagenorhynchus albirostris
ACTCATTATATAAGCATCGGGGTTTATTCTTAAGAACTGAGTGGTTCTTAGTTTGTTCACTGTGGTGAACAAAAAAGGGCAAGGTCTCTACTTTTTGTATGTAAGTATCATAACATTTGAGACAGACGTAAAGAGGTAAATAAACACACTTTACATACTGGTAAGTGTTAGGGTGAAAATCAGTTGGAGGGAGGTGGGGTCAAAGAAGACATTATCACTGTAGAGGTGACACGTGAACTGAGAGGAAGTGCAGAGACTGGGGCAAGAGCAGAGAAAACAGCAAATGCAAAGAAAGGCCCAGAAACTAGAACAAGGTTGGCATACTTGAGCAGTAGAAATGGCAGTGTAGCACTTGGTTAGTGAACAAGATGGGAAGTCTTAGAAAATGTGGTCGGGAGGTGGGCGGGGCCTTGGTAGGACATATCTTTAAAGCTTAGCATTTCTTTTCTTTTTTCTCAGTTCAGTAAATGCATAGGTTATCTGCCTCTTTTTCAGCAAATTTTAGGTTAGAGGGCTAGCTGATAATAATGTCATTATTTTGGCTATTTAGGGTTGAAATAATTTTTATTTTGCCGATATCTCCAGCTTGGGAGATGTACTATATAACATGGAGTGAGCGTATAGCCAAGATCATCCCAGACACTTGTAAGCAAGCAGTCAGGAGGGACATATCAAAAAGAAGAAGGTAGTATCCACACTTTGCTTTAATTGAACATGCATTTTTCTGTTAATTTTGTGCAGAAAGTTGTTTCATCTGTAGATCTGTGACTCATTAGAATGAGATGTGCTCTGATCTGTCTAGGCTCAGGAGTGCCTGTGGAGTGACAAATAACTCCTTGAACCCCAGCCTCTGACACAGCTGACAATCAAATAGTCAAGCTAAGCGGACTTTACTGCAGTTGAAAATATAAATTGTTGGACCATATACTTTTTAAAAACTATCATAAATTAGTTTAAATGCAGTAGATCTGCAGTTTCTTTCTGAGATATTTCAAAGTCTATGGAAAGAAATTTATCTCTTTGTTTCTTGAGCTTGTGAGTTTAGCCTGAGGTGATTAAATTTGAAAACAAATAGGCTGTTACAGTGAAATTATTTGTTACTCATTTATATAAACATCGGGATTTATTAAGAACTCAGTAGAAAACAATTTGTATTGTTGTAGCTAATATATCCGGCAGCTGATACCTATTCAGTGTGTTTGGTCCCTGACTGCTATGTTTTATTCTTATGGTTTCAATATACATGTATTAGAAGTGAAACTAATATTATAAAATATATATCCCATGTGAATGAAAAAGTAAGCACTATGATTTCTCAAGGAAGAAAACTATTAAAAAATAACCTTGTCATGAACTCCTTTTTACTGCACCAGCACAAAGCAGAATTAAATGCAGAAGAGGGAGCTGCCAGGTCTACATGTAGCTTTCATTATGGTGTGATCTTGGTGAGCGAACCAACAGAGGGTGTAGACGGTGAAGTGCCTAGGTGCTGAAGCTCCTTTGCAGACAAAGACAATATAATGGATAACATTTTCTGTTCATAACCAGAACACAAGGGTCTCTTATGACTTTAATCAGTATGCTTGGGCCAAGAATTAGGGATCCAGCAATTCAGTCACTTTTTTGGGGTCTTCAGTGGTCATTTCATTGTCTTAAATTGTTGGTATATTTTAATTTAGCTCTGCATTTCAAACTGGTCATAGAAATTAGTTTTTAAAGCTTCATAAACACACAAGTTCCAAGGTTTGGTTTGCTTAGTCAGTCTTGAGTCATCAGTGTATTCTCACTTCCGTAGCAAAATGTCATCATTAGGGTTTGTTATACTGAAGTACCTTCCTTCTGAATAAAAATGTAGGTTAGCGTTTTCAATGTGTCTCACTTTCAAGCATGCTTGAATAAATTTAAATGCTGGTAACTGGTTGAAAGTAACTGAATCAAAGGAACTGGGAATGGTGTTACTGATTCTTGGAAGTCAGTTATGGTTAAAGATTAGAATGGACTCTGCTGCTGCCTTTCTCTCTTATGCAAACATAAAGTCCAAGGATCACATGATATAAAAAAAAATTACTAGCTTCTACAAAACTTTTTTTTAACTCTTTCTTTAAATAGTTTCCTGATAATATCCTGTTTGCAAAGCCAATGAAACAGTTGAACTAGCTGGCTCTTGGGTTTTAGCAGAAATATCTCATATGGCACACTCACTGGCCTCGTTCACCCACTGTGAAGGAAGATGCACTGCTCTGTCCTGGGTATCCGCTCTGTCCAGACCTGTGGGACAGTATTTCTGACCTCCAGTCTACTTGGGGAACAGATCACCCCACATACCTCTCTGTGATTGTGTTCTCTCTTCTATCTTGACCCTTCATAGGTAAACATCCCTTACCTGGCCAAAAGCAACAAAGTTGGAAAAACTTGGCTGAATCGGAAACCTGTTATTAGTCTGCCTCTTCCTGTTTCCCAGGGTCCCACTTCAGGCCACTGTGCTTCCTCGCTGTCCTTGACCTCAGCACGCATCTAGTATATGAATTTGGACCTTCCTCTCTCTGCCTCATTTCACCCTCTTTCTTTGTACCCTGCCACAAATCTTTACACTCCAGATACCTTTGGTTTTTCTTCTTTCTTTGAATGGACTTTCAGGTTTCCCCAGGCCTGGTATGCCTGTCCACTACATCTTCTAGACTCTCACTCTTCCTTCTTCCCACTCCTCCCCCACTGTTTCCCCATCTATTCCACTTCACCTGAACAGTCTGGAATCAAGTGTGAGCTTCTTGCATCTCAGTCTGATAGAATTTGGGGCAGTTAACGTTCCCCCACCATCTAATGGACCTCACCAATTTGTCTTCTGTCCACCAGGGTGACACCCTTTGCCACTGGTTCTTTAGGAGAGGGAGTTCTTACTGTGGATTTGTCCTGATTGATCCCTCTGGTTTCCTTTCTTTGACTTACCTTGTCCTTGCACTTTTTCTCACCCCAAATTTCATGTTGGATGCACAATATAAGAAACATACGTACTTCTTTCATTTACTATTTTAGTAAATTTTACCTCCTGGCCCTCATTTTAGATCACTCCACTAATCTTGTTCAGTCTGTTAACATGTGATAGAAACTTAATGATAAGCAGAATGAAATGAATTTTACTAGCGGAAAGTAATACTTTAGATATTAGATAGGGATGTCTCCGTTTAGATAGGAATTTAATAGTTCTTTTAGTCTGCATATAGACTACTGTTATTCTTTTCTTTGATTTAGAACTGTGCTTCTCAGACTTTAATGTGAATATGGATTTGTATACAAAGCAAGTAAACAAATATGTATCTCATACTTTATGGGCAAAATCACCTTCAAAAATCACTTAAGTTTTTTGGTCCCTAAGAGAGCTATGTGTTTTGTTTTTTATAATTTAAATCATTTGCCAAGATTTAAAAACAAGGAAATTTCAACAAAAATCCAGATTTCCAGTGTCAAAAAAATTTTTAATCTGGCAACTCCACTACCTGCATTTCTCTGCAGCAGCTGTGTCCTGGCACTGAGGAACAGCTGCCTCTTGACATGGGATTATGCTCACTGGTTTGACACAATTCCCATCTTGCAGGCCTCACTCCCTTGTATTAGCTGCTGGGCCTTATAGGCATTTGAGTTCGTGATCCTTGTCTTAAAAGGAAAAGAAGCGTTGGAACCAAAGAGTTAAAGGCATAAATTTCCACCAGGCAGCACCTTTTTTTTTTGAAGAATTAAAACGTACAAAAAAATTACAAAGAATAAAATGTCTTTTGTATTGCCACCACCCAGAATAAGTTACTGTTAAGTTCTGAGAAATTTGCATTCAAGGTTTTTTTTTTTTCCCTTCTGTCCAGCACCATTTTATATCCTGTAGAATTTTATTATGCTGTACAGGGCTTAATTTCTCCCTCAACAAGTTCCCCCACAGTTCTTAAAGATTTTACTACCTTTTTCCTCAGGAGATTCAGTAATCTCAGGTTTGCAAAGTTCATTCACTTTGTAACTAGGGCATTAGACGTTCTCCGAATCAGGAACTTGAATGGTTCCCAGTCAGGATTCTCTCTGGCCACTAGGCGCAAGTAGGAAATGTGGTTGTCACTTGGTTTCATGGTGAACAGCACAGCCCTGAGTCCTTTTAACAGGTTAATTGGTGAGTACTCATAAATGTGGAATATTTCAAGGCAGTTGGATTCATCTTAGTCCTGACCTCACCTGTTTAGGTGTGTTTTTCAAAGATTCTGGCCAGCTTTGGGCCAATGGAAGAAATGAATACAATCCAGTATTCATCTGGACCAAAACTGGGAGAGTCAGCTGCCATTCTTGTGTGATATGATACCCCCAGCCCCACCTCCATTGCCTTCAAACCTTTCAAACCTTTGCAAGCCCTCCCCTTGGGAATGAACGTGAACCCATTTGACTTTTGTTCAGACTACGTATACAGTTATCAACCTCTGATTTGTATTGAATAGTTGCTGTGCATTTTAGCAGTTTACCTTACTTATACGTAGGTGTTCAGGATGCAACTAATTTTTAAAAATTCGTATTTAGACTCCTTTGCTTGCTCCCAAAAAGATAATTTAAAACCATAATATGGCTGTGATATATAAACACATATATATTAAGGTTATAAAATCAATTTTTCAATGAGTTATTAAAGTGTAGAGCTCAACACTTTACTATTTAATTGGTGTTCAGTTGAGGTCAGTGTCTTCCTTATTAAAAATATGCACTGTCCCAGCAGTATAATGGATTTAATAGGATTCTGTGGTCTGTTTGGGAAGCCTCGCCATCTCACAGCATGGTTTCTATGGAAAAGTGCATTCTGTACTAAGCATGTTAGAAAAGGATGCAAAGATGCTGGGATGCTTTCTTACTCGGCCACAGCCCCTAGGCATGGTGGGAAAATGTATGTAACAGTCACTGCCTGCTGACTCTGGAATCTTAGGGATTAAGACTAGAGCCCTATCTCCTCCCCTTATCCCAGCTCCACATAGTATGTACGGCACATTTTGGCACCTATGCTGCACCTCTCTTCCTGTCTCTCTTTTCTTACTATCTCTCTCCTGTTTGCTCCCATGCATGCAGTATTGGTGAACATATCTCATGCTTCCAAGGAACATATTCACCCATAGGCCATTTCTGTGTGTCTTTCTGCTTATTGTTCTTATCTTAAAGATAAATTTGAAAATGCCTGTACTGTACTGCTTTATTTGTTCTGTAATCAGGTAAGTCACCACTGCTGTTATTTCCAGATGTAGATTTGTACAATTCAATTCAATAGCAAATTCTCCTAGCTAAGAGAGGACACATGATTAAACAATTCTGTACATGGTCAGGTTTTAGTGTTGCATGAAACATCAGTTAACTGGGATTTTGAATTGAGTACCAGCAGGAAGTCCAATATGTCTTGGCTGGTGAAAGCAGGGCAGAGAATGGAAGAGGGTGAATTTAAAGGGAGAAGTAGGGTCCAGATAATGTAAGGTCCAGTCGCTTATGATAAACAGTGTGATGCAAAGTCACTATAAAGTTTTGGCTGCCGGGTGGGGTATAGACCGTGGTGAATAGTGGATGGTGGGGAAGAGTGAAAACAAAGAGAACAGTTAGGCCTTTGCAAGAGTCCAGGTGAAAGATAGTGATGGCTTGAGCTAGGGGATCCATAGTAAGGAGAAGAGGTTTCAGGTTTGCACTATACTTTGAAGGTAAAACCAATAGGATTTACTATTGGTAAATAGTAAATTTACTGGATGAGATAGATGTGTGTAAGGGGAAACGAGGAGTTTAGGAAAACCCCTGGTTTGAGTCATTTAATCTAATTGATTCCTTTTCTTCATCACACCAGTTATCCAAGCTCCTCCTTCCTATGAGAAATCAACTTTGAGCCATACTCCATTACTCAGTTGCTTCTCATCACTTCTGTCACCACCCACCTCTGGAAGCTTGCTGATTGTACCTGTTCTGTGAACTTTCTAACAGATTTTGAAATCCTTGCTCTTTCATCAAGCTCTTCTGATTGACCAGAGACCAGACTATTTCCACATAGTTTATTCAGTTGGGAGGAAGAATTTCCATAGCTTTTCTGTCCTCGACCCAGTTACATATGTTGCCTCCTTGCTGCAGTGCGCACTACCTGTAACGGAGAAATACTAATGCCTCATTTTCCGTTCATATACTTGCTCTGCAAGTTTAATTCTGTGTTTCAATATATGTGCATTTGTGTAAGTGTCTGTCTTTGGTTTGTAATACCTAGAGGGCACTTCCTGCCTTATACTTGTGTAATTTGGTTTTAAATAAATGTGTTTTAAGTGATGATAATATTTTGATTCCACTGTAGTGACAGTGTTTGGTAAGAATTTTAATCACACTTTTGCCAGTAGTCAGGCTCTTTCCCTCCCAACGTATTAAGTGATGATACATGTGGGTTTTTCAGAAGGCAGCTCTGTGCTGTCAGGTTTCAAGGGCTGGTCTCTTCACCACACTGAGTTTACTATACTCTCCATTATGCCAAACTCATATCTTTGCTAATCTGCACATTCACCCTATATTTCCCAATACTGGAAAGCCACTTTTGTGTTAGAAACTGTTTGGAAAGGGATGGAAAAATCTCTTGTTTTATAAAAAAAAAAAGATGACACCTCATTTTAGTAATAAATCTAGATTTTTTTATTGAGTTCACTTTAATAATATGTTTTTATGAACCATGGTTAGCAAAGGGAATTAATTTCCTTTGAGACTCACCATGGACTTTTAGAAACCAAGAATGATTTATTTGCTTTGTGTCTAAGATTAACCAAGTTAAGAATGGAAAAATCCTATTAGATCATAAGAGACTGTTCCCTTCCCCACTGCAGGGTTATGCGCGAGAGTATATTTCCTAATCTTTGTTCTTTTTAATAACATTCTTCCTGTATTCATTTGAAAGTCATTACCCCAAAATATTTCCACGAAATTATAATATCGTGCATGATTTCAGGTGGAGATAAATTCCTTATGTTTATTTTATAAACATAAAGTTTATTTTATAATACACACCAAAGTTTATTTTTTAAAAATATTGAGTAATGTTTATCTCTTTGAAATGGGACAATTATGTTAGCTTTCTTTTAAACTAATTTTAATTTCTTTTAAACTTTTTCTTAAACTTTTAATATAAGTTTAAATAATAGCAGTACTTTCTTTTACTTGAGTAACTTTCACTGTTATTTTGGAATAGTGATATTTTGTTTGGAATATACTGTGGACTATGGATTATTGTCAGATATGCTTTACAAAGAAATTAGAATGTACCCTAAACTGAGAGGCAAGCAGATCAGGGTTTTTTGTTTTTTGGGGGGGCGTCTTTTTGGTTTCCATTTTTTAATATAAAAAGGGCAGAATTGGTAGACTAATGATCCATTGGGACATGAATAACTCAAATAATAAAATAGTAGTTTGTAATACTCCATATATATAAATGGGTAAATAAATTATATATATTTATATATATATATATAAATTGCTTCATCCATATCTCCATGTGTGAAGATGCTCATGTAGCCCACCAGACCTTTCAGCAAGTGACTTCTGCTGTGGTTCATGATTCCCAGATGATAGTCCAGGTAGGACTTAATTTTTTCAAAGTTAAGATACGTCTAGAAAATGCAACTAGAAAATAGTCTAAATTAAATAATTAACAAATTATTAGGCATGTCATTATTAATACATTAAATGCTGTCACTGTGGACATTTCTCTTTCAACCTAAAAGTGTGTATGTTTTGAATTATTTTCAAAGATAGTTTGGAAATCAGCTGGCTTTTAAAAAAAAATAGCTAACTTGGAAACAAAAGAATAAGCCTGAACGTTATGTATCACTTCTGACTCTCATATTATCTTAGTAACAGTTTGAAATTAATCACTTAAATCAATAAATTTTAATTTTTGTTTACCAACCCAGATGAAATCTACTGATTTACTACTTAAAATTAGCCATGGCTCATCAGGGCCTCCAAGATGAAACCTAAACTCCTTAACACAGTGTATGCTTCGACACCAAGCTATGCTTCAGTCTCACATTCCATCCCTTCTCTTTCTCACATACCCCTCGTGCCCCACACACATACTCTGGTGGTCTCATATCTTTGCCCCTGTGGATTGTGCTGCCACGTGCAGCTTCTCCCCTTTCTTTATCTAGTGAGTTACCACTCATTCTTCATGCCCAATATCAAATGGCTGGACAGCCTTTCTGGGCTTGATTAGGTGGACTTGAAATATTTCGTATTGTCTAGGTTTTTCTAAGGCTGAGATGATGCTTATTCATCTCTGTACCCCTCTTTTCACCTAGCATCTATCCCAGTGTCTTCAAAGTATTCAATAGCAGGGATATTGTGGAGGTTTATGGAATTTGTCAATAAATTAATAAGTGAATGTTATGGTAATCTTTCCCTGAATGGATAGTAATCAATGATTTAATGACTAGTGTCTAATATTTCCTATTCTAATCTTTCATATTTCACAGAAGTGAAGAAATCTATATCTATTGTATTTTGGTACAGAAGCCTTTTTTTTAAAAAATTTGCTAAATAACCTTTACTTTGAATTCAGTGGTAGAATTTTGTTATAATTATCTCAGGTAAACTAGGTAAATTACCTGATCTTGTATAATTATATATTAAATAGTGTGTGCATGCCCCTCTCTGCATTTATGTGAGTAAAGAGTGATATCACAGTATTCAAAGAACTCAGACATTTAAGAAGCACTGACTACTAAAAGTCAAAGTGTACCGTGAATTCATAGCTCACCACTTGTTTGCAATCTCTTTGGGAATGCTGACACATGGAACAAGAAAAAAGTGCAAGGCTTCACAGAGTAGTATCAAAATGCTCAGAGGATAAAATAATTGCTGTAGGAATTCATAGAGTGAGTATGTTGAGATGGTTAAAGAAGGACTAAGAGAGCAGGTAAGATTTGTATGTGATTTTAAGGATGAATAGGAGAGGCAAATACTCCAGGAGGATGGGAGCATCATAGCAAAGGTACAGGCTATGGAGAATATTCCCTTGATCCCTCCTCCTTATTCCATCTTTTCCTCCATACACTCACATCTGCACAGGGTCACACTAGCCAAGTTCTGGGAAAGGATCCAGTAGGAAACGTGTAAGAAACTTCCTGGCCATAACAGAATTGCTTCAGTATCAAATTGCTTTGTTGCTTGGGTCTTGCATCTGTTTCCTTGTCCTTTCACCAGCCCCTGTGCTAGTTAAAGTGGATCTCCTGATTCCTGACTCCTCGACCTTTTGACCATCCCCGAAGCTTTGCCATTGTGACTTGAGGTTCTCATCTGCCTGCTTGATTTCTTTTCTGCATTTGGTACCTGAGCTCCTCTGACGTGTGTGGTCTAATTTCTGACTGGCTGAGGTTTCTGACTTGCTGTTCTCACTCAGACCCTTGGCTTGTTAGTATAGTTAGCTTACTATCTATCTAGTTGCTGACATACTGCATAGACTACATTTCCAACCAGAGACTGTTGTAATCTCAGTTTTCTGTGCAGTTTCTTTTTCTATTGTAACAACCAGCTTGCTTGCCATGAAAGATTCATTTGTGGGAATACTGAAAAATATTTGTGGAAATACTGAAAGAAAAAAGGTTAAATTTGGGCTGTGAAGGAACTTTCAAGACAGGTTGAATTTTACATTTCTATGTCAGCGGTCTTCAAAGTGGGGTGTTGGCACCTGAAAAATATGCAGAATGATCCATTGGGGTGTGGAAAGATATTATTATAGTGATTACTTCAATGTATTTTTATCTTTAAAATTTTTTAATGAGTATAATTAAAGTACAAGATAAATACAAAATTAAAATATTTAAAATAAAAATAAATCAAAAATACAAATATTTAAATTATAGAATGGCCCAAGTTACTCTGTATACTAGATAATCATGTATCAAGTGTGGTAACAGTTTTCTGGAGGGAGCAGTCTAAACTCAACAACCTAGAAGGGTTGACAGTGGGTACCTTATGTGTTTATTCACTTACAGCTTTTTTGGGGTATTGCAGTTTATATGTGCCTAGATATACAGTTTGTGTTTCTAGCTTTAACCAAAATAGCACTCACAAAGTGATCAAGAGCCTTAAAAAGGTTCTTGCCTGAAGACTGAAGAGACATTTAAGAAGCACTGACTACTAAAGACTGAAGCTACTACTGCAGACTGAAGCTACTACTCATGATGCAGTCACATGTTGAAGCTGATACTTATACTCCTAATACTCCTAATACTCCTGATACTCATACTCCTAATACAGACCCTTCCTTAACTACACTTAGAGCAAAAAATCAATGGTATTTTAGTCAGGTGTCACAGAAACCCCACCAACGGAAATAGATAATTTCCAAGTAGACTATTACAAAAGGAGATACATACCAATATCTTGGAAGAAGAACCTCATCCTAAGTGTATATTCTGTTTTGAGATAGTAAGCACTGTGAGTGTGGTATTATCATTTAAAAATAGTGTTTACTTCATTTTTATACTCAACCTTTAAAATGTCCACTTTTCCCCACGTTTAGTAATGTATGTATTTAATTCTGAGAATAGATGCATATATTTTATACGTAAATAATAGTCATGTTTTGAGTATATGACCAAACATTTTTTTAGTGATTGGGGTTATTTTGTGGTCAGCTGATTGAAAATGTTTGGAGACCCACAGGTTCTCCCAGAGAGGGGTGGTTTCAATATGGGAGTGACAAGATGAATTTAGACTTTCCTGAAGTTTATTCTGAAGAGGTTGAAAAGAGAATATACCATTTATTGAATCGTTAGGTTCTCATTTGAAATCATAACCCAAAAGAATTTAGTTCTCTTGGAAAACTAAATTGTGTATCATTTTCCTGAATACTCAGTATAGGCTTAATGTGAACTAATTAATTTTTGAGGAAGAGGATATATGTGGATGGATAGATAGATGATGATGATAATAGATAGATCGATCAGCTTTGACATGTGATCATGAGTAGTAGCTTCAATCTTCAGGTTCTTGGAATCTTTTTAAAGACACATATGTATATAATTTCACAATTTTACTTTAATCTTTAATAGCAATAAACTGATTACTGACTAAAAATCTGGTTTTTTATGGGAATTAAATTTTTTTTTTTTTTTTTTTTGCGGTACGCGGGCCTCTCACTGCTGTGGCCTCTCCCGTTGCGGAGCACAGGCTCCGGATGCGCAGGCTCAGCAGCCATGGCTCACGGGCCCAGCCGCTCCGCAGCATGTGAGATCTTCCCGGACCGGGGCACGAACCCATGTCCCCTGCATCGGCAGGGGGACTCTCAACCACTGCACCATCAGGGAAGCCCGGAATTAATTTTTTGACAGTGGTGATGGCAAGTTCTTTTGTCAGCATTTCTATTTCCTACTAAAATTTTGGTCAGATATTTGAACTTTGCAACTCACAAGAGAAAGAAGGATAATGTTAACCTAGTCTGAGATGGTCCTTATGTTAACTAAGTAGTGGCCAAATCTTATTTAATATAGAAAAATAGAGTTCTAGTTAATGTGTTTTCTGTCTGTTCTACAAAGAAACATGGTGAAGAAGTCTTAATAGAGAACTATAGCATCTTAAACATATTTGATAATGGTTTTACCAAGGAAAGTAATGATGGCTGTAAAATCAGTGTGGCTCTATTTTTAAGTGAAGTTCTTCAGGAAAAGGAGGTAGGCAGCATAATGAGAATTCTATTTTTAACTTAGGTCAGTTCTTTCATGTATTGACAATATGTGACTCTTTCAGACAGACAACTTGGCATTTACCTTTTGAACTCTTTTGTATTCTGTAAACATTAGGAAGGATCAGTTTGTCTCTTGATCCAGACATTCTCATCCAGACCTCATGTGCTGAATCTCTGATCAGTTAACCTTTGTTTATTCAAAATCTATTAAAAGGTGTGATTTGGATCTGTTCTCTCAATATTTCCACAGAAACTAAAAAATCGGTCTATAATATTATTTTACATACTGGCTTATCTAGAAGGAGAATAAAGTTTATTTTAGCTTTTGGTAATTTTTATTAATATAAAACATAAAATGAATCACACAAAAGTTGACCTTGAAACTTCTCATTTGTTATATTAGTGGTTTTAATATTATTACAGCTGAATTTCAAATAAGAAATATTAGATATATAATATTTCCTCCCTTTATTTATGTATTTATTTTGGCTTCTGTCTTCTGCCTTCTTAGCTTTCTGCATCTCCAAAAGAATACACAATTTTTGAATCAGAAATGGTATCATGGACTTTTTTCCCCTTGTCCTCTCAGGAAGTTAATTAAAATGGGAACTGTCTCAGGTCCCACAAAAAGTGTCTTCCTATAGCTCAGGTTGAGGATACACTATACATAGGAGAACAATTGCAAAGTCTCCTGTGGGAGCAGCCCCATAATGATTAGAACATTGAATCTGCAGTGCAACTACCTGGGTTCACATCTTGGCTCTGCCAATTCTGAAATGCCTGCTGTGGGCAGCTGACTTAATGGGGCCAATCTCAGGGAGTTGTTAGGAGCATAAAATAAAAATTAAAAAAAAAGAAAGCATATAAACACCCTCACAAGGTACCTAATACATGGTAAGTACTTTATAAATAAAAGGTGTTGTTATTATCATCATGATTGTGGAGAGGAGAGAACCTTGTTTAACAGAGGTGTTTAAGGAGATAATTAACTTCTCAAAAAGACCAGTGATGAAAAGCAGAAAGCTGATACCAGGTCTCCTTGTAATGAAGGAAGGGGGAAGGGAAAGGAAGAAGAGAAGCAGCTGAATGGGAGGACCTGAGTAGACTTGTAGCCCCAGTGGCCTTTATGATTTTAAATGACAGTACCAAACATTTCTCTTGACCGTCTGCCGGCATCAACTTTTGCTCAAAGTTATTTAAGTCCAGTTATTCAACCTATATTGTCCATGCTTACTGCTGTAGAGTAGAAATTTGGGACTTTGAAGTTTCAACGTGAAACATATTTTCATTCTCCGTAACACTCCTTTTCATACTGTATGAAAAGTAAGACTAGATAAACATAGTAGGTCTTGAAAAACTATTTTCTAGATTGAATTGAATAAGAAAAATTGTTCAGAAGCAAATCCTAAAACCAAAGGATGACCATTCCTACCTTTGAAGAAGAGAACTGGAATATTCACAATTGTATTATTAGAAACACATTTTAATGCTTTATTAGGCACTGTTCTAGTCCCTTTGTACATACATACATATATATATACATATATATATATATATATATATATATATATATCTCAACTTATCTAATCCTCACAATTATCCTAGGTACTTACTACCATTTTACAGATGAAGATATTGAGGCACAAAGTATTTAACTTTCCTGAGGTTAAACATCCATTAAATGGCTTAGGATGTAGCTAGGCTCCAGAGCTCATGCCCAGACCTCTGTGTCCCATCACCTCTCTTAACCTTATTCTGTGTTAATAAAATACACATAGATTTCTGATCATTAAAAGGCTCACTGTAAAAATTATGTGCTGCACTTAACCAGGAGTTGGTGGTTTTGCCGGGCAATTTGCGCCCCAGGCAAACTGTGTGCAGAAATGAAGGTCAAGTGCCTTCTCAATGAGTTAATACTGAGGGCACCGTGGAAGCAGTGCTCTGCATTGATCTGGGTCCACCCTTGGAATGAAGTGCTATCTCACACGGTAGCAGCACTTACACTAGCCATCAGAGAATTAGCACTTTCGTGGATTTCACTCCTAACCTAAAGCATAAGCCTGAATTTGTAGACTTTTTACTGCAATTATCCTGTTATATCAATGTTTGCTATTTTCTAATGAAATTTCTTATTTTTATGGTTTGGTAGAAGTTACCTAATTAGGTCTAATAGAAGTTTTACTTCTGAAAGTGGTAGCATTTAAAAATTAGTTTTGGGGGGACTTCCCTGGTGGCCCAGTGGTTAAGAATCTGCCTGCCAATGCAGGGGACACAGGTTTGAGCCCTGGCCCGGGAAGATCCCACATGCCGCAGAGCAACTAAGCCCGTGCGCCACAACTACTGAGCCTGCGCTCTAGAGCCCACGAGCCACAACTGCTGAGCCCACGCACTACAACTACTGAAGCCCGCGCTCCCAGAGCCTGTACTCTGCAACAAGAGAAGCCACTGAAATGAGAAGCCCGCGCACCGCAATGAAGAGTAGCCCCCGCTCGCCGCAACTAGAGAAAGCCCACGCACAGCAACGAAGACCCAACGCAACCAAAAATAAATTAATTAATTAATTTAAAAAATAAGAAAATAAAAATAGTTTTGGATTTAATGACTGATACAGAATTGTAAAATAACTTTAGAAGAGTACTGATTATATTAAAATTTTAAGAAATGTCAAGTTTTTTTTCTCAATTGCAAGAAATGTAAATTTGATATGGAAACCTAGGTATCCTTCATTCAGAGTTTTTCAGCTGTGTGCCTTGTAAGCCCCATTGTCACAATTCATGCATCTCTTCCCGTTGCAGAGTAGTTTTCTAAATATATCACAAAGGGTCAGCTTCCTTTCTGTAGAACCTCATTCTAAAATGAGTTCTATGTGAGTGTCCACAGGGAAAACCAAGCCAACCCAAAGTCACTGTCGTGTTCATTTTATTTGAAAATATTTAGAATTAGTTGTTCATAGATGTGTGATACTTTTGTCCTGCTTCAGCGTCATAAATCTTTGCAGGTGAATTATCATGCTATACTGTTTTGTCACATGGCACAGATTTTAAAGTTTTGATAAGACCCTCTTAGCACAGTTACCCTGACAGTGAAAATCTAATCCTTTGTTAGGTATGTGTGGTAGTGGGTGGGACTAAGGTAGTGGATCCAGGCTTAGCTGAATAACAACATAACTTTATTGAGGGAGGCTTGACTCTGTGCCAGCCACTGTGCTAAAGCTTTCCTGGAGACCATATCATTCAATCACAACAAATCTTTCAGTGAGCTTCTCTTATTGTCCCTATTTAAAGAATGATAAACCTGAGGCTCAGAGAGTTTATTCAGCTTGTTTAAGGTCACACCACTATTAAGTGGTGATAAACTCTTTGGTCCTTAATTCCAGACTAACGAATTTGGATATTATACATAGTGAAGCATAATTGTACAAGTGTATTACTAAAAATTATATAAGAAAAAATTTTGTAAATATGATTATTTTATCTAATAATTAACCTTTAATAAAGGAGATATTTCCCCCATTTCTCATTGGTTTTCATTTACCAGAAGCTGCTAGATTCTTTTCATTAAGTTTATAGGTCAAGTGGTTAACAATCTTTACACAGAGCTTTAAATCTGCCAGATACGTTTATTTATTAACAACAATAAAAACAAAAACAGCCTGTTTTCCAAGAAACCTTTTCTAATTTAACAGTAGTCATAGTATCATGATATTTTAATTACCTTCAAGATCTCGTAAAAGACAAATTCTCTAAGTAACTGTTGGAATATTTATGGACAAGGAGAGTTTATAGTCTCTGCCTGCATGCTCTCTTCAAAACTGGATGTTGTGATTCTTTTTCAGTTACATATTTTATGTATATATATGTTTGTATATATTGCTGTTTGCCACACTCACCATCCTGTGCTGGCTCCTGGAGTCCTTGTCTCTCTCCTTACTTCTCTGCCCTAGCTAACAAAACTGACACCAACCATAATTAATAAGTAGAGGCAATGTCCGTTGCTGATATCCTGAAGAATGCAAAATGATCTGATATTTCTCCTAACTATACAATAATGAGTTGGACCCAATAGGCCACTACTGTTTTGTGATTTATTCTTGTAAAAACATTCAGTGTATATTATGCATAAAAATTCTCCAAAGGCTGTCATTTTGCAGTGGCAATGCAAAATAACTAAATAAAACCTTGGGAATTTTTTTAAAAAGCATATTATATGTATATATATATATATTTATATATATATTCTTTTTTGGATTCTTTTCTGTTATAGGTTATTAAAAGATATTGAATACAGTTCCTTGTGCTATATAGTAAATTCTTATTGTTTATTTTATATATAATGGTGTGTATCTGTTAATCCCATACTCCTAATTTATCACCCCCCTCTTTGGTAACCATAAATTTGTTTTCTATGTCTGTGAGTCTATTTCTGTTTTGTACATAAATTCATTTGTATTATTTTTTAGATTCCACATATAAGTGATATCATCTGTTTGTCTTTCTCTGTCTGATTTAACTTCACTTAATATGGTAATCTCTAGGTCCAACCATGTTGCTGCAAATGGTGATATTTTTTTTTCTTTTTATGGCTGAGTAATATTCTGTTGTATACACATACCACATCTTCTTTATCCATTCATCTGATGGTGGATACTTAGGTTGCTTCCAGATAAGTTGTGATGTTTATAATTTTTTCTTTTGCTTTCTTTGTTTTTCTTTTAACTTTGAGAAATTTAAACATAGTTAAACTTTTTTTTAATATTCATTGTTATTAATTGGTGGGAATTATTACCTAGAAAAGACTAATTATCAAGACTGTAATCTTAAAGTAATCTTAGAAAATATAATGTCTTCAAATGTAGTGTAGGATAACTTTTAAAAAATTATTTGTTATAGGGTATTATCATTTTTAAACAAGAAATAAATAATTTAAAATAATCAATATTCTGGTTTAAACGGACATTGACGTTAAAATATTATTTTTAAATTTGTGTTGAGTGTGGAGTTTGGCTTAAGAATTCAGTGGTTGTTTAATTCTCTGACTTAATATTACTTATTAATCTCTGTGACCTTTGATCAGAAATCTGGGGAAGAGCCACATGAACTGAGCATGATAAAGTCCATGATCTTGTTTGTTTGTTTTTTTCATTGTGTCTGAAGGCTAAACTCTTCTAGGAATGCAAAAGCACTCTGCAAAAATGAATGCTGTGAGATTGGTAGAAAAGGGGTGGGAACAAAGTAAAAAATACACATCGAATTCTAAAATTAGCCACTATTAATCAATGCACTGCCCACCAGGGGCTGTTGGCTGGCCTGTGGACCCTCCCCCTCCCACTGGGATGCTCTGGGGAGGAGGAGCCCAGCCTCGTAATCACTGGCTTTGCCCGTGTAAGTGTACTACGTGGGCATGCTTCATCCTTAGGCAGAAAAATTACCAAAATCACTTCAGAAGAGTAGATTGGTTGATTTTACTCGTAAATATACATGTAATTAACAGTTCAGCATTTCATAATTTATACGTGTAAACATTCAGACTCCAATAATAAGTCTTCTGGCCCTCCTTAACAGCATCATTTGTTCATACTTTCAAGCCCTTGAATGTTTCTGATGCTCCTATATTTGGAGTTGACAGGTTGTTGTTTAGGTGAGTGTGGGCCAGGAATCTTGACCTCCTTGCAGTGTTGCCAGGAGGTTTTCTCTGAATGTGGACTAACACCAGAGCTTGGAGAGATGTGGAGGGGATATTGGGATGTGGGATGCTTTTGGCTTCCCCACTAAGTATTCAGTGTAGCCACTTTGTAATATTTTTATGGGATTGCTTCTGGAATCCCATTCTAGTGAGTTCATTGAAAGTAAGGATTATATTTAATAAGGCAATGGCAATTTTTGAAAACATAGATTTAAGATAACAATTTTTATTTAATTTGAAGTGGCAACAATTAAGGTGATTTAATAACATTTAAATCAACTATGTGATTTAATAACATTTAAAAGTATGAAGGTATTTTGAAATTGATAACATCATTACACTAAATGAAATCTAAAAGAAATGTAGATTTTCAACAGTTCCACCATCAATAGATCAATTGATTAGGATCCTTTTGTGATAGAGCCTTGGCATTTAAATATTTAGGAATCTCTGCAGGTGGTCTCATGTGCAGCCCGGTAAAGAACCAATGTTTTACATAGTTTTCACTACAGTGTATATATTATTTTATATTTTATTTATATATATGCTATTTTACTTAATGTTATAGCAGATACTTTCAGTGCTTCTTCATAGTCTTCAAATGTTTCATTAAAATGTCCATATATGTATATATCATAATTTCTTAAAATCGTTCTTACAACGTCGAGTGTTTCACGTGTAAGCCAGTAGAAAACAATGGTGCAGTATCATTTGATTTCTGTTGGATCATTTCCAGACCAAATCAAAGAGAATGAACAAACCTTGCTTTTCATGGTTGCCACATTGCTTTCATAAGGGATGTAGCAATCACAATACTATCAGCAGTGAGTGCTTGTTTCACCACAAATTTCCTGGAATTGGGAATTATCATTTACTAAACACATGTTAAATCTTCATTATTTTGGGGACTCCAAAAATGAGAAGAGGGGGAAAATGCTGCAAATAGCTACATTTACAAATAGAGCCACGAGTAGGGGGATGTACGTAATATGTGTCTGTAAAGATAGATACAGGTATGTTATTCTAATTTAAAAGTGACTTTCTAAATCATTACCAACAAAAAAATTTTTAAATGCAAATTACCTACAGCAACCAAGAATGGATGAAAATTAACTACCGTGACTTATGCTAGCCATGTGTTAGCAGTTGGAATACTCAAAATAAGCAAACAAGATTGTGGTAAATCAAAACAAAATGAACAGGTGAAATCGGCTTCACATTCTTAAGGTTTATATTAAGCTCTAAATCTGACACACTGCTGAAGAAGTAAGTTTCAAACCCAATAATCTCTTTAATTGAGAGACCAAACTTCTTTCCTTAAAAGAAAAACCACGTAGAGCGTCTCATCTTATGTTGTTTATTACCCCTTGACTATAGAAAGCATGCTTCCGAGTAGAAAGAAGGTTATTGGCTAACAAATACATAGAAAAGCAGATGTAAAGAGAATATCTCTGAACCTTTGAATTGGACTCCTCTTCTTCCCCCTCCTCGTCCTCTATCATTTTTATCATCATCATCATTTTTGTTAAAGGAGCATTTGTACAGTACTATACTGAGTACTTTCTCTGCCTTATTTTATTTCGTCTTTATCATAGCTGTTAGGGAGATGTATTTCACGGTTTCCTTTTTTAGATGAGGAAACAGCATGGAGAGAATAAACACCCAGTTCAAGGTTATACAACCAGTAAGAGCAGAAGCTGGAATTTGACTGAGGCCTATCAGATCCTAGAGTCTATCCTTCTAATCCCTGCAATCAAACATCTAAGTGGACTTTCTGAGACTGTTTGGCTCTCACAGATGCTGTGATTTGGGTGCTAGATCATTCCAGTCTGGTCGCTATAGAAGGTGCTAATTCCTATAGGAAGTAGTCCCAGAGTTTTGGACCAGCTCTGGCTCTAATCATCCTCCAGAAGCATTCCTTGACTTTCAGGAATCCTGCAGTGGTTTTATGACAAGCCACATCTGCTAGAGTAAATGAAGGCCCAGATCCAGAGAGAAATGATCTAAACTTCTATTTCCCAGACGCTAGTTCTCTTTTATTAACATTCACATCACTAAGTTTAAATCTTGAGGCTATTTTCAGTGATTTTATCTCTTGCATCTTCCATGTCTGTGAGTCACCAAGTTCAGTAGGAAAGGTAGGTACAAAGATTAGTGTGGAAAGACTAGATTTTGAATGTAGCTATTTCCGATTTTGAAATCCAGCCCCACTATTTACTGTTTTTGTAACTTTGGACAGCTAAGTTACTTAATGTCTCTGTGCCCTGGTTTTTTGTTCTTAAAAATGTATATAACAAGTGTTAAATGAGATATCTGTATATAAATTTTTTATACAGTTTCTGGTACATGTAGGCTCTTTATCCCTGGTATTTTTCACTCCACAATGATTATTTAAACCGTTCTTTTACATTTCCACTTCTAATATCACTACAGCCAAGGCTTCCCTCTCTTCACTTCTTAGTTAGTGGAACATATACATATACCAGCCACCAGGATCTTCTCAAATAATCCTTTAACTATGTCTTTCCTTAGTTTAGGAATTCGGTGTTCATCACCCAGAGACTTAATCAATCTGCCCCCTGGTCCTACACTGGACCATCCTGCCTAGTGTGCCTTTCTCTGATAGGGATTTAGGGATATATATTGTGTCTAAAAGTACTCATCCCAACCCATTTTGTCAGCCTTAGGAAACAAGGCACGTTTCCCAACATAGTCACTGCTCCTTATTGCTGTACTCCATTAATTGCTATAGATCTGTTTTTTTCTATAACCACTTTTTTGTGCCGTAACACAAGCTTCTCTAAAAGTTTACCATCTTTTATCTTAAAAAAAAAAAAGTAGTATTGGGGACTTACCTGGCACTTCCACTGCGGGGGACTGGGTTCCATCCCTGGTCGGGGAACTAAGATCCCCACATGCTGCGCAGTGTGGCCAAAAAAAAAAAGTAGTGTTTATTTTAAAGTGAATCCTTTAGGCTTTACTGATGCCTTCTAGTTCCCAGTTTCTATTTGTGCTTATTCTTTCCATATTTGTGACTGTATAGTCGATTCTGTCTCCTCTCAGCCTTCTCCTCTTGAATCTTAAAGACTGACTTTGTCAGGTAGTCACTGCAGCACCTCTTCCATCCCCTTCAGCATTTTATTTGATTGATTCCAGATATTATTACACATTGACTTTTACAAACATAAGAACTTTTTCTTTCTGGGTCGATTATAATGCATAAACCTTTGCTTGGGCGCTTCGTAGCAGCATAGGGCTTTGAGGAAGTAGCCTTCAAGGACCATAATATTTCATGTTTATCTTTTAAAGCTGGCAGAAAGCTCATTAATCAAACATGGAGTTTGGGCTAAGTTTCTCTAAAAGTTTTTTTTTGTTGTTTTAATTTGCCTACTAAAGATCATCCCTCGGTTTTCTGACTATACATAAAGCATTGTGAACTACCCACTACCCCAAATATCAAACCCAAACCTCTTTTTCTAGTTTTTAATATTTTCCAGCTACTAATAGCATCCTTCCTCTCACCTGTATTTAGAATGACGGAATCATAAAGGACCAAGGAACTCATCTGGTCCAGTCATTTCCTTTTTGCCCAAGTCTACACTCTTGTTCCTATCTCATCTCTTATATACTTCTCTACAGTGTCTCTATATTCACAAATAGTAGTGAAATAGAAAATCTTGTCCAGTCATAACAGCAATTTATTCTAATGATTGTAGGGATGGTATTTAGATGGAATTAGAAATTTCAAAAAGAAGTCGATAAGAGAAAATAATGTTGGGAAATGTAGTTCGTATATATAAAATTCTTGTACTACAGATTCAAATTAGAAGTTCACTTTCTTTTATTTTACCAGAATCTTATAGTGATTGTAATTTTAAATAAGAAGAAAAACAACTGAAGTTTGAAAAATTAAAGTTCTTCCTTGAAAGTAATCTCTTACCTTGATAAAATATACTACAATTACTTAATGTACTTATCTGCGATTCAGGTGAGATTTAGTTTAAGCTTTGAGCTTAGTTCCATTAGAGGAAATACAGACAATAGCTTGAGATCATCACTGCTAGAATAAATAGGAAAAATGTTTTGAAAGAGGATTATTTTGCAGTACTCTTGAAAGTTATTTGTATAAAACAACTTGAATAAAAAAGATATTTTTTTTCCCTTCAGAGTCAGGTTTTACTTTCCATTATTCTAAATTCTGCTGCCCCCTAGAATTTATATAATTTTATCAGATATGGGATTTATTTTTAATATGCTAATGGAGAATGATTAACACTTTATTGTTTATTCCTATAATGAGCTAAGCTAATCAAGAAATTTATGTTTTGTTAGATGAATTGACGTTATAATCTTGTTAGTATTTTTTTCTCTAATTACTGAAGAAACAAAATTCATTTTTTTGTCATAAAATAATTATTTAATTTCCTTTAAACTGAAAAGCTCAACAGAAACAGTGCAGCTAATGTTTAAAATTTAAACATGGAATTCTACTCCATTAACTAAAAAAAAATCTAACTCAAGTTCTTCTGTACTTACTAAAATTTTTCTTGTAAATGTCATTAACAAACTGCTGTCTGCCAAATTCAATTGTTTTTCCATTTCTTATCTTTGAAACTGTTTACAACATCCTACTTTGTGAAACTTTTTTTTCACCCTTTTAATTAAGTTCAAAATTTTATTATAAAGCATATAAACTATTAAAAATGTGAGCATTGGGCTTCCCTGGTGGCACAGTGGTTGAGAGTCCGCCTGCCAATGCAGGGGACACGGGTTCGTGCCCCAGTCCGGGAAGATCCCACATGCCGTGGAGTGGCTGGGCCCGTGAGCCATGGCCGCTGAGCCTGGTGCGTCCGGAGCCTGTGCTCCGCAACGGGAGAGGCCATAGCAGTGAGAGGCCCGCATACCGCACCAAAAAAAAAAAAAAAAATGTGAGCATTCATGTGCCCCCTACCAGTTTGATAAATAAAATATTATCAACAGAGTTCAAAGTCCCTGTGTGTTCTTCCCTGATGGTAATTTCCTCCCTGCCCAGACAGAAGTGTAACCATTATACCAAAATTTGGTATTTATCATTCTCATACATTTTTTATACTTTTACTGAGTATGTGTGTACTCCTACCTCAGTATGTCATATGTCACATTTTTATGTTTTAACCTTTATGTAAATGATATGAAAGTGTGTGTGTGTTATTTAGCACCTATTTTTGTATTTTTTACTTGACATTGTTTTATGAGATTTGTCCTCTCTTTTGCTTTTTTAAACTTCTTTGACACTGTTTTCTATTTGCTCATTCACTCCCCCTACTCATCTCCTTTGGTTGGACCCTCCTCTTCCATTGGTTTTGTTCCTAGGACCCTATAACTGACAATACCTGCATTTGTAACTAGCACCCATGTGATCTGATACTGCTGGTGCTCAGGCTTTAGAAATAGTATCTATATATTTGGTTCTTGATGCATTGACAGGAACTGTATCTTGTTCGATTTGGAGTCCTCAAAAACTTCTACAGAGCATCTGTTACATAGTGGCTGTCAGTACATTTATACTGAGTGACCAGGTTTGTATTTCATCTTGTCTTCTCTGGAAATATGTTGTCATAAGAAATTATGCTTGGAATTTGGGTGTTTTCAACACTAAACCAACCAAGTTGTTTATCTCCATGAGAAATAGAAGCATATTTTGCCCCACCCAGACCATGTCCTTTTAAACTTGTGAGCATTACATGTATGTGTCACATAAATTGGATAGAATAAATTGCAGGTTATGCTCATAATGTTTGCTATGCTTATAAGGGATCCATTAGCTAAAAGGATATTTTCATACACAAATGTTAGGGTAAGATTTAATATATTGTATATAAAAGATAATCACCTCTAATTTAATATGTACTATAAAATTCCATCACAAGTTACAGATTTCCTATGAATTCAATTTAAAAGGAATTGCTTTTTTTAAAGAGTAAGGGAAGCATAATCTAGAATTTAAAAATATACTAGAATATATATATGTATATATATATGTATGTGTATACACACACACAACTTGGAAGTTGAAAGGTACTGTTAGTATTTTTCTTTTTTAATTTTGCTATTTATGATTAGGCAGATCTTCTCTAAATAGGTTTTGGTCATGAGTTGGTCCAATGTGGATTATACTGCTCTGAGTATATTTAAGTTGTTGACTAATATATAGACACGTGAGTATTTTTTTCTGTACATTTTCTGTACAGAAACATTTTGTTAAGGAAAGTAGGGTGATAACTATGGGCTACAATCAAGGAAGATTTGTATTTATGTTTATACTTTAGCTTATTTGTTCATCCATGTTCTGCTTTAAAATAGAGGAATTTAAGGTGGCCAGTCTATATTTAAGTATGCATTAAATTCAGCCATGGGTTTTGGTTTTCCATTGAATGGACTGACCTGTTAAGATTTCTTCTGTTGTTTGTTTCTTTTTTCTTTAATATGATTTGCCTAAAATTCTTTGGAAAAAAAACATGTTTCGTAACAGTACTGGTTTAAGGACAGATCATGGTGTGATTCTTGATTCGACAGCTTCCTGAGCTATAGGACGTGAGGTGCAACTTTCTCATTAGATACACTTGATGCCAATATTTACTTTCAGTGTTGGTCTAACAAAATTTAACAAAGGTCCTTTTGGCAAACTGAAAAAAAAACAAATATAGTGAAGGAGTATGCCAACTTAAAAAATTGTTTTCATTATGGGCTTATTTGTCCAGGAACATTCGTATACAATCTTCTACACAATTCATAATAACCAAGTGGTAATGCCTTTTTATTGTCTGGTAGTTTTGTATGCAGATTTTTATAACTCAGTATTTAATGTATGAATTTGTCTAAATGCAATAATATTGTTTTGTGCATATGTGTTTAAGTTTCTTACCCCCAAAAAAGTGGCCAAATGTTGGTGTTAGCCAAATTTTTAAATGTTAGAGAATTATTTTTAGATTTACATGAGTCCACATTTCTGAGTGGGTAATATAATTCTCCTTTGCTCACGTGATAATTTTTATTGTCCTCATCAGCTTGGTCTTGCACTCTTTTTTTTAAATTTTTATTTATTTATTTTTGGCTGTGTTGGGTCTTTGTTGCTGCGCGGGGTCTTTCTCTAGTTGTTGCAAGCGGGGGCTACCCTTTGTTGTGGTGCACGGGTTTCCCATTACGAGGGCTTCTCTTGTTGCGGAGCACGGGCCCTAGGCACGCGGGCTTCAGTAGTTGTGGCTCGCGGGCTCTAGAGGTCAGGCTTAGTAGTCATGGCCACACGGGCTTCGTTGCTCCGTGGCACGTGGGATCTTCCCGGACCATGGCTCCAACCCGTGTCCCCTGCATTGGCAGGTGGATTCTTAACCACTGCGCCACCAGGGAAGTCCGGTCTTGCAGTTTTATAAATGACTCCATTTAATGGAAAAGAGGATATATTGTAGTTTCAAGTTTAATAACAATTTTCCTGGGTTTTGAAGAAGTTTCTCTCATGATGTGAGACCCTATATAATATAGATTATTCAACTCAATGAACACTTGCAGAGAACCCACTATGGGCAGTGCATGTTGCGGGGGGCTAGGGATAAGCAAAACCTGACTTTGAGAAGGAGAACCCTAAACAGATTGGTTTACTACAGGGTATCAGTGCTAGAATATGACTTAAGAACAGGTGCCATGAGAGCTCAGAGAGACGGCTACTTCATTGATCCCAAGGTAACTTGGAATAGATGACATCCCAGCTGATCACTGAAAAATTAGCTTAGTAGACTTTTGATAGGTGAAGCAGAGGAGAGGGGAAGAGGAGCTACTGGCTGCAGTGTGTCCAGGTAGAGAGAGTAGCCTTGGTAAAAGCAGGCAGCTCTGACAGAATTTGTCATGTGTTGATGGAGAAAGAAGATCAAAGTTCAGTTTAAGATGACTGGAGTGAGTGTAAAGTAAAATTAGGCCAAAGTGGGAGATGAAACTAGACTGGTAAGCAAGAGCTAGTCGTGAAGGTCCGTGTATCCAAGAAGCTTGTATTTTACCGTCGATGGGGAGACAGTGCAGATTTAGAGTAGAGGGGTGATATGAAAGGAATCAATTATCCAAAAGTTCGTCATTTATCCAAGAATATAGCTAGCTAACTTAATGGAGCTTCTGTAAAACAAGTGTCTTTTTTTTTTAGTTCAGTTCTTATATTGCTGCCTAAATCGATGAATTTCATTAGGCAAAAATGTTTAATTTCCTAAGAGTAATACAGTTCTATTTAGAAATTAGTAAGTCTTTTAAAATCACAAATGCTAAGAATAACTTTGGGTATTATCAGTGCTTTTGAGCAAAATTTTATACAATGATTAAATTGAAATATGGAAAGTAGAGACCATTCAACAACATGCAATTGATAACACATTTCTTAAGAGAAATGTTTTAATAATTTGTCCATTCCTTCTTCTTTGAGTAATTCATAATTAGGTATGTTTCCTACCTGGTGGGCAGACATGAAATAACTATTCCTGGGCAGGCATATGCTTGAAAACCTTTGCTATATATTGACTGAGAAAAATCACTGGCAATTTACTGCTGATCTAAATTTGAGCACCTGAAATCTTAACACTTAATTGAATATTTAGTGGTCATAAAATAAGTGGTCCATGGGAGCAGAGGTACCAAGTTAGAACAGCAAGAACCATAAAGAACTCTGGCTTTAGGTTTTCACTTTACTCACTTGATTTTATTTTCCTTCACCACACAAATTGTTATAAATTTTCCACTTGCTAGAAAGGATTTCTCAAGCATTGCTGGACAGTTTAGATTATTTTCCTCGTAGATAAATCTGTATGTAATCATTTTAACAGGTGAGAGAATTCAAGGAAGTGGTGACTTGCTAGGAAATGAGTTTGCAAGGCTGTAAGTTGTTTTTTCTTTATTGGTATGATTTCCCAAATATCCCATTTCATTTTCACGTGAAAGGTACTTTTCCATCTTGTCACTTCTACATTGAACAAGTCTACCCGCTAGGAGACGCTCTTTCCAAACTCTATTTTTCGAAGCACCCGGAAAACTTCCCCAATAAACCTTGTCGGTATTTATTCACCTTTTCTGTTTCTGTTTCTAAACGAAAGATGTTTGCATGCAGTCTCTATTTGCTAGTGGAGACAGGTCTTTTTATTGTTGTTAAAGCAACAATAACAAAGACTGCCAAATGTTTTGGTTGGTGCCTGTTTTTCTAGGTGCTAGTTTTTGGACAGAGATATTTAATTTTTTAGAAAAACACAATCTATTTGTTATCACATGTTCACTAAAAGTTCTATTAATACCTTTAAAATAGTGATTCTCTCCCCAGTATTTTTTTCTCTTAGGTAAAAACATATAGATCTCTAAGTTTATCTCAGTTGTGAAGAGTTGAGGATATTAAGCCACAATAGCATGCAATGTTACAAAAACTAAACACTGATTTGCGTTAGAAAGAGCTTTCAGGTTCAAAAAATCGTCAGAGACTGTAAGATTGTAAGACTGTAAGATACACAAACATAAATACAGTTTAGAATGACCAGACCATAGAGAACATTTTCTTAGTGGCTTGTGAAGGTCAGTCTTATTACTGCTGGTCACAGACTGATATAGGCAGGCCCCTTGTGATAAGGATGCATATAAAATTAAACTAGAGTTATTAGTGATGTCCGAAAAAAAAATCACACTCTGAGTTTTAGAGATAGTAATTAATGCAGTTATTGAATTTTTAGATCATTTCAGATTTCTATTATCAAAGATTGTAACTGAACATTTAAGATGCATTTCAAATTGAAATTGGTTGGTTTACTTAAAAAGCATGATTTTTCAAATTTGTTATATCAGAGTTAGAGGCCTGGCTCCAGGTATTCATTCATTTATTGAGTGCGGACTGTGTCAGGTCCTGTTCCTGACTTGGTTTAGAGCAGCAATCATAAGGACAGAATCCCTTTACCTGTGTTTGTATTTGGTAGTGGTGGTGACAAGGGACAAGGGTACATTCCAGGTTGCAACAAAAAAGGGTAAAGCACTTGTAAAAGGTTGAGAGTAGTAGAAGCTAAGCTACTTTATACAGAGAGGCCAGAAGGGTCTCACTGAAAAGGTATTATTTGAGAAGAGATCTGAAGGAAATGAGAAAGAAAGTCATGCATATAACATTCTGGATAAAAGGAAAAGCAAGAAGTCCTGTGGTTTATTTTAGGAAGAGTCAGAGAGCCTGGGCCTGGAGTGTGGAGGAGAGTGGTAGCAGAGGAAGTCAGAGAGATGTGAGAGGGCCTAGTAGATGGGATGTCACGGGTGGGATTTGTGCAGAAGAATGGGCTGATCTGATGTAACTTTTCAGAGGGTCACTCTAACTTCTGAGGTGAATCTCAGAAGGGGCTGGGATGAAAGTATGAAAACTAGTTTAAATCGTTTTGCAGTGGTCTAGGCAAGAGATAATGGTTCTTCGTGAACGTGAGGAAGTTCCTTAACTTTGTCAAGGCTGTTTCCTCCTGTTACTGGGAGATAACGAGACCTATGTATCAACTTGTTTTGAGGATTAAATGACAGAACATGCTGGGTTAATTTGGCCGAGACTTTGTGGGACTGATTCATGTAGAAGGTCATCTGTTGAGTTTTATATGCATGTACATGTGCACACACACATATATATTGTATATATATTTCACCCAGTCAAAATCATATCTTTGATTATTGCAAGAATCAGTCAACTTAGTGTTCTCTCAGTCTCCTGTCTTCTCCATCAAATACATTTTACCATGAATTGTGTTTCTCAACACAGTTCTGAGAATGTGTTTCTTTGCCTGCACGCTCCCAATTCCCAAACCTGTGATGGTTCCCTGTAACTTAGCATAAAATCAGAACTTTTGAATCCAACGTTTGAAAGTCTTCGGTATTCAGTTTCCTTTACCCACTGTTTAAGCAATGCCAAACTTATTGCTATTTCCTGTAAATGTCCGGCTCTCCACTCCTTCTGTTTTATTTAGGGTCCTTCTGCCTGGAATGTCGAGGGTGTGAATCTCAGTTCACCCACACAGATATGTAAGGAATATGGCTCTATTTGTTCATAGCTGAATTGAGCCCCATTCTGCTTGGGGCGGAGGTGGAAACTTAATCTGGCAATTCTGATCTCCCTTGGCTTTTTTCCTGTGGCTGTACTTAGGTTCTTGGGGACTCTAATAATTGTAAGCAATCGGGGGAAGGAAGGCAGGGACATCAGTCTGGTCCTCTGTGGTGATCCATTGGCAATAACATGCTGGCTGGCATCCCCGAGATGTCTGCCACTCAGCTGCTCTAGAGTTGGAGACTAAGGTCTTCACTTCTGCTCCCTCAGAGTGAGTAGTTATAAGCACCACCCTTCAAGGGTGAGTAGTACTGGGACTTTGCATCTCCTTATAACACTCACTCCCAATTTCTGTAACCGCTGGGCCCTAACTGCTAGCAGTGGACTGAGGGGAGTAGCTGTAACTTATCTGGGCAAGTTTTGCTGTCTTATATAGAGAGGAGAGATTGATTATGCTCTTGAAACTTCTGGAAATTCATAGTTTGTATGTTCAACAGGAAAACACGGGCATGTGATTTTCTAATAGTTCTTTTGTTATTGTTTTTAGTTACTAATTCTGTAGGCACCACAGAATTTATACCTTTACCCCTATACACACACCTATGGTATGTGTTCACCACAGTTAGGAAGATATATTGAGCTTTTATAGATAGATGTCCAAATGTCTTATGTCTTAAAGCAGTGTTTCTCACAAGGTGGCTGGAGGGCCGACTCTATCAGGGTTACTAGGAATGGTTGTTTAAAATGCAGGTGTTACAGAATTTTTGATTTAGAATCTCCCATGATGAAGATTGATAGTTTGCATTTGTAATACATTTCCAAGGTGATTCTTTTGGACCCTAAACTTTCTGAATCATCGCTGTAAGTTGTAGAGAAAGACAGTGACCAGAAGACAGTGTTCTTCCAAACAACCCTTTTGATTTCTTCTGGGCCAGGATATTTTGGATTGTGGATCACATTTGGTTAATTGTTACTGGCTTATTAATTATTTTATTATCTGTTTATTTCCAGCTTAAATTGTAGTTTTCTTTCTCTCTCACATGCACAGACACTTAAATTCTATCTGTATCTAAATCTGTATTTACATCTATACCTTTCAAATTTGTTACGTTATGAATTTTTGTATCTCGGTATGATTTTTAAAGTGCTATCAATTTACCTATAAACATCGTCCCCTTTTCATACCCAGTATTGTTTATTTGTGCCTCTTTCTTGATAAGCCTTTCTCTAGGTTTATCTATTTTATTTATATTTTCAAAGAACAAGGTTATGGTTTTGGTTACTGTCTCTGCATTTTTCCAGTAAGTTTTTTTATTATTTATTTTTCTACCTAATTTATTTACATTTAAATCTTTAGTTAGCTTTTGAATTAAATTATCCCTTTTTAGTTTTGTTTTGTAAATAAGTGCAATTAAGGCTATAAATTTAGCTTTCAGTGTCACTGTAGCGGCTTTACAATAAAATTTGGTACCTTCATTTAGTTCTAAATATTTTGTGATTTTCATTTTAACTTCTTTAATTAGTTTGAGAGCACTTTTTTTTTTTTTAATGTTTTTAGGACCCCTCCATGTGATCTTCAAAATCTCAACATTATTATGTGGTAAAAAAAAACAACTATGAATTCTGTAGTAAAGAATCCATTACAAATCCAATGTTTGGATGATGGGATTTTCTGGTTGATACAATTTTCTGGTTAAAGAAAAGCTATCTTAAATCATTAAAAGATTTTCACAAATCTTTTGAAGTTGTGTTTGTTCAAGTTACTACCCTACCTGCTTGATAAAGCCCTAAGGGCTTCCATCATCCCCTGAATAATCTGACTCCACTGCCCAGTTTACTCTCACACCCCTCTCTCTCCCTTTTTTTTTTTTTTTACACCTTTATTGGCGTATAATTGGTTTACAATGGTGTGTTAGTTTCTGCTTTATAACAAAGTGAATCAGTTATACATATACATATGTTACCACATCTCTTCCCTCTTGCCTCTCCCTCCCTCCCACCCTCCCTATCCCACCCCTCTAGGTGGTCACAAAGCACCGAGCTGATTTCCCTGGGCTATGCGGCTGCTTCCTACTAGCTATCTATTTTACGTTTGGTAGTGTATATATGTCCATGCCATTCTCTCGCTTTGTCACAGCTTACCCTTCCCCCTCCCCATATCCTCAAGTCCATTCTCTAGTAGGCCTGTGTCTTTATTCCTGTCTTACCCCTAGGATCTTCATGACATTTTTTTCCCTTAAATTCCATATATATGTGTTAGCATACGGTATTTGTCTTTCTCTTTCTGACTTACTTCACTCTGTATGACAGACTCTAGGTCCATCCACCTCATTACAAATAGCTCAATTTCGTTTCTTTTTATGGCTGAGTAATATTCCATTGTATATATGTGCCACATCTTCTTTATCCATTCATCCGATGATGGACACTTAGGTTGTTTCCATCTCCGGGCTATTGTAAATAGAGCTGCAATGAACATTTTGGTACAAGACTCTTTTTGAATTATGGTTTTCTCAGGGTATACGCCCAGTAGTGGGATTGCTGGGTCATATAGTAGTTCTATTTGTAGTTTTTTAAGGAACCTCCATACTGTTCTCCATAGTGGCTGTACCAATTCACATTCCCACTGGCAGTGCAAGAGTGTTCCCTTTTCTCCACACCCTCTCCAGCATTTATTGTTTCTAGATTTTTTGATGATGACCATTCTGACTGGTGTGAGATGATATCTCATTGTAGTTTTGATTTGCATTTCTCTAATGATTAATGAAGTTGAGCATTCTTTCATGTGTTTGTTGGCAGTCTGTATATCTTCTTTGGAGAAATGTCTATTTAGGTCTTATGCCCATTTTTGGATTGGGTGGTTTGTTTTTTTGTTATTGAGCTGCTTATAAATTTTGGAGATTAACCCTTTGTCAGTTGCTTCATTTGCAAATATTTTCTCGCATTCTGAGGGTTGTCTTTTGGTCTTGTTTATGGTTTCCTTTGCTGTGCAAAAGCTTTGAAGTTTCATTAGGTCCCATTTGTTTTTTTTTTTTTTTGTTTTTATTCCCATTTCTCTAGGAGGTGGGTCAAAAAGGATCTTGCTGTGATTTATGTCATAGAGTGTTCTGCCTATGTTTTCCTCTAAGAGTTTGATAGTTTCTGACCTTACATTTAGGTCTTTAATCCATTTTGAGCTTATTTTTGTGTATGGTGTTAGGGAGTGATCTAATTTCATACTTTTACATGTACCTGTCCAGTTTTCCCAGCACCACCTATTGAAGAGGCTGTCCTTTCTCCACTGTACATTCCTGCCTCCTTTATCAAAGATAAGGTGACCATATGTGTGTGGGTTTATCTCTGGGCTTTCTATCCTGTTCCATTGAGCTATCTTTCTGTTTTTGTGCCAGTACCATACTGTCTTGATTACTGTAGCTTTGTAGTATAGTCCGAAGTCAGGGAGTCTATTCCTCCAGCTCCGTTTTTCGTTCTCAAGATTGCTTTGGCTATATGAGGTCTTTCGTGTTTCCATACAAATTGTGAAATTTTTTGTTCTAGTTCTGTGAAAAATGCCAGTGGTAGTTTGATAGGGATTGCATTGAATCTGTAGATTGCTTTGGGTAGTAGAGTCATTTTCACAATATTGATTCTTCCAATCCAAGAACATGGTATATCTGTCCATCTATTTGTATCATCTTTAATTTCTTTCATCAGTGTCTTATAATTTTCTGCATACAGGTCTTTTGTCTCCTTAGGTAGGTTTATTCCTAGATATTTTATTCTTTTTGTTGCAGTGGTAAATGGGAGTGTTTTCTTGATTTCACTTTCAGATTTTTCATCATTATTATTTAGGAATGCCAGAGATTTCTGTGCATTAATTTTGTATCCTGCTACTTTACCAAATTCATTGATTAGCTCTAGTAGTTTTCTGGTGGCATCTTTAGGACTCTCTATGTAAAGTATCATGTCATCTGCAAACAGTGACAGCTTTACTTCTTCTTTCCCGATTTGGATTCCTTTTATTTCCTTTTCTTCTCTGGTTGCTGTGGCTAAAACTTCCAAAACTGTGTTGAATAAGAGTGGTGAGAGTGGGCAACCTTGTCTTGTTCCTGATCTTAGTGGAAATGCTTTCAGTTTTTCACCATTGAGGACGATGTTGGCTGTGGGCTTGTCATATATGGCCTTTATTATGTTGAGGAAAGTTCCTTCTATGCCTACTTTCTGCAGGGTTTTTATCATAAATGGGTGTTGAATTTTGTCGAAAGCTTTTTCTGCATCTATTGAGATGATCATATGGTTTTTCTCCTTCAATTTGTTAATATGGTGTATCATGTTGATTGATTTACGTATATTGAAGAATCCTTGCATTCCTGGAATAAACCCCACTTGATCATGGTGTATGATCCTTTTAATGTGCTGTTGGATTCTGTTTGCTAGTATTTTGTTGAGGATTTTTGCATCTATGTTCATCAGTGATTTTGGCCTGTAGTTTTCTTTCTTTGTGACATCCTTGTCTGGTTTTGGTATCAGGGTGATGGTGGCCTTGTAGAATGAGTTTGAGAGTGTTCCTCCCTCTGCTATATTTTGGAAGAGTTTGAGAAGGATAGGTGTTAGCTCTTCTCTAACTGTTTGATAGAATTCGCCTGTGAAGCCATCTGGGCCTGGGCTTTTGTTTGTTGGAAGATTTTTAATCACAGTTTCAATTTCAGTGCTTGTGATTGGTCTGTTCATATTTTCTATTTCTTCCTGATTCAGTCTTGGCAGTTTGTCCATTTCTAAGAATTTGTCCATTTTTTCCAGGTTGTCCATTTTATTGGCATAGAGTTGCTTGTAGTAATCTCTCATGATCTTTTTTATTTCTGCAGTGTCTGTTGTTACTTCTCCTTTTTCATTTGTAATTCTATTGATTTGAGTCTTCTCCCTCTTTTTCTTGATGAGTCTGGCTAATGGTTTATCAATTTTGTTTATCTTCTCAAAGAACCAGCTTTTAGTTTTATTGATCTTTGCTATCGTTTCCCTCATTTCTTTTTCATTTATTTCTCATCTATCTTTATGATTTCTTTCCTTCTGCTAACTTTGGGTTTTTTTTGTTCTTCTTTCTCTAATTGCTTTAGGTGCAAGAGAGCACATTTTTAAAAAGGTTTTAAATATTTTATTTTTATTTTCCTGCTGAGCCCTAATTTAGTAATATTGGGTCAAAAGCATAGTGTGAATGACATCATTTTGAAAAACTTTTTTTGAGATTTTAGTGGGAATCTTGTACATAGTAGTTTTTATCAATATTTTCTGTTAACTTGTCAAACTTTTTGTTTGTTCACACCTTTTCTATCCTTACTGTTATTTTATCTGCTTGATCTATCAGTATCTAATAAAAGTGTTTTGAATCTTTTATTTTGATTGGATATTTCTATCTCCTTTGAATTCTGTCAAGTTTTGCCAAATATGTTTTAAGATTACATTGATATTTTTCATGTATTTTGATAGTTTTTTTCTATTACAAATATCCTTTTATCCTTTTAATGCTTTTTTTCTTTTAAATTATATTTTGTCCACTTTTCTTATTGCTAAGGTAGTGTCTTTTTCTTGTTTTAAGTGTATTTCATATTTTATTTTCAGCCTTTAATGTGTTTTTGTTTTAGATAAGATTCTTGTAAACAATTAATAGCTTGATTTTTTTTTAATAAATTCAAGTACTCTCTCTCTTAATAAGTCAGTTTAGTCTATGTACATTTATTGTGATTACTGATACACTGGATGACATCTACATTATTTTATGTTTTCTGTTTATCATCTTTTTTTTCTTTTCTTCTTAATTTTTCTATTTCCCTATCTTCTGGTGAACTGATAATGCCTTCTTCAGCCTCTTATTTTTTTTTGATAATTTAGAAATTGTGGATTGTGTTAATGTTTCCTCATAAATTTTAACATGTATATTTAATTGTGAAAATTTTAACAGTATATTTATTATTTTTGTCCTCTTTCTAATTGAAACAAGTCATCAATGTTTTGTTTATAGATTTTTTCAACAAGAATTATTATCATTTGTTTAGTACACAGATAAAAATTTGGGCCCATATTTGCTGTGGCCGAAACACTTGCTGTGTTTATCTTTGTTTCTTCTATATTATACCTTCCTGATGAGTTTAATTTTCTTGTTCCAGAAGAATATACTTTAATAAGGCTTTTGGTAAGTATGTTGGTGCCAAGTATTTCAGTCTTTTTATGTCTAAATTATATTTATTTTTCCCTCAATTCTTGAATAACAGTTTGGGTCTGTATGAAATTTTAGGTTAAGAGTTATATTTCCTTGGCACCTTGCAAATATCGCTTCATTGTTTCTTGACATCTGTTGCTGCCTATCTGTCATTCTAACGTAGATAATTTGTATTTTACTCCCTCGGGTAGTTTTTAATGTTCTGCTGTTTTATTACAATATGTTTAGGTCTATATTTATCCTTATTTATTCTACTTATACTTGAAGTGCGTATCAAGTAATGACATGTTTTTCATTAATTCTGAAAAATTCTAAGCAATTGCCTTATCACAAATTTCTTTTTCAATTCTCTTTTTCTGGAGGATATATTAGGATACTTTCCAGTATCTTACCTATTCTTTCATAATTTTTAACCTTGTCTTTCTGTGCTGCATTTTGGGTGAGTTTTTCAGTATTTACTACCCTTTCATTAATTCACTCTTTGATCCCAGCCTAAAATTATCCCATTTATTGCATCTTTTAATTTTAATAACTGTATTTTTAAATGTCAAGGTTTATATTTTTTCACATTTACCTATTCATATTTCATTTCTGTGTATATTTTGTAGACCCTTGTTATTTTTATTGATAATTTTGTCTGCACTAATTCTGGCCATTGTTAACCTACTCTCTTAAGATCTTTGTCAGATTGTTTCATGAAATTAATTTCATCTGGAGCACATTTATATTCAAATAGCTGATTTTATTGATTGTCTTTATTTTCATTAGATTTATTCATGTGTTTTGAAATATTGGTTGGCAGACTCATTTTGAGCAGCAGGTTTTTTGTTTTCTTTCTCCTCCTCTTTTTCCCTTCCTCTATCATCTCTTCACGTCTAATAGTACTGCAGTGGCTTCCACCCAAAATTTAGAGCCCCCATTCTGGAACTCAGACTTACAATAACAAAGTAGTACAGGGGATATGGTCAGTCTAATCTTGGAGCCAAATGATGACTTGGCTCAGTTTCTGGTCAGGAGGCTGTATTGGTGTTTTCACTTACCCAGTCTTACAGCTTCATAAAACACTAACACAGGCGACAGTTGACAGAAACTGTTTCAGTCTGTTTTCAGGAAGTTGAGCTAGAGAGGCGTCAACACATGCCACGTGCAGTCCCCCATCTCCTGTGAAACATTTTAGTTTCTCTTTATCCCACAGGAGCTGAAATTTCTGATGTCTCAGCATACTTCCAGACCCATAGCCCAACAAGATCACTACTTCAGCACCTGTCCAGTTCCTTGATTTTTGTTCCATTTCCAGTTCACTAAAATAGTCGATTATATTTGACCTTGGCTGTAATTTTTACTCTTCCCACCCTTTTTTAAAAAAAACTCCATTGTTGGTCTGTATTTAAAGTGGACTTTCCTCTGTGACGCTATTGTGCATCTTGAATTGGAAGTCCCGAACAGCTTGTTGGAGCAAGAGGAAGAAATAAAGAAATAATTTTGAGTTGTCATTCAGTAATTTTTCATGTCAGTTAAGGCAAAAGTAACTTTTTTATTTACTGGTTTTCATTCTAGTTGTAGAATTCATTGCTCTGAAAAATTCACTTTCATTGCCTTGAAGTGTTTCTTATTTAGATTGACTCAATTTTAGAACTGCTTGGTTTTGACTTGTAATTTGTTGCCAAATTTAATACACTACCATAAGTATTGAAGAGTATGCTTTTTGGAGGGAAAGTATAACAGCAAGGCTCACAATGTTTCACTGTCAAAAGAGGTATTATTTTATTAAAGGCTTCCCTACTGAACACTTCTATTAAAGCTTTTTGTGATCTACTCTGGATAATATTACTCTGCTTCCTCAGCCAGAGCCTCTGCTTAATTCCCTAATATTTTTCACTCAACAAATATTTTATTGAGTGCCTATTATGTGCCAGGTACTGTTCTGTGCATAAAATATGGGCATATGACAGCAGACAAATCATATAAAGTCTCTAACTTCTTGGAGCTTACATCCTAGCTTATTGTTAATAATAGCTTTGATCAAGCAGCATTTTTATTAATCACTAAACACTGAGGAAAGTTATAATTCTGGGATTGGTTATTATGTACTGTATTGGTAAGAGAAGTGCAGTTGGTGCTTCTAGGTTTACTTTTATTATCTTTCTACGCAGGTGCTATATCTAGAGGAACTCAATTGACTCTTCTTGTCACATGCCTAGAACACTGACAAAAGAAATAACTACCCAAATCTGTACATGCTTGTGTCTTTCTATATATTTTCTATTGTAAATCTACAGTGGTAGAAGACTATCAGTTATTCCAATGCTATAGTTACGGAAGTTATGGACTTAAAGGTAATCCAGGAAAAGACAGATAATATATTTTGTTTGTCTAAAAATTAAACGTGCCCCTTTTAGAAAACCACATTGAAATCTTCTAGCTTGAAAAACAAAGTTAAACTAAGATGATGAAAGAAAAATGTATTGTCAGTTTAAGCCTTGGTATTATGTTTTAAAACATAGTAGTCAAAGAAGGGTCCCATTTTTAATGAGGTACAAGATGTGGATTAGAGTTTCTCTCATTAATTAGTTAGCTGTGTGGGGAATGACACTTAAAAGCAATTTTAGCGTATTAGTTTTCATTGACTTACTCATTTTGTTCAGATTTGCTGCTGTGATTAACGAATTTTTGAGCAATGACGATTAGGTTAATTTGAGTTCATTATTCAAATACCAGGGCCTAACAGATGGAACACTAAACTGAAGGTCAGGAAATGTGGATTCCTGTCTAGGCTCACTGTTTACTTTCCCTGCATTTGAATTTCTTCCTGCCTTATAGAGATATTGTGGATTAATGTTACTGTGAATGAAATGCTTTAAAGGACAAGGATATAAAGTAGTATGAAAGTACATGTGGAAAAAAATAATAATTTAGAGAGAAAAAATTTTCTTGTTCACCTGGGAATAATATTTGGAATTGATAAACAACTTTTCAGTGGAAATTTAGATACTGTGCTCTACAGTTAGAAGAATAGCTTTTCCTTTCTGTTTTTTTTGTTTGTTTGTTTAATAATCATAATACCTAATATTTTGAATAGTGATTTCTAGATTTTTAAGTACTTTCTCATCCTAACTTCATATAATACTTACAAAAGCCCTGTAAATTAGACCATTTCTGTATAGCCTCATGAAAAAAAAAAGATAATAATCTTTTCTTGGAGAGCTTAAGAGTGACTGGACACATTTATCTTATCCTTCAGCACTGATGTCATTTTAGAATTTCCCCATACAGCCAGGAGATCCTGTCATTCTTACCTCACCTCACCTCACCTCACCTCACTTCACCTCTTCATGGAGTTCAGAAATAACATATTTCCCAAGCATGCAACTTGATATTCTGATTCTCCTTAGGCCTTCAAAACACCATTGTTGACTTTGTTCTCTTAAGACCTGTTCCTGTAAATAGCTCCTAGCATTTATTGCAGACTAGCAGAACAGCAGAAGAACTGCAGTTATTTCAGACAAGGAATGTAAAATAGGCTAAAAATCTACCACCCTCCGCCGACGGTCCTTTGGACGTAGATATAAATCTGATCCTGTCTTATCCAAAATATGAGCTGCTCTTATTTTGTGACATACGGAAGCACACTCTGCATTCAAACAATTTCACAAAGGGAAAATACATTATTTGTATCAATTTTTAGTTTTCTCTAAGAATGCAAGGTAATTCAAAAAGCCAAGTTTAGTTTGGCATTTACTCTGAATTTATGAGTCATCCATGATTTCGATGATGTTACTTCTTATTCCAAGTTTGTCCATTGCTGGCAAAGGGACGCTACACAGGTGAACTGGCTAAGTTTCAGTACAAAGCTCTGTTGAATTGTAAACGTGTACACTGGGGACAGACAGTGTAGGATTATGTATATATGGTCGTGTCTGTTGTCACAGTGAATTTGCTTCTGAGATGAAATTCCTGAAATAGAGAGGAAAATATATGTCAGGACCTTGGAGGCTGGCTTTAGAATGTGGTCAGTGGAGATGCTGGGGCATAGGACTCAGTTTCTGAAGTGAGGTCACAAAGTTTAAGGCCTTCAGGGGCCAGTTACGTGAATGAAGACAAATATAAGGCAATGGGGAATGGTGACAGTGGGGACCCGAGGAGTACAGGCGCTGCCTAGGGGCATTCACATTCAGATTATTAAAAACACTGTACTGGCCAAACAAAACACACGTGCAGGCAAAAGTTCACTTTCCAGCGTGTGACGCCTGCTGTTAGGCCAAGTTCAGTTCCCTCAGCTGGTTAGTGTGGTAGATCCCATTAGATCTGTCAAGTGTATGTTAGCATCTGAGGGGCTCTGGAACCTTGACTGAAAGTCACCGACCCTGTCACAGTGTCCTTACTGTTCCTCTGTGCCTCCTCATCTTCCCATAGTGCCCATGCACAGCCACAACAGGCCCAGAGATACAGGAGCCTGAGGCCAGAACTCCACTCACAACAGGCTGGCGTATGAATCCTCAGCACTAGAAGGGGAACTGCAGTTAATATGGGGCGGCAGATGTTTGGTGTTATAAATAATGCAAATTTTTATTTTATCAGAACAGACTATTTCTTTTTTTTTAATTATTCAAACAGAAAGTCACAAAAATTATAATCATCCTCATCAGTTCACTCAGTCCCATGTAATTTTTTTTCATCTTGGTCTTTTGTTAGCACTTTTATGAATTCATCACTTTTCCATTAGAGTTCTGAAAATGCTTATTCATTCAGTTCAGCAGTGTAGTCAGTTACCAGAAACCTGTACTTGTCAGAGTCTTTTCCATGAATTCCTTGAAGATGAAACTGTTTTATAGGAACATTTTTGTGAAAGCATCAAAGTACACCCAGAACTGTCTGTAAATGACGAAAGACTTAAAAATGACCATGGTTAAAGATTTGATGAAGGTTCATAATAATGCAGTTGACAAGAAATTTAGTTATTTCTGAGATACACATTTTAAAGTAATAGCTAGAATTATGACTTATAACATTATACCAGAACATATAAGATTTTTAGAAATTTCATGTAATGTCTGAAACATTTATATTAACATATTTCCATACAAATAACCCAAAGAAAGTTTAGTATTAGTTGTTTTTTTGTTTGTTTGTTTTTTATACTGCAGGTTCTTATTAGTCATCAATTTTATACACATCAGTGTATACATGTCAATCCTAATTGCCCAATTCAGCATACCACCATCCCCACCCCACCACAGTTTTCTCCCCTTGGTGTCCATACGTTTGTTCTCTGCATCTGTGTCTCAACTTCTGCCCTGCAAACCGGTTCATCTGTACCATTTTTCTAGGTTCCACATACATGCGTTAATATATGATATTTGTTTTTCTCTTTCTGACTTACTTCACTCTGTATGACAGTCTCTAGATCCATCCACGTCTCAACAAATGACTCAATTTCGTTCCTTTTTATGGCTGAGTAATATTCCATTGTATATATGTATCACAACTTCTTTATCCGTTTGTCTGTGGATGGGCATTTAGGTTGCTTCCATGACCTGGGTATTGTAAATAGTGCTGCAGTGAACATTGGGGTGCATGTGTCTTTTTGAATTATGGTTTTCTCTGGATATATGCCCAGTAGTGGGATTGCTGGGTCATATGGTAATTCTATTTTAGTTTTTAAGGAACCACCATACTGTTCTCCATAGTGGCTGTATCAATTTACATTCCACACCAACAGTGCAAGAGGGTTCCCTTTTCTCCACACCCTCTCCAGCATTTGTTGTTTGTAGATTTTCTGATGGTGCCCATTCTAATTGGTGTGAGGTGATACCTCATTGTACTTTTGATTTACATTTCTCTAATAATTAGTGATGTTGAGGAGCTTTTCATGTGCTTCTTGGCCATCTGTATGTCTTCTTTGGAGAAATGTCTATTTAGGTCTTCTGTCCATTTTTGGATTGGGTTGTTTGTTTCTTTAATATTGAGCTGCATGAGCTGTTTATATATTTTGGAGATTAATCCTTTGTCCGCTGATTTGTTGGCATATATTTTCTCCCATTCTGAGGGTTGTCTTTTACTCTTGTTTATAGTTTCCTTTGCTGTGCAAAAGCTTTGAAGTTTCATTAGGTCCTATTTATTTTTGTTTTTATTTCCATTACTCTAGGAGGTGTATCAAAAAAGATCTTGCTGTGATTTATGTCAAAGAGTGTTCTTCCTATGTTTTCCTCTAAGAGTTTTATAGTGTCCGGTCTTACATTTAGGTCTCTAATCCATTTTGAGTTTATTTTTCTGTATGGTGTTAGGGAGTGTTCTGATGCCATTCTTTTACATGTAGCTGTCCAGTTTTCCCAGCACCACTTATTGAAGAGACTGTCTTTTCTCCATTGTATATCTTTGCCTCCTTGTCATAGATTAGTTGACCATAGGTGCGTGGGTTTATCTCTGGGCTTTCTATCTTGTTCCATTGATCTATGTTTCTGTTTTTGTGGCAGTACCATATTGTCTTGATTACTGTAGCTTGGTAGTATAGTCTGAAGTCAGGGAGTCTGATTCCTCCTGCTCGGTGTTTTTCCCTCAAGACTGCTTTGGCTATTCGGGGTCTTTTGTATCTCCATACAAATTTTAAGATGATTTGTCCTAATTCCATAAAAAATGCCATTGGTAATTTGATAGGGATTGCATTGAATCAGTAGATTGCTTTGGGTAGTATAGTCATTTTCACAATATTGATTCTTCCTGTCCAAGATCATGGTATATCTCTCCATCTGTTGGTATCATCTTTAATTTCTTTCATCAGTGCCTTATAGTTTTCTGCATACAGGTCTTTTGTCTCCCTTGGTAGGTTTATTCTTAGGTATTTTATTCTTTTTGTTGCAGTGGTAAATGGGAGTGTTTCCGTAATTTCTCTTTCAGATTTTTCATCATTAGTGTATAGGAATGCAAGAGATTTCTGTGCATTAATTTTGTATCCTGCAACTTTACCAAATTCATTGATTAGCTCCAGTAGTTTTCTGGCAGCATCTTTAAGATTCTCTATGTATACTATCATGTTGTCTGTAAACAGTGACAGTTTTACTTCTTCTTTTCCAATTTGTATTCCTTTTATTTCTTCTTCTTCTCTGATTGCCGTGGCTAGGACTTCCAAAACTATGCTGAATAATAGTGGTGAGAGTGGAGATCCTTGTCTTGTTCCTGATCTTAGAGGAAATGCTTTCAGTTTTTCACCATTGAGAATGATGTTTGCTGTGGGTTTGTCATATATGGCCTTTATTATGTTGAGGTAGGTTCCCTCCATGCCCACTTTCTGGAGAGTTTTTATCATAAATGGGTGTTGAATTTTGTCAAAAGCTTTTTCTGCATCTATTGAAATGATCATATGGTTTTTCTTCTTCAGTTTGTTAATATGGTGTATCACATTGATTGATTTGTGTATATTGAAGAATCCTTGCATGCCTGGGATAAATCCCACTTGATCATGGTGTATGATCCTTTTAATGTGTTGTTGGATTCTGTTTGCTAGTATTTTGTTGAGGATTTTTGCATCTAAATTCATCAGTGATATTGGTCTGTAATTTTCTTTTTTTGTAGTATGTTTGTCTCATTTGGGCATCAGGGTGATGATGGCCTCATAGAATGAGTTTGGGTGTGTTCGTTCCTCTGCAATTTTTTGGAAGAGTTTGAGAAGGATGGGTGTTAGTTCTTCTCTAAATGTTTGATAGAATTAACCTGTGAAGCCGTCTGGTCCTGGACTTTTGTTTGTTGGAAGATTTTTAATCACAGTTTCAATTTCATTAATTGCGATTGGTCTGTTCATATTTTCTGTTTCTTCCTGGTTCAGTCTTGGAAGGTTGTACCTTTCGAAGAATTTGTCCATTTCTTCCAGGTTGTCCATTTTATTGGCATAGAGTTGCTTGTAGTAGTCTCTTAGGATGCTTTGTATTTCTGCGGTGTCTGTTGTAACTTCTTTTTCGTTTCTAATTTTATTGATTTGAGTCCTATCCCTCTTTTTCTTGCTGAGTCAGGCTAATGGTTTATCAATTTTGTTTATCTTCTCAAAGAACCATCTTTTAGTTTTATTGATCTTTGCTATTGTTTTCTTTGTTTCTATTTCATTTATCTCTGCTCTCAGAGCAGACTGTTTCTATGCTTTAACTTGCTTTTATTTCCTTTGAATTTTGATAATGACATACAGGGAGAGGGAGGGGAAGCTGGGACAAAGTGAGAGAGTGGCGTGGACATATATACACTACCAAATGTAAAATAGATAGCTAGTGGGAAGCAGCCACATAGCACAGGGAGATCAGCTTTGTACTTTGGGACCACCTAGAGCGGTGGGATAGGGTGGGTGGGAGGGAGGTGCAAGTGGGAGGGGATATGGGGATATATGTATATGTATAGCTGATTCACTTTGTTATACAGCAGCAACTAACACACCATTGTAAAGCGATTATACTCCGATAAAGATGTTTAAAAAAAAAAAGAGACGTATTCTTATTCCAAAACCAGAAATTGCTTTGCCAGAGTTTGCTTCCCACAGGTATTGTTATAGAATGGACACATATTCTGTGCTTCAAATAATTGATTCTAAAACCAGTGCATTGCTTAAAATAATGCCACTGTATCAGTGACATTTTTCCGTTTTCCCTTTGTTGGATGATTCAGGACTGTTCTGTTTACTCTTCCTGTCTGTCCAGTGGAAAAACAGAAAAAGTTAGGATATTTGAATGAATTTTCCTTGGATTCTTTTCAAATTCTTTATATAAATATTTCTGTAGGACTTTATAAGCAACCAAACAGAATAATTATACTGAATGACTTATACAGAATCAGGAGAATAGAGGAAATACAAATATGTCTGATAATAAACAGTAAAGATGCAGTTATATTTGCTTTAGATTAATATTATCTTTTCAGCTAATTAAGACATTAATAGGTTATTTAATGAGGTGTTTCAGTTTGGCGGTTAATTGCACAGGCTACATGGAAGCAAAAAGCCATGCTCTGTTCTAACTCAAACAAAAGCCCAGAGAAAGAGAGGAAGGATGATGCAAAGACTGGAGCCAGCCAGTTTGAACCGGCACTAGTTGGTAATGACAGGGAGAGCTGAGGTGGGACCCGCAGAGAGGAGGAAGGCGCAGAAGGGGAATTACATTCATTCAGCCTGGGCTCGTTTCAAGGTTCGCTGTGAAGGCCATTTAGAAGCTCTCATTTAAATGTGTGGTTACGGGCATCATGTTCTCACAAACTTCTTATTCTTCTGTGAAAGAAACACAGAAATAGCTGTTTGTGCTAGAGCAGAGCTGTCTATATTTCCCCCCCCAGGGTTTGCCCTTGTCTCCCCATCCTGTTTAGAGCAGAATATGAATACTGATAAAAGGGAATCCTTAATTTTGAACATTTCCTGAGAAAAAAAAAACAAAAGCAAAATATAAATAGAACCTGCTTCTAGAGAATTCCTAAGCAGGCTGTGCTAAGTAAAAGCACTTCTTTTAAATGTTGTAAAAGCAGACGTCACCATGCAAAGCAAATGAAACTTCACTTCAGACGATGTCTAATTGCAATGTTGTAGACTGTGCATCAGAGACGCCCATTTGCCGTCAATCAACAGACAGGAAATCACTTATAACCTTCTGTGAGGATTAAAGTCACAGAAGATTTTAAGGAAATGAAATTGGTTGATGGTAAATGATCAGTCTTGTGAAAATGTGTAATACACATAGCTATTTTTTAAAATGAGAATGACCTTTAAGAATGAGTTAAATTGAGTGGGCAAGAGTGTGGCTATGGGGCTTCTGGTATATTTCAAACTCATTATTCTCAAATCAGTTCTGTCTAATTAATTTTGGTTTTACTACTACTAGGCAACAATCCAAAACCATTTAAAACCTGCTAGACGGTTTCCACTCTAGGAGTCACTGCCAGCATGGTCCCCCAACTGAAAATACAAGAGACAGAACTCGGAGAACGGTCTAACCCCTATTCTCAGCCACGCACATATCTTAGGAATTTAAAGATGTGACTTCAGAGGAGACTCTCATGCAGATCAAGGGTGGTCTAAATTCAGGTGCATATGAAATAAAACCCATAGCTAACTTGACATTGCATTTCGTAGAAGCCATCCAGGATGAGCTCATAGTGTTAAAACGATTTTGGAAGCTAAAATATGATGATGAAATTGATTTTTATTTTTCCATGGTAATTGTGATCACAAAAATCCTAGGTAATCTAATTATCTTATTTTATCCATCGATTTCAATCTTTCTCCTCATAAAGCCTTATGTTAGAGCAGTCACGAGAAAACCATACCCTTCTTTTTATTCTCCCCACTCTTTGATAGATGCCCATCAAATAAGGAATTGTCTAGAAGTAAGAGGGTGAAGCCAAAAGCCTAGCTAATCTAATCCAAAGTGTGAATAATTAGAATTATCAACTAGCCAAGTCACTAACACCATTCACTCATCAAGCAGTTTATGGAACTAACCACGAGTATTATAAGTGTTAAGTGCTAAGATGATAGCAAAGACATTCATGATGATCCTATATAATCTTTAGCTTAAATACATGTACTTGACAATTAACTAGCAATGCCAGTCAGCATTCAGTTAAGAAAACTCTAAGTAGCAGACACAATAAGGAGTTAGTTCTAGAAAAATAGTGGGCCAGGTATATTTGGAGAAGATGCCATAACTTACGTTGTTCCCTGGCAGAGGGTAGATTTGACTGAAAGAGAGATGAGGAGGAGAAATGAATATGAAGTATTTACAGAAGAGTTGAGGAATTTCTCAGAGTTAATAGTAGGTTCTGAGTTTGAGACTAGTGAGAAGTTTAAGTGTACAGATAAAGTGGGGTCAGGTTGGAGATTGTAAAGTTAATCTTTACGGAGCAAGGCTCACAAACCCAAGTGCCTGCAAGAGACCAGAAAAGCTATTTAAGTGAGTCTCTAGGGACTGTGGTAACCCATAACTGCATGCCCTAAGTGAAAGCCATTTTCCAACTCAGACCAATCATTCCCTATGGCAACGACTTCTGACTTCTTAAGAAAAATTGAGTATCTGAACTGTTGTATGAAGTATCCGGATTTTTTTTTTTTTTTTTGCAGTACGCGGGCCTCTCACTGCTGTGGCCTCTCCCGTTGCGGAGCACAGGCTCCGGATGCGCAGGCTCAGCAGCCATGGCTCATGGGCCCAGCCACTCCACCGCATGTGGGGTCCTCCCGGACCGGGGCACGAACCCGTGTCCCCTGCACCGGCAGGCAGACTCTCAACCACTGCGCCACCAGGGAAGCCCCAAATATCCGGATTTTTAAAACAATAAGCAGATCAAACAAGACCTACCTGGAAGCTGATTTCAGCCTATGACACTACAGCTACAATTTGTGTAGGAAAAGGTGAGCCTTGCAGCTTTTTCATCAGGCCAGAGAACGTGATGAATATTTCAGGAAGGTTTCACAATGGTTGCCTCTAGGTGGTTTTGAATAGGAGAGAGCTACAGCCTCCAGGAAGCCTTTTCTGCCCCTCTCCAACCAGGAGCTACAAATAATCACCAAGACTTGGAGTCTGATTAAGCTAGTTTTCATGTGTGTTTCTTGAGGATGCCTTGGCCTGGAGGGAAAATTATAGAGTACCTCTTTAATACTAGCCTTTTCCTGTCCCTCATAAAAATGTCCTTTGTCAGCAATATCTGCACTGCCTGCCTCTAGCCATACTTCACTTTTAATTGCCAATAACATTGAACAGCGAGGGGTGAATGGGTGGGTGAGTTGGCTGGTTGGTTGGTTGTTCTGAGGATGTTCTGAGATCTGGGATGTAGTAGGAAAGCTTTAAGCCCTGGTCTTTGAATTAGAAGTCTTGGAACCAAGTCTCAGTTCTTCTCTTCCTGGCTTTATGACCTTGGACAAACCATTCAGCTTACTGAACCTGACAGACTCTTCTCCATCCTGGGGCCATGGCACATGCTGTGTTTCCTTGGCCTGCAAAACGTCTCTTACCTTTACCTGACTGCCACTTTCTTGTCTTTAAGATGACAGCTAAAATGTCATTTCTTCAGAGAGGCCTCCCATGACCTTCCCATCTAAAGTGGAGCCTGTATTCGTTTCCTAGGGCTGCTGTAGCAAAGTACCACAACTTGGAGGCTAGAAATCTGAAATCACAGTGTCAGCAGGACCGTTTCCCCTCTAAAGGCTCTAGGGAAGAATCCTTCCTTGCCTCTTCATAGTTTTTGTTGATTTCCAGCGATCCTTGGCATTCCCTGGCTTATAGCTGCACTACTCCAGTTTCTGCCTGTATCATCACATGGACTTCTTCCCTATGTGTGTCTATTTGTCTTCATATGGTTTTTTTTTAATATTTTTTATTATTTTATTATTTATTTACTTAGGCTACGCCAGGTCTTAGTTGCGGCACGCGGACTTCTTCGTTGTGGCATGCAGACTCTTAGTTGCAGCATGCGGACTCTTAGTTGCAGCATGCATATGGGATCTAGTTCCCCGACCAGGGATCGAACCTGGGCCCCCTGCTTTGGGAGCATGGAGTCTTACCCAGTGAACCACCAGGGAAGTCCCTATATGGCCTTCTTATCAGGATACCAGTCATTGGATTTAGGGCCCACTCTAAGCCATATGACCTCATCTAAACTAAGACCCTGCTTCCAAATAAAGTCAATTTCTGAGGCTCCAGGTAGATCTGAATTTTGAGGTGACACTATTCAAACTAGCACAAGCTCCCCTTTTATTTTTAAAAATGCAGTTCTAAAATTCCTAAGCAAAACGGTACTAGGCCTTACCTGGCCAACGAACTGAATTTCTTCCTATTCAAAGGACAGATTTTTCTTCTTTCTTTCTTTTTCTTTAGTATTCTAAGGAGGCCTAAAATATCAATATTTAATAGAGGTAGGAGGAAGAGAATGCAGGTTCTGAAACAGCATGGAGAAGGTCATGGTAGTCTATTCTTGTCACAGGTATATTTATCCCCCAGATAAGGAGGACAGTGTTGCAGGGTGAATGAGAACCCATATGTCTGTCCTATCTTCCTACATCATCAGTTATCAATGTTATTTTACAGCATAATAAAATTAATATGTAGTTAAAGTTAAATAAGCATGATGATATTAAGCAACATGTAAATTCACATAGTATTTAGGATTAAGTATGACACACACACAAAAGAAGTCTTTGTCAAGGATACAGCCCCAGACTTCCCAAGAAGAGTCAGACATGCATATTCTTCTCCAGAAGAGGTACATGAATAGAAAAGTTTGAGATATGCTAAATGTGTTATAACTTATTCTTCACAACAACCCCACAAGATAAATATAATTTTAAAGATGTAGATACTGAAGTTCGGAAAGTTGAATAACTTCCCTGACATCGCTGTTAGCTGATGATAATATTAAAATTTGAATCCAGGACTCTGATTCAGAAGAATGAAATCTTTATGTTATATAAGGAAGAAATTTAGGAGCAAGCAAGTGCAAAGGAGGGCATGCCAATAACATAAAATATCAAACAGATCAAGTTGGATGAGGACTGAAAAGTAGTTTTGGTGGCTACTTGGTGACTATGGAACCTAGATTAAAGAAGGTTGAAAATGAATGTGAACCAGAACGATATACAACTGTTCATCAACCAGAATGACTAAAATTAAGAAAAAAACAAACATACAATTCCAGGTGTTGCCAGTGGGGATTTCTGCTAAACATATAAATCACATGCCTATCCTACAACCCATCAATTTTACTTTTAAATATGTACCCAAGATAAATATGCCATAGAAGACAAGTCTGTAAGATATTAATTGTAGCTTTATTCATAGTATTCCCAAATTGTAAATAACCCAAATGTCCATAGGAAGTAGAATGGATATATTTTGGTATATTCACTCAGTGGTATACTACACAACAATTAAAACTGGAGTGAAATAGTATTACATACAACAACATGGATGAATCTCACAGACATTTGTTAAGAGAAATAAACCAGACATGAAATAGTACGTACTATAGTTCAAGAACAGGCAAAACTAACTGATGGTAATACAGGTGAATATGGTGATTTCCTTAAAGCTGCAGGGTACTGACAGGGAAGGGTCACAAGTGAATCTTATAAGATGTTAGAAGTGTTCTATATCTTGATCTTGGTGGTGGTTTGTGGGTATATATAGATGTAAAATTTTATCTAATTGCAATTAAAGATTCCTGAGATCAACTGTATGTAAGGTAGACTTTAATTTTAAAAATTTGAAATGAACATTTTTCTTACGGTATCCTCATGAGCTGGATGGGGAACAAGGAGGTAGTAAATAAAGAGAATATATTTTTTAAAGAAGAAAGAAAGAAGGAATCAGGCCAGAAGGTCCAATATCTGGATAATAGTAGATCTAGAAAGTATGAAAAGAGAAAATAGAGGGGAGGAAATTATCAAAGAAATAATAAAAAATTCCCAGAATTGAAGACTGTGATTCATAAAAGCCCTTCAAATGCTTAGCAAACAAAACCAGACAAGGCACATAATCATCATGACATTTTAGAACACTGTAATAAAAAAAAGCTGTAAAAGTTTCCAGAGAACCCCACGCCCAGTGTCGCACATCGGGGATCGGAATGGTGTCAGACTTCTTAACAGCAGTGCTGGAGGACAAAAAATTAGTAACTTTAGAATTCTGACAGTAAATTGTTTCTGTATCACTGCTACTTTCCCAGCTAAATTAGTATTCAATTGACAGAAAAAGTAAAACATTTTCAGTCATACAAGACCTCAAAAAATGATCTCTGTGTACTCTCACATAGCTACTAGAGATGTGCTTCACTAAAAGAAGGAGGGAAACAGAGGGAAATATGGAATCCAGAATGCAAGGGAAATCTCAGGATGATAGCTGCACAGCAGGCCTTAGAGAGCAGCTGGTCTGTTATGAACCTTCTAAAACAATTTTTCTCTTAAAACCATGTACATGAATTTCTTTTAACCATGTACATGAATTTCTTTTAATGAATTTAAAAATTAATTGGGCTCAGATGGTAGAGGTAATAAATGGAAGAGCAGAGTCCCAGAATAGGTTACCAGAAGAGATATTTGGTTATGAGCACAGGTGTAGAAAAGAGATGGGACATGCCTTTCCCTTTTACAGGGAAACTCTAGGGGTTCTTTGCACAATAAGATGCCCGTGCACATGATGGCTAGATTTGGTTTAGAGTCTGACCCAAGTATTCTGAGATGCTTTTATATAAGTCAGAAAATGAAGGGAAAAAATCGTGGTATTTTAGAGCAGTATGGTAAGGTATGTTCGCTTGCATCCAGCCCAACCCTCTTAATTTTAAAATGGATTGTGTTCCATTGACTGTTTGAAAGTGACTCAGTAAAGTACACGGTGCTCTGATGTGGAGTTTCTTTGACAAAGGAAGGATGACTTCACTCATGCTTGATTAACCATTTCCAGAATAATGCATTGTTAAACATGGACTTTGTACAATGGCTGGTCCATAATTCCTATCAGTATCTTAACAATCAGATGTTTCTGAATATAGGAGAGCTGGCAATCAATTCATAATTATGGTAGTTATCTCAATGAAAAATATAGTAATGCATAGATTTAAAAGTTTCATGCTTCATTTTAAACTGTTTTTATCTCCTGGATCAAATTGAATATATTATATGGAGAGAAAGAGAGAGAGAGAGGTATAGAGTGTATATATTCCTGTACATTAAGGTAATTACACCACCCTGTTCACCATGGAGAGGAAGTAGTCCAGGTGAAAGATAATAATAGAAGGACGGGGAAGGATTGACATATTCCAGAGGTACTTGAAAAGTATAGCTGATAGAATTTGAGAATTAATTGCACAGGATGAAAAATAAAAGGAGTCAAGGTCTTGAGTAACTGGTTGAATGGTGGAGCCATTGACTAGGACACAGAACACTGGAGTAGTAGGAGTACTTTTGATGGAAAGGATCAAAATTTTAGTGTGGAGCATTGTAGGGAGAGGTTATACCTGAGTATATATCTTGCATTAATTCCATAATCATAAATAATCACTTTATAAATAATGTTCTCTTATCTGTATCTCTCTTTCTATAGATGAGAGGCTAATTGAATAAAACATTAATGCTATTTCATTTTACTGCCATCAACAGAAATAAGCCTCAGTCTTCTTTTATATCCTTATTCCTACTTTGCAGAACAAAGAATAAACCCTTTTTAAAGTTTGTGGTTAAGACATAAAAACAGTAGGAGGGAGGGCATCTGGTGTGTGACCCAGCCTTGATATAAATCGGCTCATCTTAGCTTCTAGATGATCCACTGTTCCCAACTAAGTAACGTTTCTTCTGATCTTTAATCTCTTCCATAGAGCCCACCTCAATGCTAGTTATTCTCTTCCTGCTAGGTAAGAACTAGTTGGATTGGGTTGTAGAGAGGTAATGAGACTGCTAGTTTTTCAATGAGTCAGAAACAAGGCAGAATTATGGATTCTTTTTAAAGTGACACAAAATTTTGAAGATGCCTGTTCCTCCTACTTTATTGAGGAAAGAATGAATAAAATTTCATCAATTACTGTGGATCCTTGAAAATAGACTGTATGATTTTACACATTTCCTTGAAATCTTAAGTTTTAAATTTAGTACCATTTATCATTACTTATCTCATAAGCCTACTAAATTCTATTTTATTTTAGTCACTGCTTACTCGTAAAAATTAGCATTTTACTTAAGTTAATGCAATTTCTGTTTTATTGGAAACAAGGACTGTGAGTAAATTGACACAGTTAATATTTAGAAAAAAAAAACAAATAACTTTAAATGGTGCAAGCAATCAAATGAATAGGTCTCCAATTCAAATTTAATTTCTAAATCACAGATTTGTCAACATTTCCAAATGAGTTGATATCCTACATGAAATAAATTCAACAAATATTTTAAAATTAAATAATAAATATTTTATTTTATTTTTTTATTAATTTTTATTAGGGTATGGTTGCTTTACAATGTTGTGTTAGCCTCCACTGCACAACAAAATGAATCAGCCGTACACATACAGATATCCCCTCTCTTTTGGACTTCACTCCCCTTTAGGTCACCACAATGCATTAGGTAGAGTTCCCTGTGCTATACAGTATGTTCCCATCAGTTGTCTGTTTTATACATAGTATCAATAATGTATATGTGTCAATCCCAGTCTCCCAATTTCTCCCTCCCCTTTCCCCCTTGGTATCCATAAGTTTGTTCTCTACATCTGTGTCTCTATTTCTGCTTTGCAAATAAGATCATCTGTACCATTTTTCTAGATTCCACATATATGTGTTATTATATGATATTTGCTCTTCTCTTTCTGACTTCACTCTGTATGACACTCTCTAAATTATTGCTTTAAATAATATTTCTTTAAATTAAATATTCAACAAGTACTTATAAATTCTCACTAGATCTTAGCCAGTGTACTAAGTATTAGGGTTACCTCAATAAACAAGACATGAGCCCTGCTGCCCTCAAAGTGCTTAAATCTGAGCTGAGAATTTATTAAATCCAATTACATGGAGTTGGAGCTATTTTTAAGGATATATATTACACTGTATATAAAGCTATATTAATTTTTCCACACAATGGATTATTTGCTGTAGTACTCTCATGCCAATCAATGGCAATATAGATAAAGCTCAATTGTCATTATTGAAGTAGAAATTTTCTCTAAAGATGAAAGGTTGAAATTTCTATGCAGGCTTAAAATTAATGAAAATTTTTTATGCACATCCAAAACTCCATTATACAAAGAAGTGATAGTTGCCCATAGTCTACATTGAATCTTTAAAAATTCTCTAATTTTAGTGCTGACTTTGCTGCCGAGATAGTGCTCCACTTCTAACCTCTGTCCTGCTGCCACCCCTCCACCTCAGTGTTTTCTCTCTGGTTTTCTTTTGGTTTCTGCCACTTCTCCAGAGAATCCTCACTTCAGTTCCACACAGCTGACTGTTTATGGACATCATTAGGCAGTTGGCATGCTCTTTTCCTTGCGATCAATCATGGGCTACCATTTATTCTCTCTGAGCCCTTTTTATTTTTCTTACAACTTTCTGTCCAAGGGTGGTGATTGTGTTAAATCTCATTTGTGCCTCAGGGTGGGACCATGGGAAAGATTGGGATATGTGGGAAGGTGAGCAACTTTGAAGTTTGAATCATCCTGGATACCTGAAGCTGCTATAAGGCTGATCTGTAGATACCCAACATGTATAATATGATCAAGTACAATTCATCTTCCCTAAGTCCTTGTCTTATTTCAAATAGTATTTTTTTAACCCTCTCAGGAGAATAAGATTTTCTTCTTTGGGGCACGAATTCTCTGTTTGGATAATAATAAGAGGATAATACCAAAATATCCCCTCAAATGCCTACCATTTAGATACAAGAGTAAACTTTTATGTAGATCTTGACCTGTTTATGTTGACTCGCCCTGTTTTCTTATACATAGCCCTCTTTTGTGTTATTTCCTTTATGCTGCTGAATGGTCTATAGAAGGAATTCTTCATTTTTAAAAATTTTAAAAGAGAGGCACTTGGATTTTATGTTGATAATTATGTCACCTAGTTTATCAGTTCAAGATATAAATTTTAGTATTAATATAAATTTAAAACAGTTTAATAAAATTTATTCATTGAAAAGAACAGGTTGAAGCACTTGTGAGAGTCACTAGCTTTGACCAAGTATATGAGAACACTGGTATTAAGAGAAATATTCTTTAAAGCCATGCAGCAAATCTCAATTCTGTCTCCACATTCAAAGAACTAATGGCAGTCCTTGCCTGAATTTTAGCAGTTATCATTGAAACAGCATAAAATCAGCAGAGAATGGCAAAAAGAGCATTGAGTTAGTGGTCAGATAAGTCCAATCCAAATTCTGTCATTGGTTAGCTGTAAAGCCTTTGAGTTTCTGTTTCCTTTGCTATCACACAAGGGTAATAACCTAATAGGACTATTATGAAGATTAAAATGAAATAACCTATCTACAGAAACCACAGAAAGCCCACCACACCTGAGAAACCCAATAAGTGTTGATTACTTTCCTCCCTGTTTGAGTCAAAACATTGCCCAGGGACTTCCCTGGTGGCACAGTGGTTAAGGATATGCCTGCCAATGCAGGGGACACAGGTTTGATCCCTGGCCTGGAAGATCCCACATGCCGCGGAGCAGCTAAGCCCGTGCACCACAACTACTGAAGCCTGTGCACCTAGAGCCCGTGTTCCACAACAAGAGAAGCCACAACAATGAGAAGCCCACGCACCGCAACGGAGAGTAGCCCCACTCGCCGCAACTAGAGAAAGCCCGCACACAGCACTGAAGACCAACGCAGCCAAAAATAAAATTAAATTTAAAAAAAAAAACATTGCCCAATGTCCCCATAATACTCAATAGTTTCAGACAGTTCTGAGGTTTATGTACTCACTTCTAGACCCAGGAATATTGGGTCTTCTTGGAGGAACTAGTTTATTTTTAGTGCAGGTTTTGGTTTTGGTTTTGTATTAACTGACCTACTCAAATAATGAAGACTCTCGACAATTGATAAGCATCTTGATGTTTCTACTTTAAGAACAATTATGCAAAATTAAAACACAATGCAAACTGAGAAAAATCTGAGAAACTCGTAGGAAATGTGACTTCATTTATACCATAGTATCCTCTATTTCTTTAAAATATGATTTTATTAACTAACATGTTATTTACCGATTGGAAATAACTGGAGTCTTTAGTTGCTAGCTGTTCATCAACTTTCCAATTTGAGACTCTCTTTAACTTCAATTTTTTGAAATTAATTTTAACTTGCCCTTTAATTTCAAATATTAAATGTCTTTAGCAGATTCTCATGACAACACAGATGAAATTTGCATTTGTGGCTTCACTTTTTTCCAAAGATTTTTATGAACTGGAAATAGTAAAATAGGCCAGCCTAAATTCTACAATTCTGGCCCTTTCCTTCATCCCATCAGGCAATGAGCTTTGTTACTTGCAGTGTCCAGAGCACAACCTTGTTGGATTAATGGTACAGTGGAGAAATCTAGGTATACACACTTATTCTTCTGATTTGAATAAAATGTGTAATCTTAGTTTTTGTTTGCATCATAGATTTATGTTGTCTGATAAAAGAACATGGCTTGTTCATATAATACTCAACTTCTCAGTTTCCTTATGAGCAGGTGATTAGATGCTTTAGTTCTTGTGGGCTGACTAATGCGATTACAAACTGCTATAATACCTCAGGAGCCCTCACTCTGTATCACAGGTATCCTGTTTCTTCCAGAGGGCCACATGTTCTACATGTGAGCAGGCTTCATTTATTTGAGCTGTCTTTTTCTAAATTATACATGTCCCTCACCAGAATTGATTCAGTCATGTCACTTTCCAGATATGCTGTTGTTGCTCTAGACCCTGCAGATGCATCTATTTTGCTACTAATGAATCTAATGACCTCTGTGAAATTACGGATAAGGTCAATGCAACTTGCCCTGCATTTGAAGAATAGCAATTCAAGTGAAAAGTTTAAAAAGTTGTGTATAGAAGTTTAGCTATTTGATTTGATTTGAAGTAAAAGTATGAATTGAAACTAATTAACCATGAAAATAATGTATGCCTTTCCTTTGTAATAATTGTTATAATTTTCTTGCATAATTCTGAAAGGGGAAATGGTGCAAAGAGTAACATAAGAACTTCAGTTAGATGTACAGTAGAAACTAACACAACGTTGTAAAACAACTATACCCCAATTAAAAAAGAAAGAAAGAAAGAAAGAGTATGGTACTGGTTGTAGAAAATGTATTTGGTTGGCCAAAAAGTTTGTTTGGGTTTTTCTGTAAGATGTTACCCGAATGAACTTTTTGGCAAACACATATTTTGTTTTTTTATTCCTTAAAAATCTAGATGAAAGATAAAAGCTTCTTTCTTTAAAGGTCTTTAAAAATGTGTTTAGTTTTTCTAATTGTGAATTAAATTTCTGCCATGCTTATTTAATTTTAACTATGCCAGTGGATTGATCAAATAATTATCAATAGTAAACAAAAAGTACTTCATATATTTAAACAAATATTGGGGTAACTAAGTGTTAAGCTGGCATTGATTTTTAATGATAACAATATATTAGATACCCACAAACTATGTAAAATCCTAAAAAGTTTTTTAAAACTTTTATAAAGCCTCAGTGTTCTCCTCTATAAAATGGAAGCAATGATCTCTAAGTTGCATGGATTATTTAGGAATAGGATGAAATAATATCTTGTAGGACATTTAGCATAGTACCTGGCACATAATAGCCATTCATTAAGTGGAAATTATTATTATTGTCATTATTAATTAAAAATAAGTTTTTACTTCTTTGGCTATGTGCCAGATAAAAAAGACTAGTCTTGGTGTTAATGAATGACTCCTAAAGATACGTTTCTCAGAGAGATTACTCTTTAAAGAAAAACAAAGAAGTAAAAACACAATAAAATAACTCAAAAAATCAGAAATGGGGACTAAGAGAGTGTTAGATCTTTTGGAAATTCTGGTGTCTTTTACAAGATGGCCTTTTAAAATGTCTTTTTCTCTCGGTGGCATATGTCCCAAGCAATCTACTTTACCAAAGATGAGCTAGGAACAAAATTAAGATGTTTATAGACAAGCCATATGGTTTTTATTTTTTAATGATAATTAACAACATTTTATAGACCAACTTTTTTTAAGTCATATACCTAAACAGATAATCTGACTGTGTCTACAGTTTGAGTGAACACTCCCAATCTCCATCTGCTTCTGACTAAGAGCTACTGATTTACTTGTGTTCTGACAGTACCATGCAGCATGAGTAGGAGATCTGTGTTATTTACAGCAGTTAGGAACAAGGATACACTGAAGACAGGACATGTACAGAATGTGCCATGTGAAAACTATAAATATGTTGATTGATTTTTTTATTGTATTTTCACTATGACAGCTATAAAAAAGTAATAATTATAAAAACCTGTTGAGACCAGTTTGTGACATTCAGTAGTTGCCAGAAACTTGCATAAAACACCTTCCTGACACACCTAGGCATTCACAGCCATATTTACTTTATCATTCAAGGGTCTTTGATTCCATGCATTTTATATAATAGTCAAAGTAAGTATAAAGTACAGGGAGTTGGGATTTGTTTGAGACGGAAGGAAGAGAGGGAGGGAGGGAGGGAGGGAGGAGGTTGGGAGGAGGGAAGAAAGGAAGGGAGAAAGTCGTGAAAGGGAACATAATAGATTTTGTATTCCTTGACATGAAGACCATAAGAAAGCTATTCAAGAATGTTTAAAGTCTTCTAGCCAATGTACGACAATAATAGCTGTGTGAAATCGGTGAAAATAATTAGAATGTTAAGTCAGATATTTTTAATAATAGTGAAAATTAAGATTTGGTATTGACAGAACATTCCTGACACTTAAACACTCTCTTAAGGGTTAGGGTAGAAATACAAGTGAAAAATATGCTAGCCCAGAAAAAAAAATAGTCGCAAACATACTGTGTGATCACAAGGTAATGAAGAAAAGATATAAGAAATTAAGACATTATTCCAAGTGCTGTGTTCTTAGGAACATCCTCCTGGCAACCTCTTTTGGGCACAGTCAAGCAGGAAAAAAAAAATTGATAACCTTTCCTCAGAGTTACTTTTCCACTTCTGGCTTCTATACTACTGCATAAGGAATTAAGGATTATCACTAAGTTCTCTTGATATTTTATGTTTAATACTGTGTTAAAGTTCTTCAGACAATTTTAAATGTTTTTTCAAATAATTTTTAAAATTGCACAGGTAATGCTGATAAAAAGTTAAACAAAAGGGAGTCTGTTACCACAGAATGCATTAGTGTCATGGAAATGTCATTACACTTGTGATGCCACACTTGGCATTGCCACTGTGGCCAGTGCATCAGCAGCATGCAGAGGTCTCTTTGTCTCTAGCATCAGATTAAAGTTATACACAATTCTCCATGAATAGGTATTTTGCAGACATAAATGATTTACAAGTAACCGAGATAATTCAGAGCTCAGCATTTTGTGATTTTTTTTAAACTTAAAATATCTTGTTTTTTGTCATTGAAACTAATGTGTAAAATAGCTTACTTACCAGCTAACTTTGAAAGAAGAGAGTGTAAAACTTTTTGTGGTCAAGAGAAACTGAGTATGTTAGAAAAAGTGAGCTATAAAAATTCACAAAAGAGATTATATTGATAATTTAGATTTCAGTGCTTTTTAGTTGAGCTTAAGACAGACCACCATAACAACAGAAAAATTTTAATTAAAAAAAAAAGTGTACTAATAACAAGATCCAATACCTTGAATACCTACTGGATTCTGCCTCAAGCTAAGATGAAATGACAGGGATCAGATTTACCCTCAAATCTGAAACAAATAAAAAATATTTTAAATTAAAAAACTGAAGTAACAGTTTTCAAGAGACTGGAGATCAAGCAGTGAAGTATAGTGATTCCTGAGGTGTGGGAAAGAAAGTGAGCTTAACAGTTGTCCTGAAATACTGCCTTATGAGAGTTTCCAGCCTGTGGCAGAAGGAGGAGGAACCCAGGTGGAGTCCAGCAGACTCACAGAACTTTTTTAGCATATAGTTTGATGAAGTTATATATATATATATATATATATATATATACACACACACACACACATGTATATATGTACATATACACACACATTTGTGTAATCAGCAGCTAGATTCACAAAAGATATTTCCAGCACCTCAGTCAATATGAGATAAATATAAGATATATGATATATGATATAATATAATGTAATATATGAGGTAAACCCTTGCCTTTTTTTGTGGTAAGCACTCTTCAGATTTAGTCTTTTAACAATTTTCACACATAACATAAAGCACTGTTAATTATATTTACCATGTTGTACATTGCATCCCTTGTACTTATCCTATAATTGGAAGTTGGTACCTTTTGACTGCCTTCATCCAGTTCCTCATCTGCCCACCACATGCTTCTGATAACTACAAATCTGATCTCTTTTTCTATAAGTTTGCTTGTTTTTGAAATATAATTGACCTACAACACTATGTTAGTTCCTGTTACAAAACACAGTGATTCAGTATGTCTGTGCATTTCAAAAATGGTCACCATGAGAAATCTAGTTCTGATGTCACCATAAAATATATTACATTTTTATTGACTATATTCCCCACACTGTACATTTCATACATGTAACTTATTTATTTTGCAACCTCTTAATCTCCATAACCTACTTCTTTCCTCCACCCACTCCCCTCCCCTCTGGCAACCTCCTGTTTGTTCTCTGTATCTATAGTTCTGTTTCTGTTTTATGTTTGTTCATTTGTTTTTTTTTTTTACATTCCACACACAAGTGAAATAATACAATATTTGTCTTCCTCTGACTTATTTCACTCAGCCTAACATCCTCTAGGTCTATTCATGTTGTTGCAAATGGCAAGATTTCATTCTTTCTTATGGCTGAGTAATATTCCAATATATATCATATCTTTATCTATCCATCTATTGATGGGCACTTAGGTTGCTTCCATATCTTAGCTATTGTAAATAATGCTGCAGTGAACAGAGGGCTGCATATATCTTTTCAAATTAGTGTTTTTGTTTTCTTTGGATAAATACCCAGGAGTGGAATTGCTGGATCATTTGGTGATTCTATTTTTAATTTTTTGAGGAGCTTCCATACTTGCATTCCCACTAACAGTGCCCAGGGGTTCCTTTTTCTCCACATACTTGCCAACATTTGTTATTTGTGGTCTTTCTGATAGCCATTCTGACAGGTGTGAGGTGATATCTCATTGTGGTTTTGATTTGCATGTCCCTGATGATTAATGATGTTTAACATCTTTTCATGTGCCTGTTGGCTATCTATATGTCTTCTTTGGCAAAATGTCTTTTCAGATCCTCTACCTATTTTTCAGTCAGGTTGTTTGTTTTTTTTTTAATGTTGAGTTGTATGAGTTCTTTGTATATTTTGGTTATTAACACCTTATTGGATGTACCATTTGCAGATATTTTCTCCCATTTAGTAGGTGGCCTTTTCATTTTGTTCATAGTTTCCTTCACTGTGCAAAAGCTTTTTAGTTTGATGTAGTCCCATTTGTTTATTTTTGCTTTTGTTTCCCTTACAAATGAGGAGACACATCCAAAAATATATGACTGAGACCAGTGTCAAAGAGCTTGCCTATGTTCTTCTCTGGAAGTTTTATGGTTTCAGGTCTGATATTTATGTCTTTAATCCATTTTGAATTTATTTTTGTGCATAGTGTGAGAGAGTAGTCCAGTTTGATTCTTTTGTACATAGCTGTCAAGTTTTCCCAATGCCATTTATTGAAGAGGCGGTATTTTCCCCATGTATATTCTTGCCTCCTCTGTCATAGATTCATTGTCTGTGTAAGTGTGGGTTCATTTCTGGGTTCTCTATTCTGGGCCATCCATTTTTGTGTCTGTTTTTGTGCTAGTACTGTGCTGTTTTGATGATTGTAGCTTTGTAGTGTAGTTTGAAATCAAGGAATGTGATGCCTCCAACTTTGTTCTTGCTTGTCAAGATTGTTTTGGCTGTTCGGGTCTTTTATGATTCCATACAAATTTTAGAATTATTTGTTCTAGTTTTGTGGAAAATGCTATGGGTATTTTGATAGGGATTGCATTTGAATCTGTAGATTGCCTTGAATAGTATGGTCATTTTAACAATAATAATTCTTCCAATCCATGAACATGGTATATCTTTCCATCTGTTTGTGTCATTTTCAATTTCAGGTCTTTTACCTCCTTATTTATATTTGTTCCTAGGCATTTTATTCTTTTTGATGCAATTGTAAAAGGGACTGTTTTCTTAATTTCTCTTTCTGATAGTTAGTTGCTAATGTATAGAAATGCAATAGATTTCTGTATTTTAATTTTGTATCCTGCAACTTTACTGAATTCATTGTTGAATTCTATTTTATGGTGGCATCTTTAGGATTTTCTATGTATAGCATCATGTCATCTGTAAACAGTGACAGTTTTACATCTTCCTTTCCAATTTGGATTCCTTTCATTTCTTTTTTTTGTCTGACTGTTGTATCTAGGACATCCAATACTGTGTTGAATAAAAGTGATAAGAGTGGGCATACTCGTCTTGTTCCTGATCTTGGAGGAAATGCTTTCAGCTTTTCACCCTTGAGTATGATGTTAGCTGTGGGCTTGTCATATATAGCCTTTATTATGTTGAGGTGTGTTCCCTCGAAACCAATTTGTTGAGAGGTTTTTTTATCATACATAGATGTTGAATTTTATCAAAAGCTTTTCCTGCATCTATTGAGATGATCATATGTTTTCTGTTCTTCAGTTTGTTAATATGGTATATCACATTGATTCATTTGCAAATATTGATTCATCCTTGCATCCTTGGGATAAATCCCACTTGATCATGGTGTGTAATCCTTTTAATATATTGTATTTTGTTGAGGATATTTGCGTCTATATTCATCAATGATACTGACCTATAGTTTTCTCTTTTTTTGTGTGATATCTTTGTCTGGTTTTGGTATCAGAGTAATGCATTCCAGTAAGTTCAAAAGCATTCCTTTCTCTGAAGTTTTTTGGAATAGTTTTAGAAAGATAGGTATTAACTCTTCTCTAAATGTTTGCTAGAATTCACCTATGAAGCCATCTGTTCCTAAACTTTTGTTTGTTGGGAGTATTTTTATCACTAATTCAGTTTCGTTATTGGTAAGTGGTATGTTCATATTTTCATTTTCTTCCTAGTTCACTCTTGAGAGATTGAACATTTCTAGGAATTTGTCCATTTCTTGTAGGCTATTTTATTGGTGTATAGTTGTTTATAGTAATCTCTTATTTTCCTTTGTATTTCTGTGCTGTCAGTTGTAACTTCTCCTTTTTTCTGATTTTATTGATTTGGGCCCTCTGTTTTTCTTGATGAGTCTGGCTATAGGTTTATTAATTTTGTTTATCTTTTCAAAGAATGAGTTCTTAGTTTCATTGATCTTTTCTTTTGTTTTTGTAGTCTCTATTTATTTCTGCCCTGATGTTTATGATTTCTTTCCTTCTACTAACTTTGAGTTTTGTTTGTTGTTCTTTTTCTAGTTCCTTTAGGTTTAAGGTTGTTTATTTGAGATTTTTTTCTTGTTTCCTAAGATAGGCTTGTATCACCATAAACTTCCCTCTTAGAACTGCTTTTGCTGCATCCCTTAGATTTTGGGTTGTTGTGGGTTTTTTTCATTTATCTCTGGTAATTTTTTATTTCTTTAGTGATCCTTGGTTGTTTAGTAGCATACTGTGTAGCCTCCATGTGTTTGTGGTTTTTGCAGGGTTTTTTTTCTTGTAGTTGATTTCTAGTCTCAAAGCATTGTGGTTGGAAAAGACGCTTGATATAATTTCAGTATTCTTAAATTCACTGACTCTTGCTTTGTGGTCTAGCATGTGATCTGTCCTGGAGAATGTTGCATGTGCACTTGAAAAGAATCTGTATTCTGCTGCTTTTTGATGGAATGTTCTATGTATATATCTACTAAGTTCATTTGGTCTAATGTGTTATTTAAGTCTAGTGTTTCCTTATTGATTTTCTGACTGGATGCTCTTTCCATTGATGTAAGTGAGGTGTTAAAGTCCCCTACTATTATTGTGTTACTGTCAGTTTCTCCCTTTATGTCTGTTAATATTTGCTTTATGTATTTAGGTGATCCTATGTTGAGTACATATATATTTATAATAGTTATATCTTCTTGGATTGATCCCTTGATCATTATGTAATGTCCTTTTTCTTTTGTTACAGTCTTTGTTTTAAAGTCTATTTTGTCTGATATAAGTATTGCTACCTTGGCTTTATTTGCATTTCCATTTGCATTAATACCTTTTTGCATCTCCTCACTTTCAGTCTGTGGTGTCTTTAGATCTGAAGTGAGTCTCTTGTAGACAGCATATAGATGGGTCTTATTTTCATATCTGTTCACCCACGCTGTGCTTTTTGAGTGGAACATTTAGTCCATTTACACTTAAATTAATTATTGATAGGTACTTACCACCATTTTATTAATTGTTTGGGGTTCTTTTTTGTTCCTTTCTTCTTCTTTTGATCTCTTCCCTTGTGATTTGATGACTACTTTAGTGTTACGGTTAGATAAAAGTGAGTATATAGTATATATAGTATACTATATATATTTGATTAAGTTGCTGATCTCGTAAGTTCAAATGCATTTTAACAACCCTACATTTTTACTCCCCCTGCCCATTTTTACTGTTTTTGACATCATATTTATCATCTTTTTGTTTTTTGTATTTATAAACTACTTACTATGGATACACATGAGTTTACAGTTTTGTCTTTATCCTTCCTACTATCCTTATACATGGTTGATTTACTACCTATAGTGTATATATGCTTTTAATGAAGAAACTTTCTCTTTTGTTATTTTCATGTTTCTAGTAGTGGCCTTGTCTCTTCCTCATAGAGAAGTTTCTTTAACCTCTCTTGTAAAGCTGGTTTGCTGGTACTGAATTCTTTTAGCTTTTGCTTGTCTGTAAAACTTCTGATCTTTCCATCAAATCTGAATGAAAGCCTTGCCAGGTACAATATTCTTGGTTGTAGATTTTTCCCTTTCACCTTTTTAAATATATCATGGCACTCACTTTTGACCTTCAGAGTTTCTGCTGAGGAGTCAGCTTATAGCATTATGGGAGTTCAGCTGTTTGTAACTTGTTGCTTTTCCCTTGCTGCTTCTGAAATCCTCTCTTTATCTTTAATTTTTACCATTTTAATTACAAGGTGTCTTGGTGGGTTGCTCTTTATCTTGATACTGTTTGAGTCTCTTTGTGCTTTCTGGACGTGGATGTCCTTCCTAGGTTAGGGAAGTTTTCAGCTGTTATGTCTTCAAATATATTCTCTGCCTCTTTCTCGTTCTCCTCCTTCTGGGACCCCTGTAATCCTAATGTTAGTACACTTGATGTCCCACACTGTCCTTATTTTTTTAATTCTTTTTTTCTGTTCAGCTTCAGTGATTTCCACTACTCTGTCTTCCAACTCATTGACCCATTCCTCTGTATCATCTAACGTTTTGATTCCTTCTAGTGTATTTTTTATACCTATTATTGAATTCTTCATCTCTGTTTGGTTCTATTTTATTTACGTTTTCTAACTTTTTAAAAGAATAACTTTTCACTCTGTTCCTTCAATCTTCTTGCTCGTTCTTTAAGCATCTTTATGATGATTGTCTTCAACTCATTATCGGGTGGATTGCTTATCTCCATTATACTTAGTTTTTCTTCTGGAGTTTTATCTTGTTTCTTCATTTGGAACATGTTTCTATGTCACCCTATATTGTGTGACTTGCTGTTTTTATTTCTGTGTATTTGGTAGGATTGTTTCATTTCCTGATCTCAGAGAAGTGGCCTTTTGTAGGAGATGTCCTATGTGTCCTAGAAACACATTCACCTCTGGTCACCAGAGATGTATGCATTAATGGTGCCCCCTGTTTGGGCTGTGTGGGTTCTTCTGTTATGGTGGGCTGCCTACTGTGGGTAGCCTGGTCAGTGTGGCTGGCCCTGTCCATTTCGTTGCCAGGCCCTGCCTTGTGAGGAGGCTTCCAGCCACTGGTGGGTGGGGCCGGGTCATGAGGAGACTGCAGAGCCCCATGGGGTCCTGGGGCTAGTGCCATCTGGCTGGTGGGCAAAGCCAGGTACCAGAGTCTCTGGCTACAGAGCCCTGGGGATCCCAGAGCTGGTGTCTGCCTGATGGTGGGTGGGGCCAGATATCAGGGCAGCTAACTGAGGAGCCCAAGATATCCCAGAGCTGATGCTGGCCTGCTCGTGTGTGGGCCATGTCCTAGGTTCTCTGGCTGCAAGGCCAGGGGGTCTTGCAGCTACTTTTGTGTTGCTGGTAGGTTGGGCTGTGGCCCAGGGGGTCTCAGGGCTAGTGTCAGCTCACTGGTTGGTGGAGCTGAATTCCAGGCTCTCTGGCTTCAGAGCCTGAAGGGTCCCAGAGTTTGTGTCAGCCCACTGGTGTGCAGGGCTGGTTCCTGGGCCCTCTGGTGGACAGAGCCAGGTCCTGGTTTGGCGGGTCTGGGTCCCTGTGCTAATAAGCTGGAGTGAGGTTTGCAAAATGATGCTTGCCAGAACCAGTGTTCACATGGTAGAACAAACTCCCAGAAGGAGCTGCCACAAGTGTCTATGTCTCCAGGGTGAATTTCAGTTGCTCCTGCTTCTCTGGGAGGCTCTTCAAGATCAGCAGGTGTGTCTGACTCAGGATCCTTTCAAATTATTCCTTCTACCCTGTCTCCCAGGACATGTGAGATTTTGTGTGCACCCTTTAGTAGTGAAGTCTCTATTTACTACAGCCCTCTGGGACTCTTAAAATTAAGCACTGCTGGCCTTCAGAACCAAACATTCTGAGGTCTTTCTTCCCAGTGCAGGACCCCCTGGGCTGAGGAGCCCTGTGTGGGGCTTAGACCCCTTGCTCCTTGGGGAGAACCTCTGCAATTGTAATTATTCTCTTCCATGTGTGTTGCCCACCTGAGAGTATGCAGCTCCCCCCCTCCTTCCCATCTCGATGTTGTTCCTTCTTCCTGTCTTTAGTTGTAGAAGATCTTTTCTGCTAGTCTTCTAGCCTTTCTCATCAATAGTAACTGTGTAGATGGTTGTAATTTTGGTGTGCCCATGGGAGGAGGTGAGCTCAGGGTCTTCCTACTCCATCATCTTGGCCACTCCTCCCAGACCCACAGAGTTAAGGAGACAAGATGAGAGTCTTGGGAAACCAAGGCAGCTAGAGTTTGCAGGACAGAGTACTGGAGAAGAAAAAACTATAAAAAAGAACTCTGGAGATATGCAGAGGACTTGGGGAAAAGCATTTGAAAAAATAATGATTTAGGGCTTCCCTGGTGGTGCAGTGGTTGAGAGTCTGCCTGCCGATGCAGGGGACATGGGTTCGTGTCCTGTTCCGGGAAGATCCCACATGCCGTGGAGCGGCTAGGCCCGTGAGCCACGGCCGCTGAGGCTGCGCATCCGGAGACTGTGCTCCGCAACGGTAGAGGCCACAACAGTGAGAGGCCCGTGTACCACAAAAAAAAAAAGAAAGAAAGAAAAAGAAAAAATAATGATTTACAAATTTTCAAATTTGTTGAAAGTGTAAACCTACAGATTCAAGAAGTTGAAAGAACTGCAATGAATCACAAACAGAAGAAACATAAAGAAACTGTACCAAGGCACATCATGATCAAATTGCTTAAAACCAGTGATAAAGAGAAAATATTAAAAGCAACAAAAATTACAAAAAAGAAATCATTTCATACAGCAGATTTCTTGTCAGAAATCATGTAAGTGAGGAGATAGTAGAAACCATGCTTAAGTACTGAAGGAGAAAAAAACCTGTTAACCAAAATATCTTTCAAAGTAAAGATGTTTTCACATATATTAAAGCTAAAATTATCACCAGATAATTTTCACAGATGTGACAACTAAAAATCAAATAACGAGATGATAGATTTTAACTTTAGCCCACAAAATCACATTAAATGCAAGTGGTGTTAAATATGCTGTTTAAATGGAGATTTTTCAAAATGAATAAAAAGCAGGGCACAGCTATATGTTGCCTGCAAGAAGCATCCTTCAAATGTAAAGCCACATATATTTAGGTTAAAAGTAAAAAGATGGAAAAAAATTGGATTGACTGTATTAACATCAAAGTAGATATCAGAGCAAAGAATAATATAAGAGAGAAAGAAGTTTATTCCATAATAATAAAAGGGTCAGTTTGTCGAGAGGATATAGTAATTCTAAATATTCACATACTTAATAACAGAGCTTCCAAATATACCATGTAAAACTGATAGAATTACAAGGAAAAAATGACAAATTCACAATTACAGTTGGTAATTTAAAGACCTCTCTTTAATAACTGAAAGAAAAAGACCCAGAAAATCAGTAAGAATATAGAATATCTTTAAAATGTTATCATCCAACTTGACCTAATTGAGATTTATAGAACACTTCGCCCAGCAACAGTAGAATATACATTTTTATCAAGTGCACGTGGAATATAGGCTAGTAAATTTAAAATGATTAAAGTCATACAGAACACGTCCTGTGACTACAATGGAATTAAATTAGAAATCAACAACAGAAAGATTGATGGAACATCCTCAAATATTTGGAAACTAAATAGCTTACTTTAAAATAATTCATAGGTCAAAAAAGAAATCAGTATGAAAATTTCAGAGTATTTTGAACTGAATGAAAATGAAAACACGATATAAAAAAATTTGAAAGATTCTGTTAAAGCAGTATTAAGAGGAAATTTAAAGAACTAAATGCCTATATTAAGAAATATATGATTGCATAAAAAGAAAAACAATTTTTAAACTCAAAATAAATAATAAATAAATGATAAAGAGGAGAACAGAAATTACTGAAATAGAAAGAAGGAAAACAATATAGAAAATCAGTGAAACCAAGATCCAGTTCTTTAAGAAGATCAATAAAAGTATCAACCTTTAGCCAGAATGATTGGGGAATAAAAGAAAGTAGATCCAAATTACCAATATGAGGAAAGAGAGAAATGACATCACTACAGGAAAGATCTTAAAAAGATAATAAGGAAATATCATACATGACTTTACATCAATAGATTTGCCAGTCGTGGTGAAATAGACAATTTTTTTTAAAAGACGCAAATTACCAAAATTCATTCAAGAAGAAATAGATTGCCTGAATATCTCTATGTCTATTAAAGAAGTTGAATTTATATTTAAAAATCTTCCCACAAAGAAAATTATAGTCCAAAGGTGGTTTTACTGGTAAATTTTCTCAAACATTTAAGGAAGAAAAAATACCAATTCTACACAAATTCTTTAAGAAAATTTAAAAGGAGGAAATGATTCCCAGCTTACTCTCTGAAGCCAATGTTATCCTGATACAAAAATGAAACAAAGATATTACAAGAAAAGAAAACTATCAACCAATGTTCCTTATGAACATTGATACAGACATTCTTAATACAATTTTAGCAAATCAAAAGGATAATACATCACAGTAAAGTGATAACTATCCGAGTAATGCAAGGTTGGTCTAATATTCAAGTCTCAATCAATGTAATTTATCATTAACAAACAAAAATAGAGTGATATTTTTCAATATCTCAATAGAGAAATAGCTTTGTCAAAATTCAATATCTATTTCTGATAAAAACTCCCAACAAAGGAGGAATAGAAGGGGGAACTTTCTCAACCTGATAAGGGCATCTACAGAAAAAAATACATAGCTAACCTCATACTTGTTTTAATTTATTGGGGCTTCCATTACAAAATCACAGACCAGATGGTTTAAATAGCAGAAATTTATTCTCTCACAGTTCTAGAGTCTGAAGTCTGAGATCAAGGTATTGGCAAGGTTGATTTCATTTTGACCCCTCTTTTCTTGCTTTTTAGATGTTCATCTTTCTCCTTTGTCTTCATATGATTTTTTTCCTCTGTATGTCTGGATTGCTGTATCCAAAATTTTCACTTCTTATAAGGACACCATTCATATTGGGTTAGGTCCCACCCTCAAGACCTCATTTTAACTTAATTACCTCTTTAATGACATCATATTTGAATATAATTACATTCTGAGATACTGGACTTTGGTACTTGGACATATGCATTTTGGGAGGACACAGTTCAGCTCATAAAAATACTTATGGCAAAAAACCAAATGTTTAGCCTTAAGATGAGAAGTAAAACAAGGATGTTCATTTTCACCACCTTTGTGTGTATATATACACTGTATCTGTATTTGTATCTATCTACCTATCTATTCGTCTGTCTATATCCAGTGAGTATAGTAAGGCAAGAAAAAGAACTTAAAGCCATTCTGATTTTAAAAAATAAGTAAAATTTCCTTTATTCAGAGATCCTTTATGTAGAAAATATAATGTTTTCTACAGAAGAACTATTCAAACTAGTTAAGTGTGTTCTATAAGTTTGCAGAATATATATACAAAATCAATATGCAATCAATACTTACAATCAATACAATATATAAAATTAATATACAAAATTAATTCATATGTATAGTCAATATACTAGCAATGAACAATCAGAAATTAAAGCTTAATGAAATACCATTTATAATAACAGCAAAATATAAAACACTGAGGGATGAATATTTTTTAAAATATATGAAGGACGTGTGCATGGAAAATTACGGAACACTCCTGAGAGAAATTAGAAAAGACCTAAATAAATGGAAGGATAAAATGTTCATGAGCCTCAAGAGTCAATATTGTTAACATGTCAATTCTCCCCAGGTTGAGATTCAACACAGTCCCAATCAGAACCCCAGCAGGACTTTTTTGTAGCAATTGAATACCTGGTTCTAAAATTCATATGGAGGGGCTTCCCTGGTGGCACAGTGGTTGAGAGTCCGCCTGCCGATGCAGGGGACGCGGGTTCATGCCCCAGTCCGGGAGGACCCCACATGCCGTGGAGCGGCTGGGCCCATGAGCCATGGCCACTGAGCCTGCGCGTCCGGAGCCTGTGCTCCGCAGCGGGAGAGGCCACGGCAGTGAGAGGCCCACGTACCGCAAAAAAAATAAAATAAAATAAAATAATAAAAAATAAAATTCGTATGGAATGCAAATGACTTGTAATAACCCGAACAACTTTGACAAAGAAGAAGAAACTAGAGTCTAGTACTACCTGTTTTCAAGAATTACAGCTACAGTAATCAAGATGACGTAGTATTGTGTAAACGTAGACAAACTGATGAATGGAAAAGATTAGAGAGGTTAGAAATAGATCCCCATGTATATAGGAAAATATGCAGATAATTCAGTAGAGAAAGGGTAGTGTTTCAAAAAAATTACACTGAAAAAAGTGGTTATCCACCTGCAGAACAAAAAGCTTTGGACCATACTTTGCGTTGTATTCAGAATAGCTCAAAATTAATCAAAGACCTAATTTTAAAACCAAAAACTGTAAAACTTCTAGGAAACATATGAGAAAACCTTTGTGAATTTGAATTCGGCAAATTTTCCTTAGATATGATAACAAAAGTATAATCTATAAAAGGTCAAAAATGTATGACACAATTCGTAATTGGGTTTCATCCATGTTAAAAAGTTGTTTTTCAAAAGACAGTGTTTAGAGAATGAGAACACAAGTCACAGACTTGGAGAAAATATTTTCAAACAAGTACCTGATGAAAGACTTTTATCATAAATATAGAAAGTACTCATAAAACTCAATCACAGAAAAACAAACCAACTTTAAAAGTGGGCAAAAGAGTTAAGTGGGAATTTCTTCAAAGAAGAGATATGGATTGCAAATAAACACATGAAAAAATGATCAACATCATTGCTGATTAGGAAAATGCAAATTAAAACCACACTGAGGAGCTTCTGTGTACCTATTAGAAAGGCTAAAAATTTAAAAGCTAACCATTACAAGTTTTAGTGAGAATGTGGAATAACTGGATACATACACTTCTCATGGGAATGTAAAATATTACAGCCACTTTGGGAAAATAATTGATCAGTTTCTTAAAATATTAAATACACACTTACCATATGATCCAGCCATTCCTCTCCTAGGTATTTACTCAAGATAAATGAAAGCATATGTCCATACAAAGACTTGTACGTTCATAGCAGCTTTCTTTGTAAAAGCCCAAAACTGGAAACAACCCAAATACACATCAGCATGTGAAAGGATATGTAATTAGAACACTATTCAACAATAAAAAGAGAATGAACCATTGATACATTATTTTGGATGAATTTCAAAATAATTATGCTAAATGAAATAAACTAGAGAAAAAAGTACCTATGATTCCATTTGCATGCAATTCTAGTAAATGAAACTAATGTGTAGTGACAGAAAACAGGTTGTCTGGGGAAGTGAGGAGTGGTGGTGGTGGGGGGGGTGCTGCAAAGGTCATGATGAAGCTTTGGGGATGAGGTATACATTAATTATCTTCCTTGTGAGGATGGTTTCACGGGAGTATCTATGTGTCAAAATCATACACTTCAAATATGTGCCATTATGTATTGTCTGTCAATCATACTTCAATAAAACTTTTTAAAATAGCACTTACTATGCTCAAAATCATGATAGGGTCTGTACGGGATACTGAATACTTGCTATGTTTTCCTTCTTAAAAAAATGTAGTTCAAAATAATAATACTAGAGAATACGATTGAATTGTTGCCTTTAAGGAGTTGACAGTTTTCCAAGAGACTAAGGCTGATTTTTGTATAAGAATTGGGAGAACTGGGTAGGAAAATCAATCCTTATGTTAATAAAATCCTGTTTTAAAAATTCAGAGGAAGGAAGAGTTATTTATGGTTGAAAGCAATAGCCGTATATTCATGACAGAGTTGACATTTCAACCACACCTTGAAAAATGGACTTTCAACAGAGAAAGATAAGAAACAATTCTAGCAACACAGAAGACAAAGAACAAAGGCAAAGCGTTGAGAGATGATGGAACGTGTTTTAGGGAATGGCAGTCAATGCAGTTAGAGTAGCAGGTTTGGAGTATGCAGGGTCCTGTAGAAGGTAAGCTTAGGAAGAGAAGGTGGGGCAGATGGGACTTGTAGACAAAGCCACTGCAATTCTGTTTCTTTGAATATTTCTTTGACTTCCACAAGCAGAACTACTCAGTCTTGACTTTGCATTCCCCTGATATTTTACCCCATATTCTATTACAACACCTGTTACATTTTATTGCATCATGTGTGTCTGGCTTCACCCATACGCACTCTCCTATTAGAAAGGACAACATTTGGCCCATTATAAATACTCGACAACACGTGCTGTTAACACTCTACAAAACAGGAAAGTCTAGGAGTCTGTCATGATCAGAGTAGGCAGGTGGAATTTGAACTGCTCCTGTAAAAACTGAGTAGGTTTTGGGTAAGATGGAGAGTAGAGAGAAGAGCATTTCATAGAGAGAGGAGTGAGAATGTCCATAGGAAAGTGTGGAGGAGGGGTGGGGAGTGTATATTAAGAAGTACTGAGAATTGAGGTTTATAGGAAAACCAGTTTTTATTATTTGTTATTATTTAGCCCAAGTAAGAAAAGACATGTGCTATATTTTTTTTATGTTTTTATATCTTTATTACAGTTTTGTCCAGCAGGAAATAGTATATAATGTTGTCTCTTGTGTATAAAATTTTTTAATAGATCTTTATTGGAGCATAACTGCTTCACAATACTGTGTTAGCTTCTGTTGTACACCAAAGTGAATCAGCCATATGCATACATATGTCCCCATATCCCCTCCCTCTTGAGGCTCCCTCCCATCCTCCCTATCCCACCCCTCTAGGTCATCGCAAAGCACAGAGCTGATCTCCCTGTGCTATGCCGCTGCTTCCCACTAGCTAACTATTTTATGTTCGGTAGTGTACATGTGTTGATGCTACTCTCACTTCGCCCCAGCTTCCCCCTCCCATCCCGTGTCCTCAGGTCCATTCTCTATGTCTACATCTTTATTCCTGCCCTGCAACTAGGTTCATCAGTACCGTTTTTTTTTTTATTCCATATGTATGCGTTAGCATACAGTATTTGTTTTTCTCTTTCTGACTTACTTCACTCTGTATGACAGACTCTAGGTCCATCCACCTCACTACAAATAACTCAGTTTTGTTTCTTTTTATGGCTGAGTAATATTGCATTGTATATATGTGCCACGTCTTCTTTATCCATTCATCTGCCGATGGACATTTAGGTTGGTTCCATGTTCTGGCTATTGTAAATAGTGCTGCAGTGAATATTGTGCTACATGTCTCTTTGAATTATGGTTTTCTCAAGATATATGCCCAGTAATGAGATTGCTGGGTCATACAGTAGTTCTATTTTCAGTTTTTTAAGGAACCTACATACTGTTTTCCATCGTGGCTGTATCAATTTACATTCCCACCAACAGTGCAGGAGGGTTCCCTTTTCACCACACGCTTTCCAGTATTTATTGTTTCTAGCTTTTTTGATAATGGCCATTCTGACCAGCGTGAGGTGATACCTCATTGTAGTTTTGATTTGCATTTCTCTAATATTTAGTGATGTTGAGCATCTTTTCATGTGCCTCTTGGCCATCTGTATGTCTTCCTTGGTGAAATGTCTATTTAGGTCTTCTGCCCATTTTTTAATTGGATTGTTTGTCTTTTTGATATTGAGCTCCATGAGCTGTTTATATATTTTGGAGATTAATCCTTTGTTGTTTCATTTGCAAATATTTTATCCCATTCTGAGGCTTGTCTTTTTGTCTTGTTTATGGTTTCCTTTGCTGTGCAAAAGCTTTTAAGTTTAATTAAGTTCCATTTGTTTATTTTGTTTTTATTTCCATTTTTCTAGGAGGTGGGTCAAAAAAGATCTTGCTGTGGTTTATGTCAAACAGTGTTTTTCCTATGTTTTCCTCTAAGAGTTTTATAGTGTCTGGTCTTACATTTAGGTCTTTAATCCATTTGGAGTTTATTTTTGTGTATGGTGTTTGGTAGTGTTCTAATTTCATTTTTTTACATGTAGCTGTCCAGTTTTCCCACCACCACTTATTGAACAGGCTGTCTTTTCTCCATTGTATGTCCTTGCCTCCTTTGTCGTAAATTAGGTGACCATAGGTGCGTGGGTTTATCTCTGGGCATTCTGCCCTGTACTATTGATCTATATTTCTGTTTTTGTGCCAGACCATACTGTTTTGATTACTGTAGCTTCGTGGTATAGTTTGATATCAGGGAGCCTGATTCCTCCAATTCCATTTTTCTTTCTCAAGATTTTGTTGGCTCTTTGGGGTCTTTTGTGTTTCAATACGAATTGTAAAATTTTTTGTTCTAATTCTGTGGAGAATACCATTGGTAGTTTGATAGGGATTGCATTGAATCTGTAGATTGCTTTGGGTAGTATCGTCATTTTTACAATATTAATTCTTCCCATCCAAGAACATGGTATATTTCTCCATCTGTTTATGTCATCTTTGATTTCTTTCATCAGTGTTTTATAGTTTTCTTAGTGCAAGTCTTTCACCTCCTTAGGCAGGTTTATTCCTAGGTATTTTATTCTTTTTGTTGCAATGGTAAATGGGATTGTTTCCTTAATTTCTCTTTCTGAGCTTTTGTTGTTGGTGTATGGGAATGCCAGAGATTTCTGTGCATTAATTGTGTATCCTGCAACCTTACCAAAGTCATTGATTAGTTCTTGTAGTTTTCTGGTGTCATCTTTAGGATTTTTTATGTATAGTATCATGTCATCAGCAAACAGTGACAGTTTTACTTCTTTTCCAATTTGTATCCCTTTTATTTCTTTTTCTTCTCTGATTGCCATGGCTAGGACTTCCAAAACTATGTTGAATAGGAGTGGTGAGATTGGACATCCTTGCCTTGTTCCTGATCTTAGTGGAAGTGCTTTCAGTTTTTCACCATTGAGTATGATGCTTGCTCTGGGTTTGTCATATATGGTCTTTATTATGTTGAGGTAGGTTCCCTCTCTGTTCATTTTCTGGAGAGTTTTTATCATAAATGGTGTTGAATTTTGTCAAAAGCTTTTCCTGCATCTGTTGAGATGATCATATGTTTTTTTTTTCCTTAATTTGTTAATGTGGTGTATCACATTGATTGATTTGTGTATATTGAAGAAACCTTGCATCCCTGGGATAAATCCCACTTGATCATGGTGTGTGATCCTTTTAATGTGTTGTTGGATTCTGTTTGCTAGTGTTTTTTTCAGGAGTTTTGCATCTATGTTCATCAGTGATATTGGTCTATAATTTTCTTTTTTTGTGACATCATTTTCTGGTTTTGGTATCAGGGTGATGGTGGCTTCCTAGAATGAATTTGGGAGTGTTTCTCCCTCTGCAATTGTTTGGAGGAGTTTGAGAAGAATCGGTGTTAGCTGTTCTCTAAATGTTTGATAGAATTCGCCTGTGAAGCCATCTGGTTCTGGACCTTTGTTTGTTGGCAGATTTTTAAATAAGATTTCGATTTCATTACTTGTGATAGGTCTGTTAATATTTTCTAAGTCTTCCTGGTTCAGTCTTGGAAAATTGTACCTTTCCAAGAATTTGTCCATTTCTTCATGGTTGTCCATTTTATTGGCATATAGTTGTTTCTAATAGTCTCTTATAATCCTTTGTATTTCTGTGGTGTCAGTTGTGATTTCTCCATTTTAATTTCTAATTTTATTGATTTGAGCCTTCTCCCTATTTTTCTTGATGAGTCTGGCTAAAGCTTTATCAATTTTGTTTATGTTCTCAAAGAACCAGCTTTTAGTTTTATTGATCTTTGCTATTGTTGTCTTTGTTTCTATTTCATTTATTTCTGCTCTGCTGATCTTTCTGATTTCTTTCCTTCTCCTGACTTTGGGTTTTCTTTGTTCTTCTTTCTCTACTTGTTTTAAGTGTAGGGTTGCATTGTTTATTTGAGATTTTTCTTGTTTCTTGTTGTGAGATTGAATTGCTATAAACTTCCCTCAGAACTGCTTTTGCTGCATCTTATAGGTTTTGGGTCGTCCTGTTTTCGTTGTCATTTGTTTCTATATATTTTTTATTCTTTGATTTCTTCAGTGATCTCTTGGTTATTTAGTAGTGCACTGTTTAGCCTCCATGTATTTGTGTTTTTTACAGTTATTTTCCTGCAGTTAATTTCCAACCTCATAGTGTTGTGGTCAAAAAAGGTATTTGATACAATATCAGTTTTCTTAAATTTTCCAAGGCTTGATTTGTGACCCAAGATGTGATCTATCCTGAAAAATGTTCCATGTGCACTTGAGAAGAAAGTGTATTCTGCCACTTTCGGGTAGAATGTCCTGTAAATATCAATTAAGTCTATTTGGTCTGTTGTGTCATTTAAAGCTTGTGTTTCCTTATTTATTTTCATTTTGGATGATCTGTCCATTGATGAAAGTGGGGTGTTAAAGTCCCTTACTATTACTGTGTTACTGTCGATTTCTCCTTTCGTGGTTGTTAGCATTTGCCTTCTATATTGAGGTGCTCCTATGTTGGGTGCATAAACATTTATAATTGTTATATCTTCTTGGATTGATCCCTTGATCATTATGTAGTGTCCTTCCTTGTTTCTTGTAACATTCTTTATTTTAAAGTCTATTTTATCTAATATGAGTATTGCTACTCCAGCTTTTTTTGATTTCCATTTGCATGGAAACTATCGTTTTCCATTCCCTCACTTTCAGTCTGTATATGTCCGTAGGTCTGAAGTGGGTCTCTTGTAGACAGCATATATATGGGTGTTGTTTTTGTATCCATTCAGCCAGTCTGTGTCTTTTGGTTGGGGCATTTAATCTATTTACATTCAAGGTTGTTGTCAATATGTATGTTCCTATTACCATTTTCTTAATTTTGGGGGGTTTGTTTTTGTGGGTCTTTTTCTTCTCTTGTGTTTCCCGCCTAGAGAGTTTTCTTTAGCATTTGTTGTAAAGCTCGTTTGGTGGTGCGGAATTCTCTTAGCTTTTGCTTGTCTGAAAAGCTTTCGATTTCTTCATCGAATCTGAATGAGATCCTTGCTGGGTAGAGTAATCTTGGATGTAGGTTTTTCTCTTTCATCACTTGAAGTATATCCTGCCTCTCGCTTCTGGCCTGCAGAGTTTCTGCTGAAAAATCAGCTGATAACCTTATGGGGATTCCTTGGTATATTATTTTTTGTTTTTCCCTTGCTGCTTTTAATATTTTTTCTTTGAATTTAATTTTTGTTGGTTTGATTAATATGTGTCTTGGTGTGTTTTTCCTAGGGTTTATCCTGTATGGGACTCTCTGTGCTTCTTGGACTTGGGTGACTATTTCCTTTCCCATGTTAGGGATGTTTTCGACTATAATCTCTTCAAATATTTTCTCAGACCCCTTCTTTTTCTCTTCTTCTTCTGGGACCCCTGTAATTCGAATTTTGGTGCATTTAGTGTTGTCCCAGAGGTCTCTGAGATTGTCTTCAATTCTTTTCATTCTTTTTTCTTTATTCTGCTCCTTAGCAGTTACTTCCAGTATTTTGTCTTCCAGCTCACTTATTCGTTCTTTTGCCTGAGTTATTCTGTTATTATTCCTTCTAATGCATTTTTCATTTCAGTTATTGTGTTGTTCATCTCTGTTTGTTTGTTCTTTAGTTCTTCTAGATCATTGTTAAACATTTCTTGTATTTTCTCAATTCGTGCCTCCATCTATTTCTGAGATTCTGGATCATCTTTACTGCCATTACTCTGAATTCTTTTTCAGGTAGACTGCCTATTTCGTCTTCAGTTATTTGTTCTTGTAGGTTTTTAACTTGCTCCTTCTTCATCTGTGACATAATTTTTTGTCGTGTCTTTTTTTTTTTTTTTTTTTATGAGTGTCATTGTGTTCCTGTCTTACTGGTTGTTTGGCCTGAGGCTTCCAACACTGGAGTTTGTAGCCTGTTGCGTAGAGCTGGGTCTTCATGCTGAGATGAGGACCTCCATGAGACCTCCCTCCAATGAATATTCCGTGGGGTCTGAGGTTCTCTGTTAGTCTAGTGGTTCAAACTTGGAGCTACCACCCCGCCCGACCCCTGGCTCATGAACCAAGATCCTGTAAGCCACATGGGGTGGAAAAAGAAAAAAAGAACAATAACAAAGTTAAAAAAATATATTAGACTAGGAAACTAACAGGTATGTTAGAAAGAATATAAAAGTAAAACTATAGATGAATCAACAACCGGAAGGTATAACAGTATCACAATAGTAAAAAAAGAGGAGGAGGGAAAAGAAAAAAAATGGGTGGGGGGGCCCTTGGCTGTGGAGGGTGGGGCCTAAGCAAGGGTGAGGTTTGGGCCTGGGCAGGGCCTATGCTTCAGGCCCACAGGGCTGGAAGAGGCCCTGGGGGCTGTGAGGGGTGGGGCTTAGGCTCAATGGAACAGAAGGGGCCCAGGCTTGCCCCTCACCCCTGGTCTCAGAGGGCGGGAGACTTCACCTGGGAGCCCAGCAGGCTTCCTGGGCTCAACTGGGTGGGGCAAATGCCCTCCTCTCTGTTCCTGACCCTCCAGTCCAGAGGGCCTCTTCCACCTGCCTCTCCTGTTCTCCCCTTGGCCTCCTTCCTATGCCCCCAGGACCAATGCGGCTGGGCGCCGTGGGGGGTCTTGGAGGGCAGGGGACTGGCCTGGGAGCTCAACAGGCTCCCTGGGCCCAAGTGGATGGGGGAAACGCCTTCCGCTCCTCTCCCGCTCCTCTGGGTGGGCCCCTCCCGCCTGCCTCTCCTGATCTCTCTGGTCTCCCTCTTATGCCCCCAAGACCCATATGGCCTGCACAGGACTTTGGAGGGGGTGTACCAGCCTGGGAATTCAGCAGGCTCCCTGGGCCCGAGTGGGCGGGGCAATTGCCCTCCACTCCTCTCCCTCTTCTGGATGGCTCCACATGCCTGCCTCTCCTGATCTCCCCGGCCTCAGGGATGCTGATCCTGTCTGGCTTCCACTTCTTCTCCCCACCTCAGTCCCCCCACATCCTATTGGTTCACTTGGGGGTTCCTCCCATCTCCTTGGGTGTCAGGGTACCCCACCAGTGGCCGGCTCGCACCCTAGTTGTGGAGAGACGCTAACTCTGCCCCATATACATACATATATATATATATATATTTTTTTTTTTTTTTTTTTTTTTTTTTTTTTTTTCCAGTGCGTGGGCTTCTCACTGTTTTGGCTTCTCCCATTGCGGAGCACAGGCTCCAGATGCGCAGGTTCAGCAGCCATGACTCACAGGCCTAGCCGCTCCGCAGCATGTGAGATCTCCGGGGCACGAACCCATGTCCCCTGCATTGGCAGGCAGACTCTCAACCACTGCGCCACCAGGGAAGCCCTGCCCCGTATATATTTTAAATGAAAAAAAATTAGATATTTCCTCCCTTGGTTATTATAGTAGAGCTCTAATCAACCAGAAGAAGAAAGAATTTTACAAGTTGTTAACAAAATATATCAGATACTCTCTTCTGGAAATGTATATATATATAGTTTTTGGTTAAGACGTATGTATATTATATCAATATAGAATTAAGAGTAGTATTATATTTGCCACGGGCATTATGTTCTATTGCCATTGTGAACCTGTGGTGGCCCATGGGTTAAAAAAGATTGAGAAACAATGAACCAGAATTTCGGCACTTTGAGACAGGGCTCACGCTGGATATAGCTTGGTGGGCAGCAGTGTGATGTTCTAAAAAGAACGCTGGCCTCTCAAATCAGAACACCAGGATTTGAATCCCACTTTAAAATTTGTTCAGTGACCCTTGAACAAGTTAGTTCCTCTATCAGACCTTCTTTCATCTTTAATTAAATTGGGATAAAACAATGACTTCACATCATTAATATGTGGCGCGTCTGCACGCACACACATGGACAACAAAAAAAACCAAGAAAACATGTAGCACCATGCTGGTACATGGTACACAATTTTCCACCATAACATTCTTCATCTTGCATAGGTGGCATAATGCTCTGTAGATAGTAGGTAGGCCAACACTTGCTTACTGAATGAATCAACATGAATGACTGAGAACCATTGAAAAATTCCTTGCTTTCTGTTATGGTGTTCAACTTAGTGTATCCAGAGAACTGACTGAAAATAACCCTTTTCCTGATCATCTCTAGGTGTTTGCGTAAAAAAGCAATGGTAAAACTTCCTCTCTTCCTTGGTTATGTACCTTAAGAATATGTGAACTAAATATGCTAGGAGATCTTATTTTATTTTACTTTAACCATTTAATTTATATTTTAATTCAATTTAATTTTAGATAGACCCCATGACACATAATCTCTGGTTCTCCAAGTATTCTTAGCTCATCCCTGTTGTAGTAATGTGTATTGAGAGCTCAGCCTTGTCTTGCTTACCAGCCTTCTCCCATACAGAAGCATTTCTCATATTTTAGAGAACATTCTGGAAGAATGTTCATAGTTTACAAAAGTAGGTATGTAACTGGTCTTATGATTTAGAAAAAGAGATTAAAACGTAATAAAATATGAAGAAGCCATATCTTAAAAATGGAATTTTGGATGATAAAACTGTATTCTGGAAATAAATATAGTTTTAAGCAATAACTTGTACTAATTTGCTTCAAAGAAAAAATATTGAAAAGAATAAGAGTTATTTAAATTAGCATACCATTTATAAATAGTTTCATAGTTAAAACTAAACACATTCAATTACAGTTTGGATTACACTATTGTTTTACCTAGCAAACCATTCAGGTTGATTCGTACAAAACTAGGAAATAAATTCAACACAATCCATATTATAGAATCTGAATTAGAGAGGCTCAAATTTATTATAAGTACACATATAAAGACTTTATGAAAAGATGCCACTTTGTGCAAATAAAAAGCATAAAATGTTAAAATTATTCTTTTTGTTTTTTGGATTTTTTTGTTTGGCTGAATCTCACAGTTCTGTGTTTCTAAGGTCTTTTAAGGCATAGTTTTCAGTTGTTTAGTGTTCATTGTTAGTGTTTTGGTGAAGGTGTTCAATGAATTTTTGTGAAATTTAGGAAGTTTAAATGTATGACCTATAATATATTACAATTCAGAAGTTTGAAGCTAAAATCTAGGGAAATCTAGGCGTGTTTTTAAAATAAGCTCTAATAATTCAAAAGCTATTTGTGATACATTCTGGAAAGGCAAATTTGTTGGCTTTATTTTTTCCAGGGAGCTAATTTGTACCAGATTGTTAGGATATAACCAGACATACATTTCTAGTGTCTGCTTTTTTTTTTTAAAATTGTGTGTTACAAATACTCCAAAACTAGAGTTAAAATAAACAAAAAGTTGAGTCAGGAATACTTCTCATTTGAAAAATAATCCTGGAATTTTGGAGTAGAAAGAGACTTTAGAGTTTATTTTTTCCAACTTCCTCCTCCTACTAATGAGGGAATTAGTCCCAGAAGGGTAAACTGACTTGTTTAGAGTCCATAGCTTGAAAAAGAAAAAAAAAAGGGAAAAGGTTTCCTTTTCTTCTATACTTGGTACAGGAAGTACTCAATAAATAATTACCAAGAGGGAAGTCAGCATGGCGTGAGATACGTATTATTGTGAATTTATTAATTAGCATTTTGGTTCTTCTGTAATTGACTAAGGAGACTGGTTAAGGTAAGTTTTTCCCCATGAAATAGAGATGCTGGGAGCATGCAAGTTCTTATCCCAGATCCTGACATTCGCCACAATGATGCCCTCCTGGGAACACTCCTGGGCAGAAATTTTCAAGACGATTTAACGTACACACCTTTGAAATAAAAGGTTTGGGGAGGGGTATATTTCATTTGAAAATAAAAACAATATTCTGATTTGATTTTGAGCACAGTATTCATTTTTTAAAATCCAAGAAACATTAATGACATTTGCATTTCCTTTTTAGAAGTTGAGAGATTTTGAGGCCTAAGTCAGCTACTTTTCTCCTTACAGCACCCCTCTGTTGTTTTGGAATCAATCATTCTTTCTTTCAACAATTATTTATTGAACATTTCAGGCATATTCCAGGCATAGTGGTAGTTTATTAAAACATTAAGTTAAAAAGACTTGGTCTGTGTCTGAAAGAGGAAGGGAATTTATTCCTTGAGAGGTTACAGTCCACTATTATTGCTCCAAATTTTCCCTTGCCATCTATACTTTCCATTATAAAATTTGACATAGTAGTCATATAGTAGAGAAAATGATAGATAGAAATCACAGGAGTGTTTCACTGCATTTATTTATCCATTTATTCAACAAGTATTTATTGAGTACCTCCAATAGAGACTTTGAGAGTACCTACTGTGTTCCAGACACTGGGCTGTGTGAGTGTGGGGTATACCAGTGAGTAAAACATTAAGTGATCCTGCCTTCATAGGGATTACATTCTAGTGGGTGACACTAACAATGACCAAGAAACATAAGAAATAAACAAATGACAGAGCATGTTAGAAAATGACAAGCACTGTTTAAAAAAGAAACAGAAAGGTAGAGTAGGGAGATCACATATGTGGGAAGGAGAGAAGAAAAGAGGGTGTAATTTTAAATAGTGTGGTCAAGAAAGGTCCCATTGTGAAGGTTACTTTTGAAGAAAGACTTGAGGGTAGTCGAAATAAAAATCCAAGAATTAGGGTAACCATAGGGTTTGAAATTTTACATTTATTTTAAGTCTGTTTTGTTATATGTGTACTTCCTGACCAGAGGATGCAGATGATGGTAGCCTCAGAGCTTTTTTTCTTCTCTTTCTTTTCTCTCCTATTAGCTTTGACTTACACAAGGAATGGTATTTCCACTCTATTTTCTCTTTTGTACTTAACTAAAATAAATGTATTTCATATGATTTTTGTCCATCTGTAAGAACAGAGTTTACTTTGAGAATTTCCTCTTGACAGTCCGATGCAGTGTGTAGCATAATTTCATATAATTCATTGTTTCTTATAAACATAAAAATCCATGTATTGCCATTTTTAGAGTGACTTAGTCATCTCATTTTGGGCAACAAATCAAATTCTTTTCCCTTTGAGTCATTGAATCGTCGATTCAGATAAGAAAATGTTTTATTTTCTTAATATTCTTGAATGACTTTAACATGATTTTAAAATAAAAGTATTTGTTTCTTACAGATTGTATTTCTGGCATCTGCATATGCAAGTCCCCAACTCACGGAGGAGAGCTGTTCAGCCGTGGCTGCTGTCGTACATTACCTGTATCTTTGCCAGTTTAGCTGGATGCTCATCCAGGTTGGTACCTCCTTTCCTCCCTCTGCCCCCTTCAGCTTTCCAATGTGTCTGGATGGAGTGGCCTTTATATCTGATATTCTTTATACTGAAATGGAAGTAATTCCATATATCCGTCACTGCATTCCCAGGAGATCAATGCAAGAAAAACCTTATAAGCTGTACAACATTAGAAAGTGTAGTGAATTTGAGGAAATGAAAAGAAATCTAGTAGAGTTGGAAATAAGAGAATGGTAGGAGATGAGGCCCTATAAGGCACAGTAAGAAATTTTAACTTTTTTTCTATGAGAAGTCATAGAATTATTTTTAAGCAAGAGAGTGACATGATGAGATTTGGATTTTAGAAGGAACTCCCTGTTTGTAGTGAATTGAGTTCAGCAAAGAGTTGACATGGGAGCCAATTAAGTAGCTTTAGCTGTATTCAGGGGAAAGAACGTGGTGGTGTGAACCAAAGGGAGCAGAAGAGACAAAGGGAAGTGAACAGCTTCTAAGAATTGTTTTTTTAAACTAGAACTATAGGATGTAGAGATTGGTTATAAAGAACGCAGAAGGTGGAACCAAGGATGTCACCCAAGTTTCTGGCATGAATGAATGGGTAGATAGTGGTGCCTTGAACTAAAATAATGATCCCTGGAGACTGGGAGAAGATGATGGGTTATTTTTAAGGACATGCTGAGTGTGAAGTTCTTGTGAGATCTCCAATGGAGACTCAGGGAGAAGTGGAATATGCAGAGCTAAATCCCAGAACAGAGGTCCATGCTAGAGAAATACATTAGACAATTACTGACTTAGAGTTGGAAAATGGAGCCATTGCTTTGGAAGAGATCACTTTGGGAGAGGGTACAGAGTGAAACCCAAAGAGATCTAGCATACTCTCCTGAGGAACTAGTAAGGGCTGGGGAGAGATTTGAACTCTCCTTTTCTGACTAAAGTCCCAAATTCTCTCTATTGTCTAATGCTGATTTGCTTGATAAAGAGGGTGATGTGAGAGTTGGATCCACTTAAGCACTATTAATTTCACTAATTCAATAGCTCAACTAAGATGCTGCCTTCGAAAGTGATTTCTGCATGGTGGTATTGTTCCATCTTTCACGTGATAGAAATAGTTTCATATGTGTTTCTGAGTACGCAGGTGAAGTATACTATGTAAACAGATGCATTCAGGCTCTTGCATATTCTTTTCTCTTGTTGAATAAGAAGGATGTGGGATGTCTACCATCTGGCAATATTGGAGGAAGGTGAGGTGATACTATTAGTAGAGAATACCATACAGATTCAAGGAAGGGATCTTTTCCCAAGTATCATATTATAGTTGTCTCTGAAGCAGAAGAAAACTGAACTGTTTAGTTAATAGAACTACTTGGAACAATTGGAGGCCTGCATCTGGGTTTGAATTCTGGCTCTGTTATTATCTTTGTAACCTTAATCAAGTTATTGACTCTCTCCAAGGTTTGTTTCTAAATCTGCATATGGAGATAAAATTCCTACCTCATAGAATTATTGTCTTATAGCTCTTTGAGCAGCTCTAATTATGGAAAATTTATGGTGTTCTCCAGTCCCCCACCAAACAATTAAAAAATAAATCTAAACCATACAACATAAAATAAATACTTGCTGAAATTACAATAGCATTTGCAAGATTCTCTGACTCCCTTTAGTAGTTTATCTAAGTTGAACTTTTTATGTGTGCCCTATGTATGTTGTCATTTATCTTCCTGAACTGAGGTCCATAGCAGTTTGCTGAAGGTCTTTGTCCATGTCCCTGACCTATTCAGTTCTTGATGAATGATCTGGATGAAAACACAGGGAGCTGTCTTATCAGGTATGCAATGATACAGAGCTGAAACAAGCTAAAACAGCAAGCTGCCTGTGTTAAGAGTACAGTTAGAATAAATATAGAAAACCTGTACTGCGACAGTTTGAAAATGAGAGTGCAAGAGGCATAATCTGATGGGGGTTAATGTAAACAACTTGAAATTTTAATTTAACCCAAACTCAGTAGCAATCAAATGTGTGACCAGATTACTTAAACCATAGCAAGTACGGTAACTACAAAAGCAACACAGACCTGGGTTACATTAATAACAGTATGAAGGCAGCTGGGGGAGCCATGTTTAAATTATAATCTACAATAGTCAGACAACCCTGGCTCCCTGTAACCACTTTCAGCAGGAATATTAACCAGCCAATGAGAAGTTGGAAGACAGTCCTATAAGAAACTTGGAGGCAGCTGGAGACAACTAACCTGGAAAGAACTTAGTGAGATGTGATGGCTGTCTACGGATACTGGGAGGGCTGCTACAGGAAAGAAAGAATGGACTATATAGCTTCATCTGGAAGAACCAGAACAAATGGGTCAAAAATTAGGGAAGCAAATTTTGAATCACGTTAAGAACTTTTATAGTCAGTAAGAATTTCAAAGTTGAAAAAGCTACGTCTAAAAGTAGAGAACGTCCAATCACTGAAATATGTTCAAAATGGGGGAAATGACCAACTTTCAAATATGTTGTAGACAGATTTCCTGCTTTAGGGGATGGCATATAAAATTTCATCCAACTTAATAGAGATTGCTGTATTCTGTATGTCTTCTTCCAGTTTTGAGTAAATATGATTGTGGCTGATGCACATTTAGTAAACTAATTAGATTTCTGTATGGCTGATGGTTTAGGAAAACTATTTAAAGTACCAGTGAAGTTTAATGTGTTTCAGATGGTACACCACACACTTTCATGGTTTGTGGTGTGACCACAAGGGAAAAATTCAATAACTTCTGATTCTAGGTAGGTTACTTCTAATGAGTTACTTTGTGGTCAGAGGTTGTCGCCTTTACTAACCTGTGTTTTCCTGTTTATAAAATACTGTCTGCTAAAATCTTTTTTTTTAATGAGAATTCGTTTTTAAAACATTATTTAAAAGATAAGACTACTGTTAATCCAATCTTGTTAGTCAAACAGTTGAAAAAATTGAAAGAATATTAACATTTCAATAATTCTACTTTGTATTTCTAGCAATGTAGGAGAGAAATTGATATATGTATGTGTGCATAGCTTATGATGAAAAGTTAATCACTAACTTTTAATCATTGAGCTAAGCATGCAAGAATTATTTTGATCTGTATTATATCTTCAATCTTAGAATAAATACATTTAAATGAATTTATCTTGAAAAGTTATTTTACTTTTACATCATATTTTTAATACATTGTAGTAAAAAGGGATTCTATTTTAGAGTAGGTAAAGAGCAATTTTGTTGGTAAACATGTTACATAACTTCTCTGAGCCTAGATTTTCTTATTGAATGATTAGATTTGTAATAACAATACCTCTCTTTGAGGATTGTAAAAAGACAAAATGAATGAATACATGGAAAGAGCTTGGAATGATTCCTGGTACAGACTGCACACTCCATACGAATTTACCCATATTATCGGCTAAGCAAATATGTAGACTAATAATTCTTAGATTTTGAAACATGTTGAAATTCTCTGTTTTTCCAGTATAATTTACACTTTTTTTTTTTTTTTTTTTTGGCAAAAGAGAATTAGCTTGATATAGGAGAACGAGAGGGCTGACAGTGTGAGGCAGACATGAGCTGAAAAGCCTTAGCAAGCTGATAACCTCTAACCTCTTTACTGAAGTGCACGTGTGGCTCATAGCAGGCTCCAGACCGGAGCTGGTGGCCTTTACTGTTTCTTTAGACGTCCCCTTTCCTGAGTGTTTCTTTAGGCTTCCCCTTTCTTTGACAGGGAAGTCACACTGTGCATGATGGGAATAGAGTAACAAATTATTTTGCATATTTTTTTAGAAGTATACAACTCACAAATTCCTTTTTGCCCATGGAGATTGAGTTAGCCTTCTGTTTGCTCTTCATGTAAGATCACTCGGAAATTACTGAAACAACAGGGTTATGTCTACTCTAAGAAAAATTGACAGTGAGAATTTAAGCTCTCATGGTACTTTTGCTCTATTTTCCTAGTTATTGTTCTAACTTTTGTTTCTTTTTTCTGTTTTGATTGGCTTTCATTTTAGAAATAGCATATACTAATTGTACAAAACATAATCAAACACTATAGAGAAATATTAAATGAAAAGTACATCTATTTCTCCCTCTTTCATATGCTCTCCACTCTCTGCTCTACCCTCAACCCTACTCCCAAAGTTAAACACTGTTAATGGTTTCCTGTGTATGCCTCCAGATATATTCCACAAGTATATAAATATTTATAAATATATAAAGAAGCACATGTGTGTGTTTGTGTGTATATAGTGTATATATGTTTATAGTGTGTATATATATATATATATAACTATATATATATAAGTTTACCCCATACTGATATACTTTTTTTTCTCTTCTATAATATGGTTATTCCATAATTTTTTTTCTGATTCCTATTAATGAAATGCTGGTTATTTCCAGTTATTTTTGCTATTATACACAATGTTTCTTCGAACATCCTTACACTCTGAATATTTGTGTAGTTACAGAATATCCATAGAATAAATCCCTAGAACTAATGTCTTTGCTCTTAACATCTACGTGAAACATGCTGCCAGATGGATTGCCAGACCATGTGTGAATTCATGCAGGAAATAAATCACAAGTAAATTATTTGAGATATTAGTATATAATATAGGTAAATAGAAACTTAATTTTGCCTGTATATTCATTTGGCCCAGTTTTATGATCGTTTCCTGTCACCAAGTTAAATTATATAATAATCTGCTTCAGTTATGATCAGTATCCAAGCCTGGATTGTCCTTGCAGTCTGTTCATTTCATGCCAAGGGACACAGCTTACTCAAAACTATAACATTTTATTTTGAAACTAAAGCTTACTTGAAGAACATATTTCTTAAATGGTAGAATAAAGTTAGAAATCATTTCACAGTTGTACTTGAGCATTCATAAGGAAAACAGACTGGTAATTATCAAGATAAAAATGATATATCCAGGAAATACTGAATTCTCCAATCCTCACAAAGCCTTGTAAAAATTGTTAAAAGGGAGGATAACTGGAACAAGGACACATGGTAACATTTCTTAGACTCTCCTCTGAAATGAATGACTAAGAACGTATGGTGATGACAGAATTAATAGCATCCGTGATCTCTGACTGAACTTGATGCTATATATCAGTGCATGGTTTCTGGTGACACAATTAATAACCAAATATTAAACAACAGGCTAGATTCCAATCTTATTCCACACATCATGAAAATGTATGGGATTCAAGCAGCCTATTTTAACTTAAAAAAAGAAAAGGCATTTCTCCTTTATATTTTATAAATATAATATGTATTATATTAGCATATATTATATGAGCAAACTAATGAATCTGTGTTTATGGAGCATAGGAAAGCATTTATGACTTATTACCATCAAACAGTTAATGCAGTATAGCTTCAATTTTCCTGTGCAGACGCTTGGAAGATAGTAGCGGTAATCACTGAAAATGTTACTCTAAAAATAAATAGACATGTACGTATATGAATGTAAGTAAATATGCTTATAGACACACCATCTTTTAGTTTATTCCTATCTATATTTGAACTAAATTGTATCTGGGTAATTCATTTGGTTGGTTTGCATCTTAATCAGAATCAGTTTAAATTCTAACAGCCTCAATTCCCAATTCTGAGAAATACGCTTCTCCTGTCTTCAGTTTCCTCCTGTATTAATAATAATAATAATAAAACTTAGGAGAGCAGTTGTCTTTATTAAATGAGATATAGCTTAATGTGGGGTCTACATTTATTAACCAATTAGTAAATACTGATTCCATTCTTATTCTCTTAAACTGTTGTATTTAACATTTGCAAGTTTCCACCAGTTTAACATTGACCCCCTTCATTAGGAGTTCAATCAAACCAATTCTACAATTCTTTCTGAGAAGGTAATATATAAATAAATAAACTCAATAACTAAACCAAATTATGAAATTGTTATTAAATTCAATGAAAACTTAAATATTGAAATTGTGTACATCTTCGTTTATTTGATACTTCTCAATAAAGATTGTATGCAGAGCATTTTACGAGGTACTACAAGGTATACAAACATTAATCTACCATAGCTCACAGATGTTTCAGCCATTTCTATTCTGATTAAGCCCTTTATAAGTTCTCATTTAGTGCTGGCAAAAAGTGGAGAGGGAGAGAGAATGGGTTATCTCCATACTTGAACCAGGAAAATACATCTCCACTGGCACATACAATGAGTGCGGGAAAATGAGGACAAAAAAATAAGCTCTCATGGAAACAATAATATTGTCAGCATTTGTGTGACTTTCTATGGAAATAAATCTTAACCTTAGTCTTCACAAGATGCTTTGTTCTATAACTAACCCAAATATGAAAAAGCTATGTTTTTCTCTCGCTGCCTCAGCTTCCTTATCTCTAAATAAGATGTCTTGAGATGGTCCATAAGAGGGTTCTAACAAAGTGTTTAAAGCCTAGAGATAGAAATGTAACTGGAGACCTAGGTACTGAAATTTCGATTCACATTTAGTCTTTAGCAATAAATATGTAAGTGTGGTAAGCTGTGCTCAGTCAGTATGAAGCATGTTGGTGAGAGTGACACCTTTAACTTATACTGAATTTTCATAATTCTTTTAGTTCTAACATTGGATAAACACGGATACTGAGGCACATATGCTATATATCTGGCAACATAAAAATATTATGCAAAGATAATGGTCTCTTGATACTCTAACCTTCAATTACAAAGGAGGAACCACGATTACAGGGAAAGGAATGTATCTCAAATGTTCCACTCCCACCTTATTGTGGAGAATGGCAGTACTGGAGCTTTTAACCCAAGTGCTTCAGAGGAGCAATATATGCCTCAATGTTTTTAGAACAATGAAGAAAAACTAAGTTAATCCAAGCAAACTTTCAAATCATAAAAGGAATAATAAGCATATAGGCTAACTCATTGAACCCAAGTTCTGTAAGTACAGTTGGACCTCAAGGAGCTGTGAGCAGGAATGGAAGGCTTTGTCCCTTCTTCTTCTCTACAAACACACTTTCTCTCTTCACTGTGCCTTTGGCTACTCCTACCACTAAAGTTCATATGTTTTCTTTTCTCAGTTGACCAGCTTAACTATCACAAAATTTCAGGGAACTCAATGAGAGATGATTGGTTCAGCCTGGGTCAGGCTTTGTCGCCAGATCCACAGCTGTGGGCAGAGGAACAGGGTCATGAGCCCACCCTGCATATGTTGGCAGGGGGTGGGGGAAGGTAAGGAGGGAGACAGGGTTCAGAGAAGAGTGCTGATGGCCTAGGCATACATCCCAAAATATACCTACCATACATACTATATTAAAATATTTTAAATTTCAAGTAAAACTTGAAGTGAGTTAGTCAACACAAGTCTTAGGTTTAGGCCATATGGTATTTCCAGAATAGTTAGATGTTGTTTCATTACATAGTGTTTCCATTCTTTAGCAAAAAAAAAAAAAAAAGTCATATAGTGGTAAATAGTGTCCCTAGAGTATACCTCAATGATTGGATTCTTTTGAGAAGGAAAGAGATTTTTTTTTTTTAATTAACAAAAGCTTATGACATTTGGAGCTTGATTTGCTTAACTGAGTATTCAAGAATCAGTGACCCTGTACCTTGAGCTCTTTAGAGCAGAAGCATTGTGTGTGTACATCTAACAAGCAGTTACATTTGTCTCAGTCTTATCTGAGGCTGTGGTAAAGGTCAGACGGTTGCTGAAACGTTCAGTGATTCTAAAAAGTGTAAAAGTGGACATTTTGGAAATGCCCCAATCTTTATCATGATGAATCAACTTACAAGTCATTTACCAATCTGTGCGCTCCTTCCTGATTCTTCCACCGACTGCACCACTGAGTTACCATGTTATAAGGATACATACAACATCGATTTAAAATAAATAATCCGTACTTTTATTTTGGAAATGGGTTAATCATCCTTACTTTGCATGAATTTTCATTCTCTTAACAGGCAGTATTGACCACTCCAGCATCAGACACTTGATACAGTCCCACCTATTTGAGTCATGTCCCTACACTAATAATAGAAAGGAGGAAAAAGGCCTCTTGGACCTAATAATTTTTAAAAAGAAGTTAGAACAAATTTACATAAGCAGCAACTCAAAACATCCTCCATAATTTCAGATAGATGCAGATGTACATAAAGATATGGAGTGCTGACAGGAAATAAAATTCAGAGACAAAAATCTTCAAGTAACCAAACATTTTTATCCTTTCCTGGTTTAGGCCAATCAATACTAATCCTTCAAGGCTACTTTGGTTCAGATAGAATCTTACCTGGAAGCCTCAGTAAACTATCTGAAAGCCTTCCTAGGAACATTAGGCATGTTGTTTTTCACATAGAAGAGTTTCCATTGTATCACTGCTTACTTTTGGTCTCTATTTATCTTTTGTTTTTCACACTGTCCGACATCCTAATAGGAGATTTAAGTGAGGTGGTCACATTTTTTAGTGCTGACTATGTGCTTAGCACTTTATATGTAGTGTCTTATGTAATCTTTGTAATAGCTTTGTTGTACACATGAAGAAACTGAGATTGTTGTCACTTGCTCTGGGATTGTTGTCACTAATGTATAAAAATATACATATATGATTAATCTGTACTCACACTTCACAATATGAAATTGAGAAGGGGGTTTATCTAGTGGATAAGTATCATGTGTGAAATATATATGATATGCCTTTCAATGTTGTTTCTGTAATAAAAGATAATTAAACATAAGTGATCTCATGGGAAAAGAACACTAGAAGGCAGAATATATAAGTTCTAGATTTGGCTTATATACACGCTAGGTGTGATTTGGGGCCAACAGTAACATTTCCAGGCCTCGGATTCCTTCTTCTATTTATCTAATATATCCCTTCATCCCCCTCACTCTTTATATACACTTGTCCCTTTTATATATATATATATATATATATTTTTTGTTTTTTTTTTTTTTTTTTTTTTTTTTTTTTTGCGTTACGCGGGCCTCTCACTGTTGTGGCCTCTCCCGTTGCGGAGCACAGGCTCCGGACGCGCAGGCTCAGCGGCCATGGCTCACGGGCCCAGCCGCTCCGCGGCATGTGGGATCTTCCCGGACCGGGGCACGAACCCGTGTCCCCTGCATCGGCAGGCGGACTCAACCACTGCGCCACCAGGGAAGCCCCCTTTTATATTTTTATCTTAAGAAGATAAGAAATAACATATAAAGTATGATATAAATTTAAATGTTTTCCTTAATGATTTCTTCCCATTTGTTTGGAAAGTAAGATTCAAGAAGGTAAATACCCCTACCACCTCTGTTACTGTTATAGCCCCAGTGCCTAGACGGGCCTTTGAAATGCAGTAAGCACTCAATAAGCATTTATCAAGCAAATGAATGAAAAAGAGAGAGTGTAAATTGAGAAAGGAGAATGGCCGCAAAGCCTACCCCATCACAGTACATTTTTCTCTGTGCAAACATTTTCTGTTTACTTGTCTGTCTCCCACTTGGGACTGAGACTGGGGCTGTTGTCACAACTATATCCCCATTCCCTGGAACAAGTGTCTGACTCTACCACGTGATAAACCCTCAATAAGTAAACATTGTTTAAAAGTCTGGGACATAGGGCTATTTACTTCATTATCATCATGAAGCTGTTCATATAGAAAGTAAGTTTGAGTATCTGTGTGTTTCTTCAAAGACATTGACAGAACAATCACAGACGATTATGACTGAGTCAAATCGTCATAATCAAAACAAATTAAGCAAAATATAAAGTACAGTAAATAAACTAAGTATTTACTAATGTTTTCGGACTTTTGAGATACCCTGAATTTCTCGGGTATATGAAAAAAATGAATGTGTGAACTGACTTAAAAAATCAAATCAAAACTATAGTTATTGAGTAGAGCCTGGCCCTTTGTTGATCTGTTGTCACTCTTTATGCCTAAGCCAGGTGAGTGTGTTTCCTGTGCCACTAGACCAGAGCCTGTTCATCTTATGTTCTGCTTCTTTCCGTAGTCTGTGAATTTCTGGTACGTGCTGGTGATGAATGATGAACACACAGAAAGGCGGTATCTGCTGTTTTTTCTTCTGAGTTGGGGACTTCCAGCTTTTGTGGTGATTCTCCTCATAGTTATTTTGAGAGGAGTCTATCATCAGAGCATGTCGCAGATCTATGGACTCATCCACGGTGACCTGTAAGTACATCCAGGCAGAGCGCACTGCCTCCTCAGCCTTTCTGTATCCAGGCAGCTTTACTGGTAGAAGGTGGGAGCAGTTGACTAAGGGGTCTGACTGAAGGAGCACCATGAAGACCTTTGCCTTCCTGCCACACCTTCTAAATCTCTAATTATCTCTATAAATAAGAAACTATTGCCTCTCCAGTCCCTTTGATAGGTGCAGTTTTCTCAGGTGAATTGGTGTATCAAACAGTTCACAGCAATTTATACTTTACCATAATTTAGTTTGTTAGATTGGGGCAAACAGAAATACCTAGTGAAATCAGAGAACTATGAAAATTTTGGTGAAGAATAGAATCAGTGACAAATTTTGAGTGTGGCATGTTATCTAAGGAGTCTGATATTTGGGGCAGGTGGATGGGGAGCACGGCAGGCACCATCATTCATAAAATCCCTAAATACCAAATCAGAGTGAATGGAGAGTGTCTGCAAAAGTACATGGGAAGGAGGCAAGGTCAGCTGGGTCCTTCTGATAGATTCTTATTAAAGTACACTGTAGTCTTGAAATCTAACGGATCTTTATACACACATATATATGCACACCTTAATCCTGAATCTGGTATCTTACAGCTTTGAGGACCACTCAGCCCCTTTTATTGACTCCACATTAAAAAAAAAAGACAACTTTGGGTAATAAAGCTTAATCAACTCCCTTGGTCTAATGAGGATTTAGAGGAAAAAGTAACATTTCTAAATAAGAAAGAATAGCCTAGTCACAATCTTATGAAGACAGTATTACCTAATTATCTCACAGGTTATTGTGAAGATAAAAATTAGTTAATAGATGTAAAGAATCTTTTAAAGTAAAAGTACTATATAAGCAGAAGTCATTTTCATATTATTATTGCCTCTGATCAATTATGATCATCCATTATATACTTAATCAACACTTGTTATTGATGTATGCAGATACACTTCACACGTGGGCAATCGCAGACTAATATCCCATACCACATTAAACCAAAGGAGATGAGCTATGTAATACACACACACCCATTGAGATACCATATATAATAATTTAGTCTTTTTATTGCAATTCAGTAAGATTCCCTCATACTGATTAATTTATAGCATTACAACAATAGTATTGAAATATAGTATTCTATTTTGTTGATATAAAATTCTAAAAGCCTGATCTTCTAGAAGGAAATGGTTGTGTCTTTTCACAGTTATATTATGACATATTACTACTCCTGGCATTAATTTAAACCTTGGGCTGCCAGGATTAATTTCAGAAAGTTCTGCATCTTTCTTTGTCAAGTACAAAGTAACCATGAGACAAGTCCTGGTGGCCAGTAGCCATCTCTTTCATGAGCTCCCTGGCAAGATCGGGGTTATTTGGCAGCAGTTTTAGCATCACATGTATACACACCCAGTCTGGATAAATGGGTGTGTATCACCCGATGAAAGTGATGTTAGCTAGAAGAAACTCCCTCTTGATGCTTCTAAAAGGATTTTTAAGAGAGAAATAAACTGTTATACAAGAATGTCCAAATCAACTGACTCTTAAAATATTTGCCTTCTGAGGCTTTTGCAGAAAGTTCTTTATTACCAGCTCAACTATAATAAACGCAATGTAAAATACATTAACCTTTACCCAATCTTAAAATTATAGCCTTATTCAACCAAAAGTGACTAACCTTTGTAAGTAGTATAGGTTACTTTTCTTCTTCATTCACATAGAATGTTCATGTGAATTTATTCCAGTTTTTAAGAAATTCTGTATTTTTGATATTACTTTAATCTCAATGTAAGAATAAATTACTGTGTTATTTTTGTAAAATATTGTATACTTATATCATCATTCAAAAACATGCCTTTTCTCTGGAGATGGTAGGATTTGTGGTTGTAAAATAACTGGACATCTGTTGTGCAGTGGTTGTTTTCAGTAATAAAACTTCCTTTTTAGTGAGGAATTTTCTTTAAGTAGATCTCTAATGTATTAATATGCTCAAGTTGTTATATTTACAATGTTTTTGCCAACTTCTGGAACCAAAATTATGATAATTTCGTAAAACCAGGAAGTTATTGCTCTTTTCCTATTAGCTGAAAAAGTTTGCAAGTTTAGTGATATTTCTTCTTTATTATTTTGGAAGAAGTCACACATGAAGCCAACTAGGCCTCAGGTTTTCCTTGTAGGAAGACTTTTAATTACAGATTCATTTTCTTGTAAACATATAGAACTATTCATATTTTCCATATGCAGTTCTTTCTGTGTCAATTTGATAAATTGTCTTTTTTTCTAGGAATGTTTCCATTCCATCTAACTATTCAAATTTTTTAGTGTTTGTAAGAGATCTGTAGTAATGAACCTTTTTTCGTTCTTGATATTGACAATTAGTGTCTTCTTTCACTATTTTTTCCTCTCCTCATCAGTCTTGCTGGGGTGTTTATGAATAGTACTGTTTTTTCCCAAATTCAGCTTTTGACTTCTTGATATACTCTATTGTGCATTTATTTTAAATTTCATTTCAATTTCATCAATTTCTAGACTTATCTTCTTGATTTACTTTTGGATTTTATCTGACTTTTCTCTTTCTTTATTCTATTTATCTTATTTATTTTATTTGCTTTGCTTACTATGTGCCATGTACTATGTATTTATTTTGTTTATTTTAAAAATTTTCCCCAGCTTTATTGAGATATGACTCACATATATAATTTTGTAAGTTTAAGGTGTGATGCTTTGATACCCACATCTATTGTGAACTAATTACCACAATAAGGTTAGTTAACACCTCCATCACCTCACATAATTACCTTGTGTGTGTGTGTGTGTGTGTGTGTGTGTGTGTGTGTGTGTGTGTGGTTAAGAACATTTAAGATTTCTTCTCTTAGCAACTTGCAAGTATGTAATATATTATTGTTATAGTCACCATGCTGTACGTTGGATCCCCAGAACTTATTTGTCTTATGCTAGAAATTTGTGCCTTTTGACCAATATCTCCCCACTTTCCCCATCCTCAGGTCATGGCAACCACCATTCTAATCTCTGTTTCTATGAGTGCAGCTTTTTTAAGATTCCTCATATAAGTGAGATTATATAATATCTATCTTTCTCTGTCTAAAGTACTTCACTTAGCATAATGCCCACAAGGTCTATCCATGTTGTTGCACATGGCAGGCTTTCCTTCTTTCTTGTGGCTGAATAATATTGTAGTGTATTGTATATATGGCAATATATATCTCACATCTTTATGCATTCATTCATAGACAGACACTTAGGTTGTTTCTATATCTTGGCTATTGTGACTAATGCTGGTGTGAACATGGGGGTGCAAATATCTCTTCAAGATCCTGATTTCATTTCCTGGATATGATAGTTCTATTTTTAACTTTTTGAGGAACCTCCATACTGTTTTCTGTAGTGGTTGTAACAATTTACGTTCCCACCGAAAGTATATAATCTTTATTATTTCCTTCCTTCTGCTAACTTTGGGCTTAGTTTTTTCTTTTCCTAGTTCCTTGAGGTGTAGAGTTAGGTTGTTTGAGATCTTTCTTTTTTCGTCATGTAGGCTTTTATCACTACAGACTTCATCTTAGAACTGCTTTTGCTGCATCCCATAAGTTTTGGTATAAGTTTTGGTATAAGTTTTGGTATATTGTGTTCCATTTTTGTTTGTTTCAAGATTTTTTTTATTTCCCTTTTGATTCCTTCTTTGACCCATTGGTTGTTTAGGAGTGTATTGTTTAATTTCCACATATTCGTGAATTTTCCAGTTTTCTTCCTGTAATTGATTTCTAGTTTCATACTATTGTGGTTGGAAAAGATACTTGATATGATTTCAGTCTTTTAAGATTTGTTAAAACTTTTTTGTGGCCTAATTATGATCTCTCCTAGAGAATGTTCTGTGTGCACTTGAGAGGAATGTATATTCTGTTGCTGTTGGATGGCATGTTCTATATGTCTTTTAGGTCCATTTGGTCTAAAGAATAGCTCAAGTCCAACATTTTCTTATTGACTGTTTGACTGGGTGATATATCCATTGTTAAAAGTGGGATGTTGAAGTCCCCTACTATTATTGTATTCTCGTCTACTTCTCCCTTCAGACTGGTTAGTATTTGCTTAGTATATTTGGGTTCTCTGATGTTGGGTACATATATATTTATGATTATTATATCCTCTTGATAAGTTGACCCTTTATCATTATATAATGGCCTTCTTCATCTCTTGCTACACCATTTGAGTTAAAGTCTATTTGTATAATGTAAGTATAGCTACCCCTGCTCACTTTCAGTTCCACTTGATGGAATATCTTTTCTCATCCCTTCTCTTTGAGCCCATATGTGTCCATAAAGCTGAAGTGAATCTCTTATAGGCAGCATAAATTGGACCTTTTTTTAAAAAAATCTACGCAGCCATTCTATGTCTTTATATTGAAGAATTTAATATATTTACATTTAGAGTAATTATCGATAAGGACTTACTAATACATCTTATTAATTGTTTTTTTGCCTATTTTATTGTTCCTTTCTTCCTTTTTCCTCTCTTGCTATTTTCCTTTTTGAATCGGTGCTTTTCCATGGTGATATGCTTTGATTCCCTTCTCTTTATCTTTTGTGTGTCTACTGAAAGTTTTTTGCTTTGTGGTTACCATGAGGCTTACATAAAATATCTTATTGATATAACAATCTATTTTATTGGTCAACTTAACTTCATTTGCATACAAAAACTGCTCTTTTACTCCTCCCCTTTTCTTTTTTGGGTCACAATTTACCTCTTTTTATATTGTGTATTTATTAACAAATTAATGTAGCTATAGTTATTTTTAATACTTCTGTCCTTCAACTTTTTTAGTAGAGTTAACTGGTGAACACACTACCTAACTACTGTATCAGAATATTCTGAATTTGACTACATGCTTACCTTTACATGTATTGTATATTTTTATATGTTTTCATGTGACTAGTATCCTTTCATTTCAGCTTGAGGAACTCCTTTCAGTTTTTCTTGTAAGGTGGGGCTAGTGGTAATGAATTCCTTCAGTCTTTATTTCTCCTTAATTTCTTAAGGACAGCTTTGCCAAGTAGGGTATTGTTGGTTGGTAGGTTTTTCTTTCAGCGCTTTGAATATATCATCCCGCTCTCTTCTGGGATACCTCTAAGGTCTCTGATGAGAAATCCACTGATGGCATTATGAAGGTTTCCTTGTAAGTTACAAGTTTTTTCTCTTACTGCTTTTAAGATGCTTTCTTTGTCTTTGATTTTTGACAGTTTTATTATAATGTGTTTTTCAGAGAAGATCTCTGTAAGTTGAGTTTGTTTAGAGACTTCTATTATTTATTCAGAAGTCCAATAAACATCTTTACCAGAATGACATGCAGCTATCTTATATTTAACAGGTTTAAAATTAATCTCTTAGGGCTTCCCTGGTGGCACAGTGGTTGAGAGTCCGCCTGCCGATGCAGAGGACACGGGTTTGTGCCGCGGTCTGGGAAGATCCCACATGCCGCGTAGCGGCTAGGCCTGTGAGCCATGGCCGCTGAGCCTGCGTGTCCGGAGCACAGTGAGAGGCCCGCGTACTGCAAAAATAAATAAATAAATAATAATCTCTTAAATGTGTGCTTTGACCTACATTCCCTAGGAAAAGTCCACCATCTACCTAGGTACCCATGTTGTGAACTTGAGAGTTTTTCTACTATTTTCCCCTTACATTTCATATCCTATTAATCACAAATTGTTTCCTAGTCTAACTCCTAAATGTCTTCCTACTACTTTCTCATTTTCATCTCTTATTTCATCACCATCTCTTCAGTTCATTTGTGTCATCTTTGTCTTGTCTGTTGGGTTGCCTCTTAACTTGTGTTCTTATCTCTAATTTCTTCCTTTTACAGTCCATTCACTAAATTTTGAAAAATGGAAATAACCATATCACTCTGATGCTTAAAACCCAGGAGGTGCTTTTCATTGCCATCAAGGTCATGGATTGTTAGGTTGTCCACGGTTTGACTCTAAACTATTGAACCAGCTTCTTTTAGCATCCTTCCCACCCATCCTTTCCAGTTATCCTTTGTAACTGAATCACTTGATATTTCCCATGGTCTCCTATGCATATACCTTTAACTATATCTTCTATGTCTCAAATACTTTTCTTTCTTTATGTCTGCCAAAAAAATACCTATTTTTCCTCTAAACATCAACTTAAATATCAACTCTTTAAAGTGTCTATTTTCAGATTAAAACACTACCTTTTATATATAACCTTGGTAGACTCAGAACCCGTCATAAATCCTATGATTGTGCCAATCATACTATATTATGAATACTTGAGTAAGTTAGCTATGTAAATTGAAATTCATCCTGGAGGTCAGTGATTAATTACAGAATATATGGTAAAAATAATAAATTTATGAAGAATGTGGGGCTTAATTTACCCCTTGATGGAAATATCTGAACTGGAAAAAAGAAAAGCCTTAACAGCCAAGGCAAGTTTACACAAATGTGGGTTTAGAGAAAACTTTCATGATTTCTCTATAATATATACCTAATAAAATCTTACACAGTAATATGGTTAGCGAAATGTATCTAAAATACCTGGAAGTCACCAAATGATACTAATGTCTCAACATTTTAAATACTGCATGAGGCATGTCATATCTTATAAGAAAAAAATCTTCTTATACATATATAATAGATAAAATTCTAATTTACCAAGAGTAATGGATTTTTGAATCTAGATTTAAATCACACAACATGATTTAGAGAAAGGTTTTAAAGAGCCTATAAAATTTTAAATTTACTTTTGTCTATGAATTAGAACACCCAATATAGACTTGTTACCGCTTCTTTGTCACTGAGCCGGTTAATGCTATGAAACTATGAAAAACTGTACTATACTCAAAGTTAACAAAAGAAGGCTTCCTATACCTTTAAAAAATTTTAAAGACATTTTCATCACTTTTTGAAAATTGTGCTAGAAATTCTTCTAGCTTTCTTTTTTATCGTATAATTGAACAGTGTTTAACTAAAGTAAAGCCAAAGTAAATGAAGTCTGTCCTTAATTGATTTCCATTGGTTACCAGAAGTAACTCTGTTGAGAGTACCTAGAGGTAGTCTCTGTTGCGTGGTGTATATTTAGTGTCTTTGGAAGTAGCCACCGATTTTTCTTGGGTTGGCTTCTCAACTGCTCTAGGAAAAGGAACAATCTGAAGAAAAATCCCTAGCTTTATCATGCCAAATGCAGAGGAAAGAGAATACAGAAGGGTCAAGAGCCAGGGTAGAAGCCAAGGGAATATGGCCCTGAGACATTGTCCCTAAATAGATAATATGCTGTTAATCTGGGGTCACAGTTATGTGACTATGGAAGGATAGAGTAATTGAGAATGAGTGGCAGAGTCATGTCATACAGAGGGGAGGAGAGTGAAGACTTACTTATCTCCATATTCCTACCTCTGAGCTGTAAGACCCTGACATATTAATAAATGTCAGTAACAGTAAAAATGACATAACAAAAATGATAGGTTATTTTGTACTTCCAAAACAGTTGCTTTTTTCTCTTTCTTGCTAGGTCATATGAATTCAACTTTAAAGAAAAAATCAGCAAATTGCTTACTGAATAACTATTATGTGCTAAGGCCTAAGTGAATTCTCTTCTATTTAAGCTAAGAATTTGTTTGCTCATGATGAAAAAATGCATAACTTAATTTAAAAATTTATTACAGTTTTTTAGTTTTTCAGTATTTTAGTTTCTTAATATTTTGGCATCATGTTTTATTTTAGATACTCTTAACAAATCTTAATTATAACCTATTCTGATTTTCCTGCTCCTGAACTGAATTACTTGTTTTATAAATAACTCAATCCTCTGAAAACAATCTAATTTTGCTAACTATATTAGGAGAAATGTTGTTAACGTAGAGGACAAATCTGTGTATTCTGAATTAGAACTAAGTAGGAGATACAGCTCTGTATGGGAAGTATGATATCATATGAGAGTCTTTATTTTCATTGAATTACTTAAAAAGAGAATCATGAAAAATATTTATAAATACAGGGAGCCTATTTACCTATCGTCTGAGGATTAGAGAAAATTGCAGTAAATCTATGGAAGAGAGATGTTGTCAGGATCTCTTCAAGGATTTTCTCAGGTGGGTGGTATGTTATTGCACACGGGTGTGTACACACACACACACACGCACAAATACATGAATAGAAATAGCAGCTTTCGACTCGCATTTTCCATTTATTCAGAACTCCAAATAAAAAAATATTGAGAGTATGCTTCTCCACAAAGTCTTAGAATCATAGAATCAAAGGGTTGGAAAACTTCCAGGCATGTCCTCAAAGGCATATCATGATTCAAAACCCTGTTCAAAGACTTGTTAGCTTCTTGAACTTCTTACTGTAAACATACTCAGTTTATATGACCTTTTATAGCTACTGATTATACAACTCATTCTACTACCCTTACCTCATTCTCTTAGCTTATGTTAGCTTTAGCTCTCCTAGCACCAGCCTCAGCTTTTCTGACTACTGCTGTATCTCTCCGAGAAAAATTCCAACTGATGCTTTGACTTACACCCCTCATGACTTCTCTTAAGTCCCTGGATCCTCTTCTTCACATGCAAGATGGAATCTAGGTGAAAAAAGAACTTTATAAAGCATTGGATCCAGTCTCCTTTACAATCCTTGGGTAATCTTTACAGCAATCCCTGACAAATGTTCATTCACTTTATATTTGAACTCCTCTATGAGAAAGCATGTATTTCCTCCCAGGACTTTCCACATAGAGTAGAAATCTTAGATTCTGGCTCAAAATCTAATTGCTGGATTCACACCAGAAAAAACCCTAAACATTTCAATTAAATAATCCTTCAGTTTCTCACTGTTGTTTTGTTTCCAGGCTAAACATTTCTTATTTGTTCAAATATTTCCACATATAGCATGGTTTTGCATCTTTTCACTATCTTAGTAGCTCTCCTCTAAACTTGTTCTGTCTATCCATCTATATCCATCTTCTTCTCTTACATTTTATTTTGGAAAGAATTTTAAACACAGAAAAGTTGAAAAAATTGCCAGAGTTCACATATATCCTTCACTCAAGGACATATATATACATACTTATATAACCATAGTACAGTGATCAAAACCAGGAAATTAACTATGATAAAACACTATTAACTAAATGGCAAACCTTCTTCACATTTCACCAATTTTCTCCATCTTTGGAGACAAGCATATGATTTTATTAATGTACCTCAATATATTAATGTGATGTATGATATTATTAGATAGAGCATACCTACCATTCCTAGAAGAAATCCCTCTTGGTCATTGTATTATTTCTTTTTTTTTTTTTAACATCTTTATTGGGGTATAATTGCTTTACAATGGTGTGTTAGTTTCTACTTTATAACAAAGTGAATCAGTTATACATATACATATGTTCCCATATCTCTTCCCTCTTGCGTCTCCCTCCCTCCCACCCTCCCTATCCCACCCCTCCAGGCGGTCACAAAGCACCGAGCCGATGTATTATTTCTTAATATGGAGTTGGATTCTCTTTATTTATATTTCACTTAGTATTATTGTATCACTATTCATGAATGATGTTGGTTTATAGTTTTTTTTCCCCTTTGGACTGCCTTTATTTGGTTTAGGTAACAGTGTTTTACTTGCTTTATAAAAGGACTTAGGAAGTTTTTCTTCCTTTTAACAGTGCATAAGACAGTCTGGTCTCAAAAGGTTTGGTAGAATTCCCCTGTGAAATCATCTGGGCCTGTTTCTTTTTGTGGAGTTGTCCCTCAATAACTTTTTCTAGTTCTCTGTAGAAATTGGTCTGTGTAAGCTTTCTAAATCAAATGGGAACAATTTTGATAGTCTGTATTAAACTAGGATTTTATCCATTGTGTGTAGGTTTTCAAATTCATCTGCATGGAGGACTGAAAATCCTCATCACTTCTTTATGATATACCCACAAACATAAAATTCTGTTCTCCACAAATGGTGTCACCATAGTGACCTAGTTTGGCTAATGTCAGACAGCATGACAGAGTTCTTTATTAATTGCTTGTATCTGTGGATAATGAAGAGAAGGCATATGATAGCCTTAAAATGTGTCTAGCATACCTTTGCCATTATTCAGTTTAATTTGAATAATAATTACAAGGGTTTTTGTATTCTGTACCTGTGTCCCCATGATGTGGTGTATTACTTAAGATACACAAGCAAAATAAGTTTTCTTAGTCAAGTAAGAGAAGTTGCCATTAGAAGACAAAAGATGAGAATTATCTGTGATCAATTTAATATTCTAAGTTAAATGACCTGAGTCATTTTAATTACTGTACAAATTCATAGATAGATTACCTCCTTACTCCTTCTTTCCATAAGCATTCATTGAATACTATATAGGATAACCAAAAAACCAATTCTACCATGTCCTATATTTGAGTAAAAATTACACATTTTTTAATACTCATTTAAAATCCACCTGTAATATCCTTTTATGTAAAGGAGATAGCATCACCAAATAGCATTATCAGTAAAAAGAATATTTATTTAGTCACTCTAGCTGGTTGACACTTACAAATAAGCACCCATGGCCAGATGCAACTCTGACTCTTATTTCTAGTACACAGGCATCCAACTCTTAAGTAAGTGTCCTTAATATTTGGCACACCCAGGTACTGAAATGTAGGGACCTAAAAAAAGTGTACTTTAGCCAGTTCACTGTACTCACTCTGTGTAGGGAGGTGGCTGTAAAATTTTTCTTGATCGGAACACAGTGGAAAGAGCAGAGGCTTTGGAGGTAGATAGACAAGACGGCAACTGCTGGCTCTCCTATGTTCTAGCTCTGTGACCCTGAGCCGGTTACTCTCTGAGAGTTTGCTGTTCCCCATCTGTGGAATAGGTATAATAAAACCTGTGTGTCATAGGATTGTGATGTGGATTGAGTGAGATAATGCATGTAGAGAAAATGCATGTGCAGTACCTGGCACGGGGGTGGGGGGGGTCAGTTCAAGACAGCCTTGTGATGGGTCTGTGAATGTGTGTCACACGTGAAGTAATAATTACATGTAATCTGTCAGACAAGCCTGGCTAAACGTTATTGACCCTATGAATTCCTGAAGGGCAGCTTATCATTTTACTACCTCCAGTTATTCTGAAACTATTATTTAAATTATTTCTATCATTTTCTTTTGCATCTTTGACATTAGGATTACAAATAATACACTCTTTAGTATTTCTGAAACTCAGAAGCTTTTATCAACCAAAGTCAGGACTTTGGTTTATTTTGCTTTCTTTTGTGTTTGTCATAAATGAGAATAAAATGCCTCTAAAGTTTGCAATCTTCTATGATACTATCTCATTTGGTTTAGGTTGATATAACAGAATACCATTGACTGCTGGGTGACTTAAACAACAAACATTTATTTCTCACAGTTCTGGAGGCTGGAAATCCAGATCAGAGTGACAGCAAGGTCAGGTTCTTGGTGAGGGCCCTCTAGCTGGTCTTGTCCTCACATGGCCTTCCTTGGTGCATTCAGAGAGAGATCCTGTGCTTCCTCTTATCTCAGAGCATTAGTCCCATCACAAGGCTCCACCCTATGACCTAATCTAACAGAAATTATTTCCCAAAGCTGCCATCTCCAAATATATCACATTGGGGGTTAGAGTTTCAACATATGAATTTGGGGAGAGGAGGAACACAAACATTCCGTCCATAGCTGGTATTTTTATAGTTTATCTGAATGTAAATACAATCTGAAGTGAAAGATTAAGTATCCACTTAGTTCCAGGGAGTCCTTTTTGGTAAGGCCACAACTTGTAAAAAATAAGAGAACATAAGCTTCATTTATGTTGAAAGATGAGGAACTGAATCCTTCCATATCCAGAAACAACTAGATTTATTCTAATATTATTTTCGGACAGTAGTGTCATATAAATATTTTTATTTGTGATTACTTCAGTAGTATTAGTAATAGCTTTTTCCAAGTCTCAATACTTATAACAATATTATAATAATATGTAACTTCAACTATAACTTCATATTAAAGGTATTTGGTATGTATTTTTCTACCTTTTCTCTGTTTATTCTAATATATGTATATGCACACGCTCATACCTACATAAATACGCACTCACAATGAAAACAGGATATATTCTGTTTTGCAATCTACTTTTTATTTATGGGACAATTTTCTATATCCGTATATATCAATCACATTTTGTACTGTAATGTTCTATTATATTTATTTCACCAAACTTCTATTGGTAGACTTTTGGACTATTTCCAGTTTTTCTTTAGAACATTGTAATGAATATCCCTATATACTTGTATACTTGTGTTATTGTTTGCCATAGGATGAATTTTGAGCAGTGGAATGGCTCATTCAAAGAAGACATATATAATTATTTACTTTAAAAGATATTACCAAAGCGTTTTCTAAAATGGGCATATCTATTTACACTCAAATCACAAAATATGACAGAACCTGTTGCTCCATGTTCTTGACAACTCTGGGCATTGTAAGTTTTTTTTCAGTGTTTGCCAACGTGAGGTAGGTAGGTAGGTAGGTAGATATATAGATAGATATACACATACACACATAGACATATATGTTTATATATATATACATATATAGATAGGTATGTTTTATATGTATATATAGACATATATGTTTATATATACACATATATACATATGTAGATAGGTATGTTTTATATGTATATACAGATATATGTTTTTATATATATGTTTTAATAACATCATTTATTATGTATCAGACATCATCCTAAGTACACGTCTCATTTATATATCATTGCATACACTTATTTACCATTTTTATCTATTTTGTGACTTGCTTGTTCATCTTCCTCCATTAATTTTTCTGATTGTTCATGTTTTCCAATAATTTGAAGAGTAGTGTTTCCTTGTTTTCTTTTTCACTTTTTTTGGAGGTGAGGTGCACTATATTAGGGCTATTAGCTTTTGTCTCCCTTGAATTTTTATTTCTCTATTAACACATCTTTCTCCTATCCATTTGTAAGGAAAATTTACATTTTAATGTATGAGATAAGCTTTTGTGTGATATCAGATTATTTCAGAGAATTAGTTTAAATGTTTTATGTGCTAATTAAATTTTCCAAGTACAATAATGGTACAGTTAACACATTGAGAACATTTAAAGTGATTTACTCAGGGTCAAAATGGTGAAAACGTGTTGCCACAAGAATCTCAGTCTGTGTTCATCCTAATTTATTAACTAGAGGCAGAATCAGGAAGAATAATGATTATGTTTTAATGCAGAGTGCTAAGAACTTAGGCATTTGAAATATCAAGCTGAATAAAGCATTAGGAAAGAGGTAATTGTAAAACTGCAGGAGGTGGAGTTGTAATGAGAGATGCTTGTGAATTGCATTTCATCTTGCTTATTTTCTTTAAAAATTTTACAGATGAAATGAAAAAATTGATCAGCTTTCATTTTCAGATGCTCTGCATTACAAGGTATTTTGCAATATATCAAAAACTCTCATTTGGAAATCTAAGAAACCTCGTACAACCACAAATGGTCAATTGTGTATTAGTTCAGGAAATAAATCAGTTATTTATAGGGGAAGTTTTGTTGAAGTCTCTAATGGAAAAGGAAATGCCCACAAATATAAACAGTTTGTCCAACAGGATATTTAGTGACTTAAGAAAACCATTCCTGGCTCAAAAAGATTTTCTGACAGTTGATTTGGGGGTTATATTTTCTACTTTGTGGCTTTTCAGGAGCAAGGAATCTGCTTGCTTTTTTTTTTTCTTAAAATAATATTTTTTAATTATAAAATTAATCATTGTTTTAGAAATTATGGAAAACTTAGAAAATATAATTTAAAAAATAAAAGTCAGATATATTCCCATCATTCAAATATTAGTACTTCTGTTTATATCTAGATTGATAGATTTTTATTATGTAAAATTGAGGTCACACAGTTTTATCTCCTCCTTATTTCACTTAATGTCATATCATTAGAATTTCCCATGTCATTGGGTATACCTCCACATTTTTTTAATGACATCACAATATCTGTCTCAAGATGGACTTTATCATAGTGTGTTTACCATTCCCCAGCATTGGACATTTAAGTTCTTCCCTTTCCTCATTTTTAATATAAAAGGTCTGCAGTGTGTGTGCTGTGTCACATTTCTATGTCACAGATTTCCTGAAATGAAATTACTGGATTAAAACTATGAAATTTTTAGAAATATTGCCAAACTGTCATCCAGAAAGGTTCAAAATTTAGTCTTAATGATGTTTCTGGAGAGTACCGGTCTCCCAACAGCAGTGCTAGGCTTGATTGTGAGCTTTATGGTTTTGACAGGTAAATGCAGTGTGTTAGGGTTGTCCAGAGAAATGGATCCAATAGGATGTAGGTAGGTAGGTAAGGAGGTAGATAGTTAGATAGATAGATAGATAGATAGATAGATAGATAGATAGATAGACAGACACAAATTTATTGTAAGGAGTTGGTTCATGAGATTACGGAGGCTAGCAATTACCAAAATCTGCAGGGAAAGTCAGCAAGTTGGAGACCTGCGAGAAACAATCGTGTAATTCCAGTCCAGAGGCTGGCAGGCTTGGGGCCTTAGAAGAGGCAATGTTTCAGTTGGAGTCTGAAGGCAGGAAAAAAGCCAATGTCCCAGTTCAAAGACCATGAAGTAGGAACAATTCCCATTAGGAAGAGCAATCTACTTTATTCAGTTTATCTACCAATTTAAATGTTAATCTCATCCAAAAACACCCTCACAAACACAGGCAGAATAATGTTTGACCAAATATCTGAGCATCCCATGGTCCAGTCAGGTTGACAAATAAAATTAACCATCACATGCAGTGATTTATTATTGTTTCTATTGCTATTTCTTTCATGAGACCAGGGAGTTTGAATACAATCATATATTTATTCGGCCATTTGTACTTCTCTTATAAATTGTTCATGTTGTTTTTCTATTTTTTTTTTTTATAGATTTGCGAGAGCTTTGTCCCTATTGAAGACATTATCCTTTGTAGTATTTGGTGAAATATTTGTCACAATTTGTGATCCACGTTTTTAAATTGTAGTAAAACCTATCTACCTTTTCCTGCATTGTTCTTGGCTTATTATTTGTATGCTTAGAAAAGTTTTGTGTTCTTTCAGCATGAAGATTTATTTCTTCCTTAATTTCAGAAAATTTTTCTTCAATTACACCTTTAATGCCTTTCTATTCCCTTCCATTTAGGGAGGTTCTTTATTTCCTGAATGCCAGTTAATTTATTGGATCTTTGTATCTCCCGTATCTGCATTATATTCTCCCTAATTTCTTTTCCCTTTGTGTTTTGTTTCTCTCAAACATTTTCTACTTTTTGCTAATTCAGTTGCATACTGTATTTTTTATTTCTTACGCTCTTAAATAATTTATTATTTTTGCTGGATATTATTTTTCACATCAGAACTCAGGAAATAATATATTATTATTGTCTGGCATTTCGTGTTACAGAGATTAGCCTGATACTGTTTTTCCATTCAGGTTAATTTATTCTTTACCTTCTTGGATGCTTGTAGATCTTTAACATTTTATTTCTATAATGTAAAAATTGGGACTGAATGTATATAGTTATAGCTATTTTTTCCTTTAAATGTGTCTGGTACTTGGGCTCTTAACTCCACAGACATAGCGTGTTCTGCTTCATTGAGTTTTTCAATCATATACATTTTCTTTGCTATTTTCCCATTGTTCTAGAATCAGAGATAACAAAGTATTATGAGTACTTATCACTATACCTTGTCTTCTGTGATCATAATAATCACACTTAATCGTTTTCAACTCTTTGACTTTTTCCCATGCATCCTGCCACAGCTTCTCAAGTTTGTCTGCTCTGTTAGTCAGCTGAGTTTCTGCATTGCTATTCTGCTTACCCCTGCTTCCAATGCAGATTTCAGTTGTTACACATTTTTTTCCCGTTTCTTTTGCTTCTTTGACAGTTCCTTCGGACCACATTTGTCTGGGCCTTATTTTGCTGCTTTTCCTTAGGCTTTGCCTTCTTATATTCTATTTAAGTTCTAAGCAGTTAGAAAAAAATTTTTTCTGGCACCTTAATAATTTTCAAAATCAGTATCTTTTTACTATTTTATTTTGGGGGTTTCACTGTTTCTTCTCATGTATCCCATGTTGATTTTTCACAAATTATTTACTCATCCTAGAATGAGATTTCCATGGAGCCGTCTGTTGTCCAATACATGAAGCTGTGATGGTTAGCTCTGTTCGCTTTGTTCTTAGTTAGAATCTTCTTTTTAAATATCAAGGTTGATTTAACGTCTATGTACATAATAATAGCCCAATTAACAATAATGTATAGCATACCTCTGCTGCAGGTCTATAGGATAGAAGTGGCATTTTCATCTGCCTGCATAGCCTAGTTGTCTGACACTTCAAACCGATAAAATACGTGAAGAATGTTAGACCCCAACAGACGTTGCTGCCAGGGTTTTTCCTGTCTCTGTACCTGTGAAATACATCTTTCCTAGGAACCATACCTCTCAGAGTACCATGCCCAACACAGTCCCCTTTACTCCTACTGCTCCTATGGATTTGGTGAACTGCAGGCTTGGAAACAGTGGCTAAAGGTCATTAGTATCAATTGGATGAGTAGACTGCTGGCAGGAGGAAAAGAACTCTGGCTACCTCACAAGGAAATTTCTGTGAGCTGCCTGGCTTTCTAGTGATAGAGATCCTGGCTGTTATTAGCTAAATGAATGCCATGGGAATTTTTAGGTAACTTGTTTCTTCATGAGAAATTAAGGTGCAAAGAGGTGGAAAGTCAGAAAAATTATGGGTAGCACAGCCAGGATTAAACCCAGTGGGTTTGATTATCCATAGGTCCGTAGCTGCTCTCTCACATGCACACTGGAAATCCTATTCTACTTAAAACAGAGTAACTAATGATATTTTATTTGAATATCTGACAATTTCTCAGAAGGTAGAGGAAGCAGTGAGGCAAACTTGACATAATTCGTTCAATTCGAGAAATAGAAACAATAAGATCCAGCAGCTATCAACCTTTGCCAAATGGAGCCCTTGATAAACAGAGGGAAAGCTTGAACATAATTAGATATGTGTTCACACTAAAATTTAGGAAGTTCAATTTTAAAACACTCAGATAAAAATTAGACAATATTAATATTTCACGACCAGAGACTCTAAAAGGAAACAGTACTAGAGGAGAAAGTTTAAAAATTAAATTCAAATGAAATGGTTGAAATAATTTTAAAGACAAAAAAGGGAAAGATAGTCATAGAATCAATGGGGTATATGTATTCTTTCTGGTGGGCTCAAATGAAACAAGGACAGGCATAGTGAAAGAAAGTAGGAATATATCATTAATAGAAAAAGAATGGCTAATGTAAGAAAAAGGGAAGCTTAAACCTCAAGTGACGTGAGGCTTGCTTAAAAAAAAATGATAAAATGACAACTGAAGGGAAGGAGGGGCCATTTAAAGTTATTGTTCAGATTAAAGATACACTAAACAGTGAGGAAAATGTCTACTATAGGAAGGCATTTAATATTAGAAAAAGAAAACATGATTAAGGTAGATTTTGCTTTACCTTTCTCTGTTAAGTAGAAAGAGTCTCTAGAGGGAAGGAAAAAGAAGGCTGCTGGTAAAAGACTTGAAATCTCAAAGAGGTGAACTGTTTATGAGAGCACCTAAGTGTTCTAAACAACTTCACATTTCTCTTCCTGCATTAATGATAATATTCAAATATGAGAGAATTTGCTGAACTGACACTGAGGAATGCAGGACAGTTAGGGAACAAATGGAGAATAAGCAAATATTGTCCCCAGTTTCATAAATTGGATTCTCAATCTTCCAGGTCCTGAAAAAAGTTCCCAAAATATCTTCTTAAATTGATTCCTTAGGAGCACTTAGAAAAAAGTAAGTGGTGATAAACTAAAAGATAACATATACTCTTAGACCAATTTCCTTTATAAGGGGTATATCAATATATCAAGAGAATCCTATAAATATTGTAATCTGTGACATATTTTCCTATGATTTTTTTTAAGGATAAGATGGTAAAATATGGATTGGATATGATAGAGTTGTCTTATGCTTGCTTAAATAAATGTATCTAATGGGTATTGATTTAATTACTTGTTTTGAATTCTGAAGGTAGAGAGACATGCAAAAAACAATAGGCTGTCAGGAGGAGAATGGCCATGATGGTTAGGAGGATGTCAAATGACATTATGTAGGGGTTTATGAATAGAAGCGGGGCCTTGTTATAAAGGAAAAGTCTTAGGGGACACAATACAGCTTTCTTTAAATGTGTGAAGGACTGACATAACAAAAAGGGAGACCGGGAGAGTCAAGCTTTGATTGAAAGCTAATTAAATGACCATTAAAGTTCTTCTACACTCAGTGGTTTATAATTTGATTCTCTTTTATAAACCTGAAATGCTGATTTGTACTTTTTAATTGCTTTTAAACGTAACATACTACATTTAATCCTCCACTAAAAGAGCATACTGTGTATGCTTTTTCAGAATTCATTTTAAACTTTATAGCTTATCTGTTCTGGTTTTAGAGTAAATGCTCAATAAATAATAAATATATTTGGTTAACTTGATTTGCTTTAAGATTCTATTTCTTGCTAAAATATCAACAAGGATATAACTGATAACCCCAAAATTGACTTCTCCTAAGGGGAGAAGACAGCCCAAGATACTCATAAAGGAGAAATTTGACAGTATTTTAACCAATCTATTTGAAAAGTGTACAAAACTTTTTAAGGCAACAATTCTAATTTGTTTGCCATTATTACGTATGTTGTGAAAATCTGCTTATGCTGTATTCTCCAACTTACTATCAGCCATATTATTCCTCTAGGTGCTCAAGCAAGAAAATTGAGTCATCTTTGGCAGCTTCCTCTCACCTACTTTCCACATCCTGTTAGTCACAGAGCTGTTGATCCTTTTGATAGCACTTGAAACCTGTTCCCTCCTGTCCTGTTCTCTTTCATAGGTCTAATTCGGGTCCTCATAGTCTTGAACAAAGTCTATTGCAATAGCTTCAAAGTCAGTTATTTTATTATTTACTCCCCATTTTAATTCTTTCCTTGTACTATCACCAGAGTTATTCTAATACAAGTTCTGCTTAAAACCCTTCGGCAGCTCTCTGGAAAAAAAAATTCAAACTCCTATAAACAGCAAGCAGCACCATTAACGCCTATGCTTTTCTCAGCCGTTCATATCCACTTGTGTATGCTAAGCCCTGATTCTATACTTTTCAAACTAGAGTACTTGTAGAATGCCCCAGAGTCATAGACAGAGCCTCAGAATAGACATGGCTTACCTTCCTGAAGTTTAATTTTATTTAAATATCTAGGGTAAACATAAAATAGTTTAGTTGGTACATAAATTAAAATATTATTTTTATACTAGACATAATATTATGCTCTCTGACATTTGAGTGGGAATACAGGCACAGGGCCTTACAGGGGCTGACCCAGATTCCAGGGAAACTGTGGAGAGACTGAAAAGATCAGTGATTGCCAGGGGTTATTCTGTATTATATTATAATGATGGAAACATCATTATACATTTGTCCAAACCCATAGAATGTACAACACCAAGAGTGAGCTGTAATGTAAACTATCGACTTTGGGTGATTATGATGTGTCAGTGTAGGTTCATCAGTTATAACTCATGTACCACAACTATGGGGAATGGTGATAATGAAGCTATGAGTGTGTAAGGGTAGGAGATAAATGAGGACTCTTAGTACCTTCCCCTCAATTTTGCTGTGAACCTAAAACCGTTTTTAAAAAATCAAGTCTTAGTAAAAAAAAAAAAAAGTATATAGAGTATTTATCATTTTATTCATTAAATATATTCTGACAGAAGAGAAAAGGGATCTAATCATAATTGGAGGCATTTTCTACAGGCCAACTTCTGAGTATATACATTCTAAACCTTGTTCCTCCACCATGCTCTTCTAAGGCTGCACTCATTTGCACATTTTCATATTTCTGTATAACCTCTGACCCTGCATGTCCTCACCACTGATGCCCAGCGAGGTGGTACCATGGATGATGTCTAACAGTAACTTCATAAATGGAAGTGACTCTATGCCGCATGAATATATCCCACACATTCCAGCGAAATTTACTCCCATCTGAACTTCCCCTTAGCCACATCCCAAATTATCAATCATTCCAGTATCACCTAATGCAAGAGGTAATGTGACAGAAGGAGAGTTGGGATTGAAAAGACAGCAGGCTTAACTGACTGCAATTAAAATATCTTAATTTCATAAATTTTACAAAAACTCATAACCAGGTGAACATACTGCTAGGGCCATTCCCAGGCCCTTGAAAAGGGTTTATGCAAGTTAGTAGTCCTAGAGTTTAAGCTTAAGCTTCGTTAGCTTCCTGGTACATCCAACGGTGGTTCGTTATAAGAAGGAAAGTCTGCTGATACCTGATCATATACATATTTGGAGTCTAGGGGACAGTTCGAAAACATATCTTTACAGTGTAGCTTTCAGTGCTTAGAATCATTCCAAGAAGCTTTCCCTCCTTGATCTCTCTACTTCCTTTTCTATCTCATTGGCCCTGCTCCATCTTGCTACTGCATCTTTGCCCATTTTTCTCTCCATCCTGGGAGATTATTAATGGGTGCTTACACCCTCAGAGCATAGCATATACAAGAAATACGAATATTTCCCTTCATAATATTGATTTTCCCTCATGCCTTTAAATACTTGATGTGTTGAAAGACCTTTTCCCTCCTAGTGGAGAGGTCAAGGTGGAAAAAAAGATGAAGAAGGCAAACCCTATCCCAAGTGTAAATATCAATACATAGGGATGATGGAAATTTTTGATGAATTTTAAAGGCAAAATAGATGAAATTAAAGAAATATCTCTTAGTAGTGAGCCTTTTCAAGCTGCAGCTTCAGATCACCCGAATAACCCATTCATTCTTTGCCATTAATGGTTCTGAGTGGGAAAGTCTCACTGCCCTCAACATATTCAATTATTAGCCCTTTCCAAAACATGCCAAGGCATTTCATCCTTTACCCTTTGTTCTTTTTTTGGAAGAGCATTTCCCTTCTTCTCTGCTAGTGAATTTTTACTCAATGTTTAAGGTCTAGTCAAAGGTTGTTTACTCTATGCGACCTTCTAAGAACACCTCAAGCAAAATTAATTACATGTCTTTCTTTTCCTGTAACACCTTTAACCCCTATTTTGTCACTTACAAGACAATCTTATAGTTAGGTATTTACCTGTCTCCCAATTAGGTCATAATTTCTATGAAGGCAGGGTCTTATTCTTCTTTGTAATCCTGGAACCCACCCTGCCAGTATTGTGCTGGTAAATGTTTAACAAGTGGCTCATGGGAGCAGGGCACAACTGATTGTAGCATTAGTTAGCTTCCATGTTGTAAATGCTCCCACTATGGCTGAGTTCAAGCTATCAGTGTGCCATCCTTGAAAACAGAGGTGGAAAGGGATGCATGATAGCACACCATTATATGACATTTCCACCACACAAATATAATAGATGCATGGGTAATAATAAAATGAAGTAAAATAATTAGAAAATGGTGAGTTTTGAGTATTTATTACCTTTGCTTTTAATATAATTAACTGTAAGTCTGTATAATTTCATTTTTAATAATGGGTCTGTTTAACAACTGGTTCACAAAATTCTTGAAAATTTAACAATCACTTCTCATGAGCTTGTACAAGCCAACCTTAGCACAACACTGTTTGTAGTTCCTTAGAAGCAAATGTTGACAAATCATAACAATCATTTTCAGAGGATTCTATTAAAAAATCATGTTGGTAGTGGAGTAGGGACGCTAATACCTCCCCCAAGTTGATAACTGATGTTAGCCTCATAATCTGTTGCATTTGTATGTGACTTGCTATCTCTTCAATTCATAAAAGTCTTCAAAATATGTAGTCCATAGCGGTGAATCACAGACTAAGGAAAAGACTATTGACTATTTCCTAAGGTTCCTCCAAGTGTGACTTTCCCCTTCATGTAGATATGAGGTGAAAGGAAGCAACTATGACCTTCTACTTTTAGGATCTCTGCAAAATGATCTTTCATCAAGGAAATGATGGAGAGAATAGATGTGGTATCCAGAGCTGTCAGTATTTCCTCTGATAAGGTTTTACTAGCCCAGCATCATAATCAGGCCACATGTCCTCAGATTGTACCTCCTGGTTCTGTTGGACAGAAGTGAAACAAGACGAGGAGAACCATACAGTCCTGGCAAGTCCCCAGAATGACTTACTGCTGATTTCCCTTGACATGAAATAATATACTCCTGGGAGATTTCAGAATGCTTTTTTTTATTCCAAGTGTTCATACCTGTGATGTTTGCTTTGTCATAAATGTCTGTCTGTGACAGATAATTAGAGCCAAATAATGAAAAATAATTACAAATTTTCTTTTGTTAAAGCTGTAACTTTTGAGTATGATTTTAATAAAAAGAATTCCATTTAAGTTTTTTTTTTTCCATTTTGTAATGGCAAAAGAGTGGCAAGTCAGTCACGTCATGAACTAAAGTTATATAATATGTGTTTATTAAGTTGTGGTATAATGCCTATGTCACTAAATTGGGTGGATTTGACAACACTCTATCATAGCCCTTCAGGTATTTGGAGTCAAGGAGGAAGAGAGACTAAAAGCATCAGAAAATTAAGGCCATATATTTAAATATGTATCAGTAATTTAAGGGTAGTTATGTGAATTATAATTATGCATTTCATGTGTCTCTAAAACACTGAAAGTTGCTTTTATTTCTGAGTTCCATTAAGGTGTTACAGAAACAAAGGGACACTGACTGGATCAGGGTCACCCTAGTAATACTGCCATTGTCTTAGCATCTCATTCACAAAAATTTGTCTATGGTAGGTCACAAACAAAATAGTCTTTTAATGTGAGTTACTGAAAGCTGGATGGGGTAGGAAGTAGATGTTAGTAGGGGAACAAAATGAATGGGAATGTATAAAAGCTAAATGCAGCATGACACATGGGCTTTCTAAGTAATGAATAATGATCTCATTCAGAGTTTCCGAGAAGCGGTAGTTACATACGCAGTTCCTAGGGTGGATCAAAGAACCACCTAAATATGAGCATACATCTGTCCATCTTCTAAAAGAAGGGGCAATGCTTGACTGAACACAAAGCCTGAGTTAAAACACCAAGTCTTGTTCTCAGAGATCAGATGATCTCTGAGGCACTTTTCATTGACTCTTGTTTGCCCTTGTACAGGCATAGTTATGAATAGTAAGTGAAGTTTTGTTTTCCTCCGAGCCCTAAAATATTTGGAAATAGAGAAATCAGTGTTCACAGTTGTTCAATGGATTTTTGATGGGGCAAAAGTAAAATGACAATTTTTAGGTCAAAGATATTTTCAGTAATTAAAACCACTGGAGAATGAACACCTTAAGTGATAGTCACTCTGTAATATAAAGAAACTTTGCCTGACTTATCTGAAAATGCCTGGCTAACTCTTGTACTATTTGCATTAGAAACTTTCTGAAAATCTAGATTTGCATCCTAGAAATCACCTTTCACTCAAATATGTTAATTTTAATTTCTAAACATTTTCTGAAATTTTTGAAATATTCAATATGCATTAGACAAAGTAATGATTCTCATACTACTAAGTTCTGTATTATAGTAATTAACTTCTCTCTCTTTCCTGATAGTAAATTCCCTGAAAATAAAATCCAGACACTTTTTGACTTTAGATTCTCAGCATAGTGCAGAATTACTATTTGATAAATGAATGATTTCTTGGAAAGAGATAGCAACATATATTATTGAATTCAATTTATATTACAAATGTTAGTATGCATAGAACAAATCTGTAACAGTGTACAGGAAACCACTAACAGTTGTTTTCTCTAGGGAAGGAGATGGGGAAAGGGGTCAGGAGGCCTTTACTTTCTGCCTTGGAGTCTTCTGATTGTGTTTATCACAGACTTGCTCTATTACTTTCATAATAATAATGTTTAAGGCTAAAAACTTACGGCACCTTAAAGCTTCATAGAACGGAAAACTTGGCAACTAACTCTCTCTTACATTCATATTGGAGGCTTCACAAAGTTTTGTAACTATTTATTTTGTTTCCAGAGGAAGAAAATTTTAATTTGAACATTTTTATAATTATGAATGTGTCATTTCTAGTTCTTTTCTGATTTCTCAGATTCAGCTTCTTTACATAGTTCTGTATCCATTTCCCTTTCTTCCAGTTTCCTCATTTAGTCATATCGCCTTACTAAGTGGCAAAAAACACTGTATCCTAGAAGATTTCACTCCACATTTTTCCTCATTCATTTAGAACACTATTAACTTCAAAATATTTACTTTCATGGACCCTTTATATGTATTAGTATATTAGCATGTTGTGTACATATACAGCATTTCTCATCTATAAAACTAGAAAGTGACGAATTTTAAATTTCTTTATTCTTCCTCTTACTATCCCTGTATCATTGTCAATTTATCTGTTAATAATATGGTTTATGCTTTCCTTTCACAAAGGCTTTTACTGTGCAGATTTAGTAAGGTAAGAAAAAAAAGTGGTGCTAAAAAGACATGGTTTCCCATGTAATAGAGCTACTTTATTACCTTCAGACGGCATTCCTTTGAAAATAGTAGCAATTAGCTGATCTATCCATTTAAACTGAAACACTTTCCTGCCTGGGAAATGAGCCATGATCTCCTTCAATTCTGAGAATTCTCCCAGGTATCTGAACTTACCTTGACTCCATTCCCCTCCTCCATTCTTCACGTCAAATACAATCTCCCCTTCTTTTTGATCTTCCTTCGCAGCACATCTCACATTCGACCTTTCTTTCCATTCCCGCTACTACCACTTAAATCCATGACCTGAAATATTGAAATAAAATCAACCTCAATAGCTTGCTGGTCGCCTTCAGTCTCTCTTTACACTGGGGCTGGGTTGGTCTGCCTTCTCCTGTTGCCATTCTTCCAGTGACTGGTTTCCTACTAAGGCCTAAATAAAATTTGATTTCCCTTTGCCTGACTTTCAGTATCCTTGGACACCTTTTCAGCTTGGTCTGTAACTGTTAGACATTCCATTTGTTCCAGTCTAGTTGGGATACTTTTTTATTCTCCTTCGAACAACTTACTCTTTCCTTTCTCCACCCATTTGCTTATACCATTTGTTTTAATAAATCTCCTTCAGTTTTCCTTTCCTACTTGTCTGTTAAAATCTTATATATACTTTGGGGTTAAATTCCATGACTTTCTAGAAGGCTTGCTTCATTTTCATTATAGGCAGTCTCTTCTGTGAATACCTTTCTATTTGTTTAAACACTCTTATGGCACTTATCACATGTTTTCTTGTATAATTTATGTAGCTTTTTCTCTCCTTATTAACTTACTCATCTACTGTGTGTCAAGTAGTGTGCTGATGGGGATGTTTTCCACGGCAAACAAGAAATAATTGCTCCCTGTCTGACAAAGGATTAGTGATAAAGTATATTCGCAGATGATTAAAATATGCTTAAAATTGAGACGCTTAAATATACATGTTTGTAGTTTTTTTTTTTGCGGTACGTGGGCCTCTCACTATTGTGGCCTCTCCCGTTGCGGAGCACAGGCTCCGGACACGCAGGCTCAGCGGCCATGGCTCAGGGGCCCAGGCGCTCCGCGGCATGTGGGATCCTCCCGGACCTGGGCATGAACCCACGTCCCCTGCATCGGCAGGCGGACTCTCAACCACTGCGCCACCAGGGAAGCCTTGTTTGTAATTTTTAATCAACCTTTAATTGACTGATTTGGGCCATACTTTGCTTTCTATTCATTCAGCAAAGATTTACGGATTATCTGTTTGGACCCAGGCACTGTGTGGTGGGGAGTTCTTCAGAAATTACCAGAATCTAGAGGGTTCTTTCTCTCATGGAGTCTAGTCACTGCCTCAGCTCCCAGCCCCTGCAAGTTTCACACACAAATGCAGAGACAAATTCCCACCTCCACGGATCCAGACTTAGGACCCTGGTCTCTTTCTTGGCCTCTTTTTCTGTCTGAATTTCCTTAAGCTGACTCCTAATTAAAGAAAAGAAACCCTTGGGACTTTGGAGGGAGGGGAAATGCTGGCCGGTATTCCATAAAAACCTCTCTATCCTTCGGGATCATCCATTGAGAACGCAGACATCAATCCCATAAGCTTGCCAAGGGCAAGGTTGATGGATTTTAGGTGTCCTTCGGCAAATGGTAAGAATGAGAGATTACTCTCACCCACTCCACCTTGAGTACAGAGACTGAGTAAAGTTAAGATGGAATAAAAGATAATGTGACCAAAGGGGGAAAAAGCCATTTAATTCATTTATTCATTCACTTGTTCCTTCATTCAAGGAGAATTTATTAATCATTTTTATGTGCCATGCACTGTCATAGATATTGGAGGTATGGTATTGAAAGTAGTCTCTGACATCATTCCCAGTGATAGTAAAAAGAGAGAGAGGGTATGGGGATGAAAAGGGGAGGATAAAGAGAAAAGAGAGCAGAGAAGAAGACTCTGTTGTCACTCAAGACTGTCACATGATTGTAAAACCTAGAGATGTTTAGGCTATAATTTGAGGAGTTCCAATGGAAGAACCATTTATGAAACTATTGTCCCATTGCATTCAGTGGTACCTAACAGCCTATAAGAATTAATACGTATTTCAAACATGCCTTACTTTAGGTGTGGCTTTCAAAACGTATATATGTGGCTCATGAAGAGCCTTGTTCTATATGCTCTTGCTAAATTTTCAATTTTACATACATATTTTTCCTCATTAAGAGATGTTCTCTCTTGCAGTGGTGATTGATGAGCTACCAAACCATGTAAACTGCATTTAGACCACAATTGGCAGAACGTGTTCTAATGTAAAGTGTAAAACACCAGGCACTTTCCTATAATTCTGTGTTTAAAATGAGAGGAAAAAATAAGCGCCCCTCAAAATGTTAACTTTTCAAATTAAAATGTATCAGTGGATCCATGGGAGTCTATGAAATGTCTTGCTTTGTCACCTGAAGGAGAACTGAAGCTGTTTGTTTATATTGTGCTGCCACTTCAGCCGTGAGTCAGGAACACTTTATCCTCCCATGGCATGAATACTGGGGGTGATAGCAGACAAAATAAGTAGTCAGAGCAATATTCTACTCAAATTATTAACTCTGTAGCTCTTGATAAATAAGATTTTATGCTAAAAGCATCAAGTTGAAGATATGGCACCAGCGATGTAAATTGCTGTTGCATTTACAAAGTAGGAATGAATGCAAAGGACAAATGACTGTGTGCCCTTGGATGTGAATTTCCCCCCAGGATAATGTTTCTCAGTGTGTGGTTCTCAGGTGATTTGCATCACCTGAAAATTTAGATTTCTAGGCTCTGCCTACAGTGATTCAGATTCCACAGGTCTGGGATAGGCCCTGGGAGTCTGTACTTTGAACAAGTCCTTGAAGGATTCTAATGCAAATTGAAGTTTGAAAGCTAGGGACCTAGAAGCAAAATAATCTTTTCCTGTCAGTCAATGTAACTAACTGGTTAATAGAAATAAAATTATAATAATTACATGTTCAAAAGTAGAGAATATATGTCATACACTGAAAGACAATGTAAAACAAATTTATCTTATTGAAACTGTTCATAATCAGCCCCACCCAGTTTTTGCCAAGTACATGCTGGGTTTCCCATATTTGTTTAGAGAAAGAAAGCAACCTCCAGAGACCCAATAAAGAATCTGGTCCCGAAAGGGAAAGGAAAACCTTTTCTGCAAGCCTCTGAGCCATCTCCTGCCCCTTCTGACCGTGTCTGTTTTAAGAGCTGGTGTCCTGCAGGAAGTCCCAGGTGGGCTTTCTGGAATGCAATTTCATACTCTGCCAGCTCTCCCTGCCCTTAACTACTTGGAGTTAATTGAAGCTCCAGGCAGCTCTGGCAGCCAGCTGCGTTTCTCGAGCAGTTCCGTCTGCTGTCCCAGGACCTGGATGTAGATTCCATGAGAGATGCCGTAAGTAAACTTGATATGGGAGATTTACTAGCTTGTAGGACAGAGGTTTTGGCAGAGACTCTTCAGAGAGGTGTTGATAGAAAAGTTGAGATTTATGTTACTCAACATCTTGACCTCAAACAGTGTTTGTTTTGGGTTCTTAGGTGTGAAAGGCAACTTTTGCCCTTCTAAAAAGTAACAGACACTGTAAGTCTTGCATCTTATGTTTGCTTTAAATCAGCTAATAGAAAAAATGTACTGTATATTCATGCAAATAAATTAAGAAGTGAGTCTGAAATCCTTTTTTGCAATAGTCCAATTGATACTCCTTTCAAAAGCAGTTTTCTAAAGTACATTGATACCGATTCAATAAAAATCCCCACATTTTATGAAGCAAGATTATATTACTCAGAATTCATGCTAATACAAAAAAGTTTGCAGAAACCCAGTGCAAACTGGCAGGGCATAAGCCTTAAAGATTATATATGTTAATTGATGTGCTGTGAATGAGTGGCTTCAGGCATTGCTGAATCCAGGGGTTCAAGATGTCATAGCACTGTGACTTTCACCATCCGGGGGTGGAGCTCATGTCATAGCGATCAGTCTTTCAGTCATTTATCACTGCGAGATGCTTCCCTTATGGTGGCAACATGATAGCTGGTGGCTTCAGACTCTCATCCTACCAATATAGATGAAAGAGATTTTTCTTTTCAAGAGTTCTAGGGCTTCCCTGGTGGCACAGTGGTTAAGAATCTGCCTGCCAATGCAGAGGACATGGGTTCAAGCCCTGGTCCAGGAAGATCTCACATGCCGCAGAGCAACTAAGCGCATGCACCACAGCTACTGAGCCTGTGCTCTAGAGCCCGTGAGCCACAACTACTGAGCCTGCATGCCACAACTAAGTGAAGCCCGCGTGCCTAGAGCCTGTGCTCCACAACAAGTAGAAGCCACAGCAATGAGAAGCCCACTCACCGCAGCAGAGTAGCCCCTGCTCGCCACAAGTAAAGAAAGCCCGCACGCAGCAACGAAGACCCAACCCAGCCAAAAATAAGTAAATAAATTAATTTAAAAAATAAAAACAGTTCTAGCAGAAGTCCTAAATATGAGTCTCATTGGCTTCATAGAGTCAGTGTCCAGCTCTGAGCTTGTCCCTGTGGACAGGGGAGTAGGTGACATCAATTGGCCAGGTCATAGGTCCATTCTTAGAGCAAGGAAGAGTGAGGTAAGCCATGACCAAATCACACGGATCTCAAAGGAAATTCTGAAGTGCTATGACCAGAAGAAGGAGGAATAAATGCTGGGCAGGCAACTAGCAACTGTGTCTATTACATAGGTACATCATAAGTAATAATATGTAAAAATCTACAGGAAATTAATCCTAGGGTTAGAAAATATAAGGGAAATAGCAGTGGACTTTTTGATCCCCACTCTTCTGAGGAGATTGCGGTCTAATTTGATCTAGTATAGATGACCATTCTTAGATAGAATACTTTTAATAATCTCTTCTTCCCTTAAACTGTTGAATAAGCAAGCATGTTACAGTTTAGTGTAAAATGAAACCAATTTAAGATTGCCCTTTAGTAAACTTGTCTAATGGTAATAGATGTGGTAGCTTGACCATTGCTGTGTCATTAATTCACTTAGTTTTTTTCTCATTCTCTGGGGAAAAATTCGAAATGATGCCATTAGATCTTCACTTTTTTCATAGGAGTCTAATGATTAGGAAACTGCTTTGTTATTTATTTTTAATTATAAAGCACCCAGGATTCTTTGTGGTAGATGTCATCCAAATAAAATGGCTGTCGGTGAAAATACCATCATCCAAGCACATTTTTTTAATGAATATTTTTAGTTCTTCACATATTAACTCTTTAGATTTGCATAACTATTTAAATATGTATGGAGAGAGGTCCAGTTCTTCTTTCTCAGAGAATTTCCTTATTCATTTGTCTAACTATTTCCTGCTCTCTGCATCTCTCCCACTCCCAGGTCTCCAATACTTCCTCGTTGTATAATTATCATTTGAGCAGCTGGAACTTTAAAATTCTCATCAAATAAGTTGGCCTTAGCTAGGCCTTGGTGATCAAAAACGGTCATGTTTAAGAAAAATTTAAAGAAAATACGATGATGTTTTTAAATGTAATTTCTTCGTGGCTTATAGTTATGGCACAATGACTGTGGTTTCTTCCCCATAGATTGCATATGATGCTACATCTGTGTAATATTTGCTGGTTTATGTTATTTCTGGGCAGGTCCCAGTAGTCATTCTTATCGGGCTGCCATGGGTATATGCTTTTGGAAGCTGGCCTTGATCCTAAGGAGTGAGACTAGGAATCCAACATGTGTCCAGTTCCATTCTCAGCCCTCTAAACTATGTGACTTTCTTAGTGCTGACATAGGCACTGGCCTGCATTACCTAATCAGTGGATCACAGAAAAAAGAACTTTCCAGACAGCTTCCATTTGTATGTGACTTTCCGTTTTAGAAACTATTTTCATGTACATTATCCCACTTGAGTCTCATAATAGATGAGGTATCGTTTTCCTAAATTTTCGGGTAGACTGGAGCTTGAGGACCTTTCGTAAATTGTGCCAAGTTATGTAAGTAGGAAATGACAGTGTCAGGACTTTGACTCTGGACTGAGTGTGTATTCTTTCCATCATGCTGTTGCCTGAAATCCATTCTGGCATTGTAGACTGTGAGACAAAGCAAAGCATGTGTGGAAGACCCTCTGCCATTGTTCATGTGGAAGGCTGCAAGGCTGAGGAATTTCAGTTGGCAAGCATAAGGGCTTGAGAGAAATTGAGACACTGGGAAGAGAATGAACCAGTAGGAGACATCTTAAAGGACATTAAACCTACTGAATGCCATTGCCTTGCCATCTAAATTTCTGAAATATTATTTAAAAGGTACTGACTGCGTATAAGTTCTTGCGCTGCTTGTATCACAATTCAAATAAAATATTTTCATTGAATGTCATGTATTTTGAAATATGTAATGTTTAACTTTGAATTCTTTCAAACTTATCCCGTTTACTAGTATGCAAAAAGAAAAAGCATGCTTTTTCTCTTTTAAGTCCTTTTTATATTTTTTCAAATTTTAATGTAAATTTAGAGCATATATTTCCATATCAGAAAGAGACACAAATCAATGATTTGGATCCCTAAGGGCAATTATTTTCTGTCAGTTACTTTATTGTTGGGACTTAGAATTGCAAGAAGAAAATATTTTATTTTATCTAACCTGATTTTTATCTTGTTTCAAGAATGTCAATTACCACTGTCACAACTGATTTTGGGGGGCTGTAATGCAGAATGGCATAAGTTTGTCAGTTTCATTCATCAGTAAGTAAGATATGACTTGATTTCTAACCAAGGGCTACTGTCTTTCCCTTGGTGGTATTATTTTTCTCTCGATTTCCTCACAACGTTGTAATTACACAGTTAAGCACATAAAATCCAATTTGAGTGGCTGGAAGTAGATCAAATGGTTTAATAAACTCAACTTTATTTATATTAGGTGAGGAAATCAAAGCTGAGACTGATAATTTCTGTGCCCATGAAAGAATCAGAGACCTAATTAAGCCCACACAGAGAACCAGGTTAGAGACTGCTTATCTTCCACATTTCCTGTATGAAAGAATCCTGTGCCATCTCATCAGCTTTTATGTGAATCTCTACCAAGGAAGTGCTAAACCGAGGTAAGTGTAAATCACACTGGCTCTTGACAAAGGCTGGCAGCAGGTAGCTATAGTGTGGTTCTACCACCAAATCATTACATCTGTGCGGCACAGGCCCATGGTGACCCTTGCCCTGGTTTTTCAGAACATACTGCAGCAGTTCTGAATTTTATTTTAAAAGAAGGGTAGTGTCTAGGTAGAGAGCATAATAGTATCTGCACCTGGAGCAACTGCAACACTCGGAATTCAGATTTAGATGCTTCATATGAGCCAGGGTATTGTACATCCAGGGAGGGAGCCAGTGAGGATCATTTTTTTAATGATTGCCTACCCGTGAGAATAGGGCAGCATGATTATTAGTGTCCTCTTCAGTCAGCACGATGGCAGTTGAGGATGGGAATACAGTGACAGATTGTAAAGTTGTGCAAGCAGTTGTATAGCACGCAATGCAAAACACTTTGAAATTAAAACAAAAATGGTGGAACGGTTCATAGGGTAATCACCACCTTCAAAACAATTCCATTTTGAACTAGTTAAAATCGCATAATCATTGTCTGTCTTGTAGCCTTATGTGTCCAATTCAACAATCCACTGTGTGTATCAATGCAGTCTCAGTTCTGTGATAACAGATCTTTATGAGTAGAATTTATAGCCAAGTAAACATTTCTGCTAAAGCTAGACTTAAGCTTAGTTACATCCAACTGCTTATAGAATGTCCATGGAGCTCAGGCGTGAAGAACCACTAAGATTACCATCAGAGAGAGTTGAATAGTTGAGCTATAAAAATTTTCTATGACTTCTAAGAATTTCTTTTTTTTTCCTGCCATGAAAATAGGCAGCAGGAAAAAGAAATTTGACTGAAAGATTTGATTCAGATGCTCAACATAGAGTACCCCCTGTGCTTTAAGATTTATGGAAAGGAAAGCCTCTAAGCAATTTTCTAAGTCCTGAATACATTTGGGTTCTTATTTGTGTAATGCCTGTAATCGAGGCTAAATAAAGACAGCTAAGAGTTTAGCTTGGCCTCTGTTTTCTTGAAATGGCTAACATCCATTTATAGGCTCATAAATCCTTCAAGTGTCTCCAAATGTGGGGTTTGCGGAACCCCACCCCCATTTATGAGCAGCTAGAATTGGGTCACAGATAAGCTTGATTACTGGTAGAGATACAATTTTGGGGAGATGAATACAGCAAGTTAGTTTCCCTTAATGTGAGGACTAAATTTGTTCCAGTAGGTTTTCAAGTTACACTTTTAGCCTACAGCTTTCTGTATTGCTGTTTTAAGATGTTACATTTAAAGAAGACAAAAGAGCTAACAATTCCTAAATTTAGGTGTGAAATCCTGGGACCTTTGAAAGGAAATTTGAGATCCTATGATTATTTCTGTCATTTTTAAGCTCCCTGTTGTCTCAGGTCTTACTTCCTTTCTGTGCAGTTAAATTAGAAGTGATTTCTTTTTCCCTATTGAAGATCCTGCAGGTGAATTTAAGATCTCATAATTTTAAAAGGGGATCGATGCTTAAACAGAAACGCTTACTTATAAGCAAACTTACATATTACAGTTTTACAGTTAATAAGGCCAGTGTTTAAATGTTAAAAACAGTCTTATGACTAAAACACTGTAACATGTAGTTAAACTATGACTTTAATACAAGCACTACATACTCAGAGCATTAAGAATAATCTGCAGATGTTCACAGGCTGAATTAAGGGTGGGATATCAGAGCCCAGGGGAAAAGTGTGATAGTCTAAAAAAGTGGTAAAGGTGAGGTGATAAAGACCTTACTTAGAGATGCAGTGGGAATGGAATGGAAAACAAGGACCTGACACCAGGTCCTTGTTGCTATATTTTCAAATTAAAAGGTGTATGTTTCCTCTCCCTTTCTTTGGTTTGGTTTTTGAGTTAGAGAATTGTTAATTTTCCTGAACTGTTGCAGGTTTAGTTGCCCAAGAATAGTGGGTGAAAGATATTTGGAAATGCTTTCTGGTATCAGGTTCAAAAATAAATCATATCCACACCTATGTTTTCTATCATAATCTCAAAAGGATCCTAGGCCACCCCCAAAATGCAGGGGTAGCTTAGGGGACAGGGAACCCAGAGTCCAAACAAGGCTTCCCCCTGGAGCCCTGAGCAAGACTGTTAGAGCTACATTTCCTTTTTTGAAAATGCAAGTGTTTATACTGACAGAGATGGGATGAAAAACACAGAGTGTTACTTAAGTGCTTTTAAAATATTATTTTTGTTTATTTTTAGAAAGTAAATGTAATAATTAATATATAGCAACTAGTAACTACCCATACTAGAACTTCACACATTAAAGTTTATCCCTTCATGGTTTTCATCCTATAGACCAGTGGTTTTCAACCTTGACTATACATTAGAATCACTTTTTGAAACTAGTACTAAACCAGTTTCTGCACCTAAGGCCTAGGGCCCAGATGTGAGTAGGTTCTAAAAACTCCCCTGCTGATTTAAATATGCAGCCAGAGTTGAATTCCTCATCTCTGGATGCCCAACCACGTAGCATTGCTTTGTCTCAGCTGTTTGTTCTCTTGGTGATCTTAGCCATTTCCTCCATGGTATTCCTAGCCTTATTTACTGTGTGATGATTTTGAGACAGAAGAATAGCAATGAAATTGAAGGTTTGAGCATTTTCACTCTAGATGAAGAAAGGAAATTCATGTTCATAATATCCTGTTTTAGAAAGGGAAGCAATCTCTCTATTTCCTGAATTATTTTTGTAGATTAATAAACCCGAAGGTAATGCTCTATGAAGTGCTCTTTTTACTCTGCCAACATTTAGGGTTTGAAAACATTAAACCTTTGTTTACATCCTCTATAAATCAGCAGCGATTTGGTTCTCTCCTGGGATTTAACTAAGAGCAGTGCTCAGTTACACACACATATTAACAGACTGAACAACTATACAAAATGATTAAAAGATGTAAAATTAAATTCCTAATCCCTAGAATATGCCTCTGAATATGTGCATATTTCATAATGAGGGCAACTAGTTTCCGCTAAAACTTTTACTTTTTGGTTAAAAAAAAAATCAGTTTGTTCTCATAGACACAAACTAAAGCATGAGCATTCCTGTGGGGTTTAGAATGCTGCTTATTGCATAATGGGCTAAAGAGGTGAAATCTTTCATTTAAGGAGAAAGCATGCCCTTTAAATTCCACGCCAGGCTAAGTGACAGATGAGACAGTTTGCATCCACTGAGATTTCAGTAACTTGATGCAATAGCCTTGGCAACAAAATTCTACCCAACGAAAAGCGTCAAATTGCACAGAATGGTGTTGGTAGCCAGTGGGTCTCCACATCGACTTCCCTGGGAATTGTGCCAAGATAAAAGGCTTTAAAGTTTCCGTTGCTACTTCTGAGTTATAAACTGCAGCTTTTTGAGCTCTCATTAGACTAGGAAAGTTGAATGCCTATAACAACGTTCTCTGACCAACCCCAGTGACCTCGAGAACATTCCCAATCCATGCAAGTAGGAGACCTACTACACACTGAGTAACATATCGCTATTCTGCATAATTCTCCCTCCCTTCTCTCTAGCATCCCCTTGGTTCTCTGTTCTGTTTTTCCATTTACTCTTTCTCCCATTCACAGTCCCCCACCTCCTCCCCCATGCAGAATTTAGCTAACTTACATAAAAATCCCACAATTCATCAGGGACAAAATCAGGAGCTAGCGTTATTGTAAAACAATAAAGTTGCCCAAGGGCAGAAGGAAGATTTTGAGGCCGTGTCTTACCTAAGCCTGACGATTAAGCATTTTAATACCAATTATCTAAATGGATGCACAAATACCTTTAAGAGAACTTGGGATTAATTTAGGATAAAATGATTGACCTTTGTGGACAGAGTTGGAACAATGGATATAATTACTTTTGAAAATGTAGGATCTTTTCGGTTGTGAGAGACCTTGAGAAAAGGCAAGCTCTGAGATAAATAAGGTTTATTTCCGCTGATCTCTCAATGGACTGCCACAGGCAAAAGACAGAGCCAGTGGTGTACTCTTCCCCTCCCTTCTGCCACAACATTCAGCCTATAAACCACAGCCATCACCAGTCAGAAGCAGTGAGAAGACACCACACAAACTCTTAATTTTTGTTTCCATGAACGGCCACTGCATTTATGCCAGTACCTCCACTGACAGCCCAAACAGGGAATGGAAAGAACACTGTTTTAGTGTTCTTATCCCACTGTGGTTGGCCTAGGAACTCTGGATATACTGGTAAAAAATAAGGCATAGTACGTAGAAAAGCTCAGCATTGAGCTTCAACACATGAAAGCACCTCAATTCTCAATAAGGCAGAGATGACAGATTTGAAGAATTGGGCACATTATATTGATGAGATGATAACCCAAAAAATGCCATCTAACAATAATAATAAATACCGATTGAATGCTTACTACAAAGTGCTGCTATGAAGTACATACTATTATTATCATATCCATTTTAGAAATGAGAATACTGAGCACAAAGTAATGACGTAAAACTTGTACAAGTCACCCAGCTAACAAGTAGCTTAGCTGGGATGTGAACCTGCTCCCAGGTCAGTGCTTTAAACCCCTAGCCTACCGTTCTGCTAACTTTTAGGAAACTTCTGTGACTTACAGACAAGATTAAATATTTGCAAATGCTTTAAAGCAGAATCAGTATGATGCCAACAAATGAAATGTAAAGTATTTCATTGGAGCAGGGCATAAAACAATGCCTTTTACTTTCTTTTATTGGAGTATAATTGCTTTATAATGTTGTGTTAGTTTCTGCTGTACAATGAAGTGAAACAGCTATATGTATACCTATATCCCCTCCCTCTTGGACCTCCCTCCCACCCCACCCCCCCATCCCACCCATCTAGGTCATCACAGAGCAACTAGCTGAGCTTCTGTGCTTTATAGCATGTTTCCACTAGCTATCTGTTTTACACATGGTAGTGTATGTATGTCGATCCTGATCTACCAATTCATCCCACCCTCCTTTTCCCCCTCTGTGTCCACATGTCCCCCTCTGTATTCCTGCCCTGCAAATAGGTTCATCTGTACCATTTTTCTAGATTCCACATATATGCATTAATATACAACATTTGTTTTTCTCTTTCTGGCTTACTTCACTCTGTATGACAGACTCTAGGTCCATCCACATCTCTACAAATGACCCAATTTTGTTCCTTTCTATGGCTGAGTAATATTCCATCGTATATATGTACCACATCTTCTTTATCCATTTAAATGTCCAAATGTCGTTGGACATTTAGGTTGTTTCCATGTCCTGGCTATTGTAAATAGTGCTGCAGTAAACATTGGGGTACATGTGTCCTTTTGAATTATGGTTTTCTCAGGGTATATGCCCAGTAGTGGGATTGCTGGGTCATATGGTAGTTCTGTATTTAGTTTTCTAAGGAACCTTCATATTGTTCTCCACAGTGGCTGTATCAATTTACATTCCCACCAACAGTGCAAGAGCGTTCCCTTTTCTCCACACCCTCTCCAGCATTTATTGTTAGTAGATTTTTTGATGATTGCCATTCTGACCAGTGTGAGGTCATACCTCATTGTAATTTTGATTTGCATTTCTCTAATAATTAGTGATGTTGAGCATCTTTTCATGTGCCTCTTGGCCATCTGTATGTCTTCTTTGGTGAAATGTCTATTTAGTTCTTCCACCCGTTTTTTTAATTGGACTCTTTGGTTTTTTTTTGATATTGAGTTCCATGAGCTGTTTATATATTTTGGAGATTAATCCTTTGTCTGTTGCTTAGTTTGCAAATATTTTCTCCCATTCTGAGGGTTGTCTTTTCGTCTTGCTTATGGTTTCCTTTGCTGTGCAAAAGCTTTTAAGTTTAACTAGGTCCCATTTGTTTATTCTTGTTTTTATTTTCATTACTCTAGGAGGTGGGTCAAAAAAGATCTTGCTGTGGTTTATGTCAAAGAGTGTCTTTCCTTTGTTTTCCTCTGAGAGTTTTATAGTGTCCGGTCTTACATTCAGGTCTTGAATCCATTTTGAGTTTATTTTTGTGTGTGGTGTTAGAGAGTATTCTAATTTCATTCTTTTACATGTAGCTAGCTGTCCAGTTTTCCCACCACCATTTATTGAAGAGGCTGTCTTTTCTCCATTTTATGTTCTTGCCTCCTTTGTCATAAATTAGGTGACCATATGTGTGTGGGTTTATCTCTGGGCTTTCCATCCTGTACCATTGATCTATATTTCTGTTTTTGTGCCAGTACCGTACTGTCTTGATTACTGTAGCTTTGTAATATAGTTTGAAGTCAGAGAGCCTGATTCCTCCAGCTCCATTTTTCTTTCTCAAGATTGCTTTGGCTATTCAGGGTCTTTTGTGTTTCCATACAAATTGTAAACTTTTTTCTTCTAATTCTGTGAAGAAAGCCATTGGTAATTTGATAGGGACTGCATTGAATCTGTAGATTGCTTTGGGTAGTATAGTCATTTTCACAATATTGATTCTTCCAATCCAAGAACATGGTATATTTCTCCACCTATTTATGTCATCTTTGATTTCTTTCATCAGTGTTTTATAGTTTTCTGAGTACAGGTCTTTTGTCTCCTTAGGTAGGTTTATTCCTAGGTATTTTATTCTTTTTGTTGCAGTGGTAAATGGGATGGTTTCCTTAATTTCTCTTTCTGATCTTTCATTGTTAGTGTATAGGAATGCAAGAGATTTCTGTGCATTAATTTAAGCTTAATTAAATTAAAATAATTAAAAATAAAGCAGTCAAAGAGTATTTGACCACTGTGTTGCTTTGGAAACATTAACCAAACTATTTTAAAAGCCTGCAATTTAATTATTACATTATATATGTTTTTTTATCTTGGTGCAATTCCCTTTCCCTATGTTGGAACACAAGTCTTGAAAAATGGAAAATGTCAAGATTAAATCTCTGAGCTCGATATTGAGAAGTAGTAGGAAAATAAGTAGATGCTATTAACTAGGGATGACTTTGGATTGGTGCCTCCTTGGATTTCAGTTAATAGAAGGAATGTGTTCAATGTTGAAGCTCTTAGGGAGGTTTAATAGCACTTTGAACATGAACATTCCTGAACTCATAGGTGACACAGCCATCTGTGCTGCGACTGGATTTTAGAGGCATGCCAAAGAGACCTGGCAGGTGGGGGATGGGAACACAGAAAGCCTTAGTCAAATACCTCGTCTATCAGTAAGAATGAATGTTTTCATGAAGACAAGTTAACCTCAGCTCTTATAGTGTGATGAGGATAGGACCAAAAGTCCACAGGACTAGAAATCAGTCCTCCCTGCCATTAACAAGCTGCCTGGCTGGAGGAAAGGAACAATCTCTCAGTTATTCATTTTCCAATCCATAAAATAATTAATGGACTAAGTAATGGTTGCTAACCTCTTTGATAATCTAATGAAAGCTCAGAACTCTCTCTCTTGAGAAACGTGCAGGCATAAATTCAGTGGTGTTCTTGGCTCCTAAACCTCATCATAGAACCTAGGTTAAAAACATATAGGTTAAATCTCTCACGTTCTTTACAGTGCCTACTTTGGTGTAATGCTGAGAAGTTGAGATACAGTGTGTGTGTTTCCTTGTTTGGGATCAAGGCAAGGCCACCCCAGAATATGGAAAGATATAGGAACGGCATGAGAAAGGGCATCAGAAGGTTATTGGGCTAATTGGGACAGGCAGTCAGTGACAAGAGGGAGGTCATTGAAATGAGAAGGCTCAGCTCTTTGCCGAGGATAAACTGGAGTGACTTGACAGTTGTGCTTGCAGGGGAGGGGGTGACAAAGATTTTAATTTTGCTCTACTGCTTTGGTGTACTGTGCTTTATACCTTCGTCCAGACTGTCTAATCGGGATCTCATTAAGGAAAAGCTTAGCATTGTTTGAGTTCTCTTTCCCACAGCAGAGCGAAAAGTAAACAGCAGCCAAAGATAAACAAGGAACATTGCTCTTTTCCTGCGTTGTACAATAGTAAGTCTAACTTATTGACACTATTGTTGGTGGTGTAAATACTGAATCTTACAATGAACTTTTTTTAAGAGCCTGCTGGTTTCTACGCTTTACCAGGCCAGTAGACTTTCTTTTGTTGTTAATGGAATTTGTTTTCTAAATCGGGATTTCTTAAATAACGGGCTTTGTGTACTAGAGGACACTAGAGACCATTTGCTATTCAGGTCCAGTGGTTTGTTTTGTTTTGAATTCTTTAAACCAATGAATGGCTGAATTTCAGCTTTTCTCTGTTTTTGTTTCTTGTAAAAAGAGTAGAAAGACAGATTTATGAGTAAAGAAGAGTTATACATCCCTGCTCTTGAAGCTGTTCTGAGGCTGTCTGGATCATGGTGTAGGGAAGGATTCCTACCAAAATCCATTCCTACCAAAATTCCTCTTCACCCTCGTACCCAGTTATCTGCATAAACCTAGATAGAGGGCCTGACCCCATAGAACCTAGAGTTTCAAACAGAGCCACGGCTGGCCTGGGTTACAGGCCGGGTTTGTGCCAGAAAATTAATTTACCAAGGTCTGCTTCACCGTTGCATCTTGACTGCTTGCTTCTTTACTTGTGGCTGTATTTTCAAAAGAATTTAAGCTGCCTTTGATATTCTTAAGGTTGGTTTTGGTCTCCTTTTATTTTGCGCTTTGTCTGTCTGACCCAACTGACATCCTGCTCCTAAGCCGATTCTCCCAGCCATAAGGCCCATTTAAACATGGCCGGAACCTAACACACTAGAGACATCCTAATCATCTGGTGATGCCTTGCCCTGCCCCAGTGTTAAGACATCTCTACCATCCAGGACAAGACTCTTTAAATACAGCCTGTCCCAGACTTACCAGACTCATTGAACCTGACTGAACCAAAGTCCAACAAGTGAAAATGTTAGACCTTTTTTCTTAGTTTTCTTTTTTAAAGGCATGCTACATAGGTACAGGTCAACTTCCCTTTCTATCCTCTATATTATGAAGGTTACTGTATATCTTTTCTACCAATGTTTGTTTTTGTTTTTTTTATAAATTTATTTATTTTTTGCCTGCGTTGGGTCTTTGTTGCTGCGTGCAGGCTTTCTCTAGTTGCAGCGAGCAGGGATTACTCTTCGTTGCGGTGCGCAGGCTTCTCATTGCGGTAGCTTCTCTTGTTGCGGAGCATGGGCTCTAGGCGCGCAGGCTTCAGAAGTTGTGGCACACGGGCTCGAGAGTGCAGGCTCAGTAGTTGTAGCGCACGGGCTTAGTTGCTCCGTGGAATGTGGGATCTTCCTGGACCAGGGCTGAAACCCGTGTGCCCTCCATTGGCAGGTGGATTCTTAACCACTGCGCCACCAGGGAAGTTCTCTACCCATGTTTTGTTTTGTTTTGCTTTTTTATTTTTGGCTGTATTGGGTCCTCGTTGCTGCACGCGGGCTTTCTCTAGTTGCGGTGAGCAGGGGCTACTCTTCGTGGCGGTGCACAGGCTTCTCATTGCAGTGGCTTCTCTTGTTGTGGAGCACGGGCTCTAGGTGCACAGGCTTCAGTAGTTGTGGCATGCAGGTTCTAGAGCGCAGGCTCAGTAGTTGTGGCACACGGACTTAGTTGCTCCGCGGCATGTGGGATCTTCCCAGACCAGGACTCGAACCCGTGTCCCCTGCATTGACAGGCGGATTCTTAACCACTGCGCGACCAGGGAAGCCCTATCCATGTTTTTATACTGTTCATGAGCTACATAGAGTATTGATTTATTTAAATGTACCTATCCTTCTGCCATTTGGTTGTTTAATCAATGCAACGTTTTAGAGGTTATTCCAACGTGGTACATATATCTTTAGTTTACCTATTTAAACTATTCTCCTATATGCCAAGGTATAAATAGACTATGATTTATTTCTCCAATTTGTTAACTATCAATAGATAGACATGTAGATTTTCCCTAATTTTTTGTTGTTATAAATAATGGTTCAGTGAAGACATTTGCATATGCAAAAATGTGCATATGCAGAAAATAAACAAAAATTTCTCAGGGACTTAAACTAGAAATGAATGGAGGCACATCTCAAACATTAGTGGAAATTGACAAATTGCTCTTGAAGATGGTTGCAGCCATTTATACCCCACCAGACGTATATGAGCATATCCGCATAGCTCTGCCAACACTTGGTAACTGGTCCTTTCAAATAATTGCCCATTTTTCCAATAGATAGTTTATCCTTTTCTAATTGATTTTTAGGAGTTTGAATAACTTTTTTTCATGATAATAATTTGTCTTAAATATCTGCTTCCAGTCTGTCCCTTGTCTTTTTAATTCTGTGTATCTAGTGAATATTCAAGTTGATGTAGTCATATTAAACAATATTTTCCTTTAACATGTACTTTGCTTAAGAAAAAATCTAGCCTGATACCATTAATAATCTTTTATATTGTCTTCTAAGATATTTGAAGTCTTACTTTTTACATTTAGATATTTTATTTATCTGGAATGTATTTTTGTGAGTGGTGTCAAATAGGGATTTATTTTTTTAAAAATAGCCACCAATTGTCTCAATACCATTTATTGAGTAATTTATTCTTCCCCCATTTATTTGTCATATACTAAAATTCCCCTTCGTTGGGCTTCCCTGGTGGCGCAGTGGTTGAGAGTCCGCCTGCCGATGCAAGGGACACGGGTTCATGCCCCGGTCCGGGAAGATCCCACATGCCGCAGAGCGGCTAGGCCTGTGAGCCATGGCCGCTGAGCCTGCGCGTGCGGAGCTTGTGCTCTGCAACGGGAGAGGCCACAACAGTGAGAGCCCCACGTACCGCAAAAAAAAAAAAAAAAAAATTCCCCTTCGCATGTGGGTAGACTCTTTCTTCTGTTCCTTTTGCTTATCCCTGTGACAAGATCATACTCTTTTAATTGCTGCATGATATTTCTTCTATAATCTGTGCATGATAAATTATATTTATAGATATCCTTATGTTAAGCTATCTTTGAAATCCTTGGATAAACCCTACTTTGTTTTGGTCCACTCTTGGATTCAAATTACTAATATTTAATTTAGATTTTTTGCATGCATCTTCATAAGCAATATTGGTTTATTATGATCCTTCTCATATATTTCTGGCCCTTTGATACCCAGGTTATGGTAGCATCAAAAAATGAGGTGGAGAACTTTCTATTTTGTAATATTATTTGTATAAGATGGAGTTATCAATTTTATAAAAGTTTATTTAACACTCACCTGTAAAACCTTAATGACCTGAAAATATGGGGTGAGTTTTGACTGTAATTTCTTTAATAATTTTTAGTCTATTCATGTTTTCTATTTTTATTGAGTCACTTTAGAACTTTTTTTCTAGAAAACAGTTTATTTCACCTAAGTATTCAAATTTTTTGACATAAAGTACTTGATATTATTTTCTAATACCTAAAGTTATATCCCCCTTTTCATTTTTAACGTGTTTTTTGGCTTTCTTTCTTTTTAATGACCAGAAATGCCAATGATTGTTCGTGTCTTTTCAAAGAAGTAGCTTTTTAAACAATTATGCTTCATTAAGGTGACTAGTAAACTCCACTGAATAACTACTGTATGCCAGACTCTGTTCTAAGTGATTAGGATGGGGATAAAAAGAGAGCAGTGAAAAATAAACAGATCGTACATCCCTGCTCCTGTGCAGTTTATGAGGCAGAGATGAAAAACAAATGTAAAATATAGTTAATTATATGACGTATCTTAAGAAAAGCTATGGAAAAAAGTGGAGCAGGGTAAGCAGGATCAGAAGTGCTATAGGGTATGAGGGGGCATGTGGGTTGCAATTTTAAAGAAGGTGGATAGCGGAGGTGTCACTGAGAAGACAAGAATTGAACAGATTTAAAGGGGGTGGGGAAGTTAGCCATGTGTGTACCTGGGAAGAAATTCCTGGTAGAGGGAACAGCCAGTGCAAAGGCCCTAAGGCAGGAGCATTCTTGGTATGACTGGAGATTGAAAAGAGACCAGTGTGGCCCAAGTAGAGTGACTGAGAGAAAGAGGAAAGGAGAAGTTAGGGAAATAGGTAAGTGTAATCACTCTGGGTCTACACTGAGACAGCTCTGGTGGGAATGACAGGATCTGATTTCAAATGTAAAGGAAGCAGGGTGAAGTTAAGAGGCTATTGCAATGATAGAGACAAGAGATAATGACCACTTAGCCCAAGGTGGTAGCAATGGGACTGCAGAGGTGAACTTGGAATCATCTCTCTCTGCTGTTTTTGTTTATTCATTTCTATTTTAGCAGTGTTGGCTGATATCTTTATTATTGTCTTCCTTCTACTTTCTTCAGTTGAATAATTAACCACCCTTTCTTCTTAACTATTTTGTTCTACTAATTATAATTAAACATTGTATTTAGCCAAATCCCTAATTATATAGTTTATTCTTTCATTGTTTTTCTAACTTTTTTGTTTTTGTCAACTTGATCTATCAGTTTCTGAAAAGAATGAAATTTCCCAATTAGATTGTAGATTTGTTGATTTTACCTTATATCAGTGTTTGCATTATGTATTTCAAGACTATCTTGTTAGGTGCATATAGGTTTCAAATTGTTATATCTTCCAGGGAGGAATTGTTCTTTTTATCATTAAATAATATATCTTTGTATCTTTATCAATGCTTATAAGCTTTCTCCTCTTTGGTTTTGTATTAGTATTACTATCCCAGTTTTCTATTTTACTGTGGCATTTCCTGACCTTTTACTTTAAACTTTATGGGTATGATTTTTAGGTAAATCTCATGTGGCATGTATCTGTATTTGCTTAAATCAAATCTAAGCTTTATTAGCTAGTGGGTTTAATACATTTACTGTGATTGTTGGTAAACTTTGAGTTATTTCTACTAACTCATTTTGTGTTTTTTGTGAATCTGAGCTTTCTGTTAGCTTTTCTTTTTGCTGTTCTTTCATTGGTTTAATTAAGCAATTCAATTTTTACTTACAGGTTTGTGTAGTTTTTAAATATATATACTTAGCAAAATTTTTAAAGTTAATAATGTCTTTAACATTTTCTTGAATGATACAAGGACCTTTATTTCCTTGTGTGGTGTATGATTTTTTTTAGTTAAAGTTTAGCTAGACAAGGGTTGTTTTCTACAGGAATTCTCTGTGCACTTTAATGGGTCCTATACAATTAACATGTTCCAAACCAATTTTATCTTAATTTCTCAGCTTGATATTCCTGATTATATGAGTATGTGAATTTGGATGCCACATCTAAATACATAGGGTAGGGGTTGGAGTTCAAATTTCTGGCTGGTAACTGTTTTCACTTCTTCAGGGCAGTGAGCAAAGATTTTTTTCTGGTTCCCCTTTCATCTTGGCAGCCATTCACGGGTCCTAGATTTCTGCATGTAACTCAGTTCTACAGCTTGCAGGCAAAGCCCTGCCACCTCCGCACAGGCATTAAACCCAGACCTCCCTGGTTCTGACTGCTCTGTGTCACAGGACTTGCAGCCCCCATTGACCAATGTGTGGCTTTAATTTTGGCATATAAGGATTTGTTGTGTTATATGTTCAGTTAGACTATATGTTTACATTTTTAGTATTCTTATTTATTTACTTATTTTTTCTTGTTTATTTTTAAAGTAATTTATTTGGAGTAGAGGGGAGTTCAGTATAGTCAACCATATTGACTTAAAGTCCACCTCAACATTTTTACTTTAAATTGATATTCAGAATATTAGTGATATTGTTTCACATTTCTAATACATTGTTCATTGTTCAAATACATTGTTCATTTAAAGTTTTTTTTTTCTTCTTTTGGGTCACCAAATATTTTAATTCCTTTGTATAAGTAAAATAAAATTCAGTATGTAGAAATTCTCAACCAGCTGCTGTTTTGTGATAACTTGTTTTTATATATGAATACCAAAATTTAAAAAATTTTTAACTTTTAATGTTTGGTTGAGTGCTTCTAAGAACATGGGAACAGTGATTGCTTTCTCTAAATCTTCCAAACTGCAGCTGGAAGACCGAGGCCAGGGTAGGCTAGGAGGTTACCCACACATTTTTCTGAGACTTGTAAAAACCCGTCAAGGTCAGTCTAAATACAAACACATAACATTTCAATCCAATAAGACCTGGATGCAAACTTTAAGCAGGTTAAAATCTGACTACCACAAAACTCATAGAAGAATTAACACAAAAATTCATAGATTACTGCACTGAAGCAAGGTTTACTGAACATCTGAAGAGAGATTCAAGAAGGGTGACATTATTAACATCAATTAATCTGTTTTGTTTTAGAAAAAGGATCCTTTTAGAACTTTTACTTATCAAGTATTCCATCCTCCCGGGGTCACCCTTCCATTTAATGGTTTTGAGAACTTGACCCGATTCCCCATCACAGGAGAGGTGAGGAGTGCAGTGTCCTCACCTCTATCTCCATGAACACTTGTGCTTGGATTCCTGCATTTCTTGTATTCCCCCCTCCAGTCTGCATCTAGCTTCTTTCATGAATTTTCTTCTCTCTTTCTCTTATCAATAAAGACAGAAAACATAGACTTCTTTTACTTTTTTGTGCCCTGCCAAATTCTACAAGCATAAGTCAGGGTGAAGAGGAGACAAAACAGTATAATGGACATCTTGCTTGAGATCCCTACTTTTAATTATTCTCCTGTCTTCTGCAACATAGAGACTTTCTCTGTGGCTCTATCTTCCAGCCCAGTCCATCTTCCATCATCCAGCTTTCATATCTTCTCTATCCTCCACCCTCTTTTATGTCCTAAGCTTTCACTACCTCCCACTTGGCTGCCCCTGGAAAGGAACCAATTTTTTCTCACCTTCTCTGAAGAGCAAATCAATCTTCGCTTGGTCTCACCTTTTCTTTCTCTTGAGGCCCATGCATTTACCTCCCAATGGCCTATTAAGAAGTGTTGCTAACTAAATTAGATCCATAAGAAGAATTCTGTTTATCACATTTTGAAATCAGATTTTTTTCTTCCTCAGCATATGTTTTAGAATCATTTTTGCTTAATCTCAACTTTCTGAAATGCTTCAGCCAACTTTGATTTTGTCAAATAATAAAAATTATAAGAATGTAATTTTCAAGAATGTGATTGGTTAGCTCTTATTTCATAGTTATATTATTAACTAGCCCAACTTAGTTAAATCAAATCAAGTAGCACACATAGGCCAATATGTAACAGCAAAAGGAATTCAAAAGATCTTGAATTTTTAATCACATTGAAAAGCTAATATAGCTTATGTGTGAAGGTCATATATAAATTCATATATCTCCCTGTCTAGTTTCAAGTCTTCCATCACTTGCTAGCTGTGTGACTTTGGACAAATGATTTAACCTCTTTGCTCTTCAATTTTCTCATATGTAACATCCAATAATAATAATAACAATATAACAATAACAATAATAATAGTACCTACCGAATATGGATGCTGTAAGTAATAAATGAGTTAATACACGTAAAGCTCTTAGAACAATGCCAGGCACCATATAAGCTAAGATTCACATATTCACACCACACACATTATTTCAAGTACTTAAGAACAAAAATATGATATAAAGAAGGTTGACCAATTGGGATTTTTAGATTAAGTATCACAGATATCTGACATTTAAAACATACTTAATGAAAACATTGCTGTTTTTCAACCTATTCTAGTATATCATAAATAAATATAAAATATTCATAAGGAGATAAGGCATACACCCTTAAATTGTTCTTAACATTTTTTCTGGCCTTTTGGAAAATATAATAAAAAGCAGTTTACTCTTTTCAAGAACTCTGTTAAAACAATAGTGCTTATATATTGGATTCTTTATTCCCATGAAGCCCATCCTGGTACCTCAGCTTAAGTATTCATGGCTTAAATATTTTCTTAAATCAGTCTCCTAAGGCAAAAGAAATAAAAGCAAAAATAAACAAATGGGATCTAATTAAACTTAAAAGCTTTTGTACAGCAAAGAAAACAGTCGACAAAATGAAAAGACAACCTATAAAATGGAAGAAAATATTTGCAAATGATGCAACTGACAAGGGCTTAATTTCCGAACTATACAAACAGTTCATACAACTCAACACAATAAAACAGACAAACCAATCAAAAAATGGGCAGAAGATCTAAATAGACATTTCTCCAAAGAAGACATGCAGATGGCTAACAAGCACATGAAAAGATGTTCAATATTGCTAATTATTAGAGAAATGCAAATCAAAACCACAGTGAGGTGTCACCTCACACCTGTCAGAATGGCATGAAAAGATGTTCAATATTGCTAATTATTAGAGAAATGCAAATCAAAACCACAGTGAGGTATCACCTCACACCTGTCAGAATGGCTGTCATCAAAAAGTCTACAAATAGCAAACGTTGGAGAGGATGTGGAGAAAAGGGAACGCTCATACACTGTTGGTGAAAATGTAAATTGGTGCAGCCACTATGGAAAACAGTATGGCAGCACCTTAAAAAACTAAAAATAGAACTACCATATGATCCAGCAATTTCACTGCTGGGTATATATCTGGAAAAAACAAAAGCACTAATTCGAAAAGATACACGCACCCCAATGTTCATAGCAGCCCTGTTTACAATAGCCAAGACATGGAAGCAACCCAAGTGACCATCAACAGACTATTGGATTTAGAAGATGTGATATACATTTACAATGGAATGTTACTCAGGCATAAAGAAGAATGAAATACTGCCATTTGCAGCAACATGGATGGACGTAGAAAATATTATGCTCAGTGAAATAAGTCAGAGAAAGATAAATACTACATGATATCACTTATATGTGGAATCTAAAAAATAATACAGATGAATCTATATGCAGAACAGAAACAGACTCATGGATATAGAAAACAAACTTGTGGTTACAGAGGGAAGGGGGGAGGGACAAATTAGGGGTATGGGCTTAACAAACTACTATACATAAAATAGAAAAGCAAAAAGGATAGGGTATAGTGTATATAGCACAGGGAATTATACCCATTATCTTGTAATAACCTATAATGGAGTATAATCTGAAAAAATACTGAATCACTATGCTGTACACCTAAAACCAACATGATATTGTAAATCTACTATACTTCAATTAAAAAAATCATGGCTTAAGAGTTTCTAGTAGTGGGGATATATGTATACGTATAGCTGATTTACTTTGTTGTACAGCAGAAACTAACACAACATTGTAAAGCAATTATACTCCAATAAAGATATAAAAAATAAATAAATAAGAGTTTCTAGTAGGAAATCAGATGCCAAAAGAAGTTTTAGCATTGTTTTTTGTTTGTTTGTTTGTTTGTTTTTGCGGTATGTGGGCCTCTCACTGTTGTGGCCTCTCCCGTTGCGGAGCACAGGCTCCGGATGCGCAGGCTCAGCGGCAATGGCTCACAGGCCCAGCCGCTCCGCGGCATGTGGGATCCTCCCTGACCGGGGTTTGAACCCACGTCCCCTGCATCGGCAGGCAAACTCTCAACCACTGCACCACCAGGGAAGCCCAGCATTGTTTTTAATGTTAAGGATTACAAAGAATAGATGATCTCCTGTTGTCAGAAACTCAGGATCTACAAGTTTACCTTCCTTCCTAGCCTGCCACAGCTCCTAGATACTGGCAGATATGAGAATTCTGGGTCAGAGACAAAACAACTTTAATACTCCTGACACAGCCAGCAGTTCAGCTCCTTATAGCAATTCCCCTTGCCCTGCCCACTGCCCCCTGCCCCAAGATGCACAGGGGCAATGCAGGGCAACCTAGGTGGATGCTGTGCACAGAGTGGATTTGCATCCCAGCTGAAGACCCTCAAGTTTAGGAAACCTCAATCTTTTATAATGGGCTGCAAGCAAACCTATCTGATCTTTGCACAGGAAGGACAAATATTTATTATGCCAGACAGTAACTAAGTCTGCCTTCTGCTCCACAAGGAAGCAGTACCTCTACCTTCCAAAGCTGTCCGTACATTCTTCAAAAGATAGTCCAGAACAAAAGCTGTCAGTGCCTCTGTTTGCAAGCCATCCAGAGAGAGAGAGACCCATGTAGAACTGTCTCCCAGCATTTATCCCATCAAGTCAGGGGAGAAAGGTATTGTCATATGTTCTTTGGGGGAGGGGGATTAAAGTTAGTTATATGGATAGATAAACAATGATCTCTTCATTTTAATAGGAGGAATATGAAAGGAACAAGATACACATAGTGTTTGCCTTCAGGAAGCTTACAGGTTTTAAACAGATAGGCCTTAAAATGATTAATTGCAATTTGGATAAATTCTACCAGAGAAAATTAAATTATGAAATTATATATTGGGGGGCCTTGATCTAGTTCATGATGTCAAAGAAGGTGTCACTGAGGAAGTGACAGTTGAAAACAAGGCCTAACAGAGTAGTAGGAATCATCAGGTTAAGAGTAGGGCGTACAGTGTTCCAGGTAGAAGGAAGATCCTATTCCTACTGGATGAAGGAAGCCTAGGTTATTTGAGGAACTACAAGAAGGCCAGGATTATTAGATCAGAATAAAATAAACAGGGGCTAGATTGGATTTTGGACTTGATCCAGATGACAGTGCAAAGTCACTGAAGGGTTAAGAGAGAGAGTGCCATTATTATGTTTGTGGGTTTTTTGGGGGTTTTTTGTTGTTGTTGTTTTTGCAGTACACGGGCCTCTCACTGTTGTGGCCTCTCCCGTTGCGGAGCGCAGGCTCTGGACACGCAGGCCCAGCAGCCATGGCTCACGGGCCCAGCCGCTCCGCGGCACGTGGAATCCTCCCCGACCGGGGCACGAACCCGTGTCCCCTGCATCGACAAGCAGACTCTCAACCACTGCGCCACCAGGGAAGCCCTATGTTTGCGTTTTTAAAAGCTTCCCTCTCACAACCATTGTTGTATAAGAAACAGGTTGTAGGGGAATAGTGAATGCAGACAGTGGAGTTGAAAGTTTATTTCCATACGCCAAGCAGGAGGTGATAGTGGTCTGGTCTATAGACAGTGGCAATGTAGATGAAAAGAAATGAATGGATTCAAGAAATATTTATAAAGTACAGTATAGTTGTCAGGCCTGGGTGATTGATTTGATTTAGAGAGAGAAAAATAAAGTCATGGATGATTCTCAGATTTCTGGCATGGGCAACTGCACAGGCAGAGTGCCTAGAAAGAATTAACTAGCCTCTTGAGGATTTATCTCATAAATTCATTTCTATTTCAGTGACAGCAAGCATTTTAGATATATACACATAAGGAACCTGATTCTCTCCAGGGCTCTAAGAACTAACTTTGGTGCGGATGAAAGATGAGCTGTAGGGAATTGAGATGTTGCATATACCTCTTAACCTCAAAATATAGTGCTTTTTTGCTTAAGTTCATTGAAGAAAGAAGACCCTTATGCTATCAGTTGGTAAAAAATAATGCCTCAAATTTTCCTACCAGTATGATCCCTTCCAAACTCCTACAATTAAAATTAGGGTATAATGCCATCATTAATGCTCCCTAAATTCCCAGCATGTTAATTCTGAGGTTTATGTCCTTTTCTCATATTGTCTTACTGCTCAGATATACTGAATATATAGTAGATAAGCAACTATATCAAATATGTATTGAGTCTGATGTTCACAATGTGTAAATTATTTCTTAGCATTTAGGAACTCCTAGAAGCGTATTCTTGGAGTATTTAAAATGTAATTGACAAAAATCCAACTCAAAGTAGCATAAGAAAACATATAGCACATGTATGTAAAGTCCTTCAGAGCAGAGTAGGATTCAGCAGCTATGAATACAGAAGAAGTCATCAGGGTTCTGTCTCACTCCATGACTCACCTCTGGATTCCTTTGTTACTTTCATTATTGGCAGGCTTTCTCCATGAGGCAGGAAAAGAGGCCACTGGCAGCTCCTAGCCTATGTGGTCCTTCTGGTTTCCCAATGGAAAACTGTATTGTTTACCCACCATGAAAACAGGGAAGACCATTTGAGTCATGTACCTATCTCTGAACCAATCAGTGTGGCCAAAGGATGAAGCACTTACTGTCCAACTGAAGTCACCTGTTTGCCTTGATCAGCTTAACCAGTGTTATATGTAATCTCCTCTCCACAAGAATGGGGGATGTGATCCCAGAACATGAGGAAGACGTGATGGATGGGCATGCAAACTAACGAACAATAGATGTCATTTCAGGTAGGAAAATAGGAAAAGTGCTGAAACATCACTGAATGATTTCAATAAGGCCAAAAGCAGAATTACAGACCTGAAAGGTTAAAACAAAGTATATAAATGTAAGATGAAGAGGAGGTAATTATGCGATAATATAAATAAAAAGATGAAAAGACTATATATTGTGTTGCATGTGAATCAGCAGGTGCCAAAGTTTTAAAGTCAAGAAAGTACAAGGATGAATAAAAACTATGTATAGGACTTCCCTGATGGTGCAGTGGTTAAGAATCCGCCTGCCCATGCAGGGGACGTGGGTTCGATCCCTGGTCCGGGATCGATCCCACATGTCACAGAGCAGCTAAGCCCAAGCGCCACAACTACTGAGCCTGCGCTCCAGAGCCCACGACCCACAGCTACTGAAGCCCGCACACCTACAGCCCGTGCTCCGCAACAAGAGAAAGCCTGCGTGCAGCAACGAAGACCCAACACAGCCAAAAATAAATAAATAAATTTATTTAAAAAAAAAAAAAACTATGTATAGAATATGGGAATGATGATTTAGTTTTACTATTTTACTACCCTTAAATGAGATGCTTGTATCTAAGCTGGTACTCTTCAACTAAAAAAATAGACTGAAAACAAATTGGAAAAGATTCAGAAGAGTTTTACGAAGATGTGTAGTGGGTAGAAAATGAAATTTAAAAATCAATAATATGAATGTAGTGCTTTGTCTATGCAAAACAAAGCCTTTTGAGATAAATAAATATGTAAAAGTATTGCAGCAGTAAAAGAGAAATTGAATACTTTTATATATATATAGTTTTAATTCAGAAAATAATGCATCTGTACTCAAGATAAAAAAAAAAACAATACAAGAAGTTTGAGAAGAAGAATGGGGCTTCCCTGGTGGTGCAGTGGTTGAGAGTCTGCCTGCTAATGCATAGGACACGGGTTCGAGCCCTGGTCTGGGAGGATCCCACATGCCGCGGAGTGGCTGAGCCCGTGAGCCACACTGATGAGCCTGTGCATCTGGAGGCTGTGCTCCGCAACGGGAGAGGCCACGATAGTGAGAGGCCCATGCACCGCGATGAAGAGTCGCGCCTGCTTGCCACAACTGGAGAAAACCCTCACGCAGAAACGAAGACCCAACACAGCAAAAATAATTAATTAATAAACTCCTACCCCCAGCATCTTCTTTAAAAAAAAAAAAAAAAGCATGAAACATTTGGATTTGAGATAGAAAAATTTTTAGCTAAGAGTTAATGAAGCATTGGAATGAATCAGAAGCCTTTCTGAAATCTTTTAAAACAGCTGTTCCTTCTCATATGTTTGATTGGTGAGGACCCTGTGCTGTTCAGAGTCAGAGTGAAGAGTTAGATGAATATAGGCTTCATGAGGGCAGGAATCATGTGTTTTGCAAATTTGCATCTCAGGGGCTGGAGCATAATAGACCCTAAAATATTTGCTGAGTAAATGTGTGTCGATGCTAATTTGTATAATATACTCAATTCTTAATTATCTGTGTATGGAATCTGTTTTGTGGATCTGCCAAATAAATATTATATTTATGCTGGTGTTGTCATCATGCACAACAGATGCCTAGACTGCCAATTTTCTAGCTGCTGTGTTTTCAGTGAATAGAAGCACGATATGCTGTTAATCCAAGTAAAAGATTAATGGCAATGTGAAACGATATAATTTCTAATTATTTGCAATTTTGGATCCTCTGGTCCATAGTCTCCCTCTATTATTGTCATCAACTAAGAGTTCATTTTAACAATAATTATGAAAGATGGCACTTATTAATATCATAAATTATACTAAATCAAAAGCACATGTTCATAGCACCTTTATAAATAGATTTAATATTGAATCCAGGTTAAAATGGAATTGAGTGATAGAATTTGGGTTACAGAAGGAAACTGAAGGCCCATCTTCTACCTAACCTCTCCTTCTATAATCATCTCATTATTTAAGTGATAATGAGATTGAGGCCTAACTATGTTAAATGATTGCCCAATGTGAAATAACCTCTTTACGGCAGAACCTGGACTAGAACCTGCTTAAAATATGAAAATTTCCTGAAGTCAGAGGAAAGTTTTCACAGGCTCTTTCTTAATTGAAAGATTCATTCCAATTGGTTAATATAATCCCTACCTTAATACCATCATGAGATTGATTTGTAATTTTCTTTTTCGCAATGCTCTGAAAACAAATTCCACACATGCAGATAAATACAGGCTTAATATGTTTTCCTTTCTCTTAGAAACATCTTAGATTTGAGAATTGTGGTTCTTTTTTTTTCTTTTTTTGCCGGGGGGGGCGGTTGGTGCACACCAAGCAGCATGTGGGATCTTAGTTCCCGGACCAGGGATTGAACCCACGCCTCTTGCAGTAGAAGCACAGAGTCTTAACCACTGGACCACCAAGGAAGTCCTGAGAATTGTGTATTTAAAATTAGGTCTCCGTTAGAAGGTGGTTTTAAGGATAAAGAAATAAGGAAGTTGGGCTTCCCTGGTGGCGCAGTGGTTGGGAGTCCGCCTGCCGATGCAGGGGGCGCGGGTTCGCGCCCCAGTCTGGGAGGTGGGCCCGTGAGCCATGGCCGCTGAGCCTGCGCGTCCAGAGCCTGTGCTCCGCAGCAGGAGAGGCCACAACAGTGAGAGGCCCGCGCACCGCAAAAAAACAAAAACAAAGAAATGAGGAGGTTATTTAACTGCATTTAAACTTGAGGTTCTTAGTCAATTTTACCAATTTACCTTCAATCTGATTACACCACTGGCCCAGAAGACATGCTCACTCAGTTCAAAGATCTCCCCAAGCTCTGCTTAAACTTTTCTGAAATCAGTTCAGTAGTTAACGCATTATGAAAAGATTGTGCTTTGCTACAGACAATAGCTTTTATTTTGAATAATAAAGTAATTCAGTAATCATGCTGTTGGGAGCCACCTAAGTGACAATGGGTTATATTAAGCATCACAGTACAGTTGGTATATTGAAAAATAACACCTTTCTTACAGCCACAAAGAAAATGTTTTATTTCATTCACAGCTGGGCCAGAGCTGTCCATTTGGACTTCACAAGATACGTCTACCACCTTGGACATTAAAGCAAATGTTACGCTGCTTCGGCATGATGCATTTTGGTTTTTAGCCAATCATGCTGCAGAGAGCTATCTATTAAATCAGGATAATTTAATCTGAATAAAATGTCAGCATTAGAAAATACAGCAGACTTTTAAAAATAATACCCTACACATTAGCAAACAATCCCTTTCCTGTTTCCTTTATGCATTTCTAAAGTTATGTATGTCAGAGCTTTAATAAACTTTTGCTTGTACATCCATAAATGGGAGGCACCCTAGAAGGCAGCCTGATTTTTTTTTTTTTTTTTTACATGGGATTCCTAGTGCTGAAAGCATTCACTGTTTCATTCCAACTCTTTATTGAGATCCTTAAAACTTGATTTCTGGCTTTTTTTTTTTTCCTTCCCAAGAGAACAAACAAGCTATAGTTTGAGCCAATAGTAACCCCCAAGCATTTTTATTAATGTGTGCTCAGCAACAGGCTGAGCTTTCTGTGGTTGTTTTATCCACAGTCCAATGTTTATCTGCAATTTCCTGTTCACCATCTGGGAAAACCAGATGTAACTCTTTTGAGAGGAAGCACCGAAGTTTCATCTCTGCTTCATTATTTCAGATGTAATCAAAGAAGTAAGCTTATGGAGTGTTTTTGACTCTAATACAGTAGAGTTGTCCCTAGCCTGGACAAAATTCCATCTGTGTTCATTATTCTTTTAGAGGAATTTCTATTCCAGATATAGTTATATTAAGTATTATGTTGGTTCAAGCTGATAAATCTTAAGTTTTTAAATTAAAGCCAGTATCTTACATCTTGATAGCAATACTCTTTGAAGCTCTGGAAGTTCTTGCTACAACTTTTTAAGGAGACTTCACTCAGTGCCCAACCCCCAGAGCCCCCTTGTTGAGACAGGGAATGTGGTGCAGTGGTTAGAGAAGGGACTCTGGAGGTAGACCAACTGCTTGGGTTCAGACTCTGGAGGTAGACTGACTGCTTGGGTTCAGACTCTGATTCTGCCTCCTCTTAGAGTTAACCTGGAACAAGTTATTTAACCTCTCTGTGCCTTGATTCCCCCATTTGTAGAATGGAGATGATAATACTAGTACTACCTCTTAAGGATTAAATGTTATTCCACTCATTCTACCCTTCTACTACTGAGAAGAGTGCCTAGCATTTAGTAAATAACACTTATGCGTTACATATTTTTACAGCTGTTCCTGTCTCAAAACCTTTGCACTTGGTGTTCCTTCTGTCTGGAATGTTCTTCGTTCAGATACTCCCATGGCATGCTCTTTTTTTTTTTAACTTTTTTTTTTAATGTATTATTTATTTTTGGCTGCATTGGGTTTTCATTGCCGCACGTGGGCTTTCTCTAGTTGCAGCGAGCAGGGGCTACTCTTCGTTGCCGTGCGTGGGCTTCTCATTGCGGTGGCTTCTCTTATTGCAGCGCATGGGGTCTAGGAGCGCGGGCTTCAGTAGTTGTGTCTCACGGGCTCTAGAGCGCAGGCTCAGTAGTAGCGGTGCATGGGCTTCCTTGCTCCGCAGCATGTGGGATCTTCCCAGACCAGGGATCGAACCCATGTCCCCTGCATTGATAGGCGGATTCTTAACCACTGCACCACCAGGGAAGCCTCCTATGGCATGCTCTTTCACTTCAGCTATCACGCCTCAGGGAAACCTTTCCTGACCATCTTTTTCATTCTCTATCTCTATTCGCTACTTTAGTTTATTATAGCTTTGATCACCACCCAATATTATATATTATATTTATCTCATCTTTCTAGCTCTTTGTTTCTTCAAAAAGAATGTAATCTCAGTAAGGATTTTTGTGTAATGTTATATCCCTTGAGTCTAGAATGGTGTCTGGTGTGTGTATATATATATATATATATATATATATATATATATATATATATATAGAAATATATATATAGTAGGTGCTCAACAAATATTTGATGACAGAATAAATGAAGACTTTGTGTTCAAAGGATATTTACATTAGAGTACATTTCTATAGATACATGGATCTTTCTAGCAGAATTCTCTAAAGCACAAAATAATCACAATTACTCCAAAATGAACTAAATTAAATAACTAGGTAAATACATGCATACTTCATCAAATGGCCACATATGGACACTCGTTGCCCTATGTCTTAATGCAGACTTGTAACAAATACTATTATTTAAAGTATTTACTGGATAGCTTGTGCTCAGGCAAATACTGGGATTTATGGGATGACTATAATCAAATGAATTGGATGCTAATAAGATAGAAAAAAATGTCACCCTCAGGCAAATTTAAGGTTCGAATCACCAGTGTCTTCTGATCATTTCTGAAGGGAGAATGCTTCAGGCAAAAGATATAAACTGACGGTAAGTGAGAAAAACAATACAGTGTATGAGGTCTCGAAATGCCTCATATAAATCTGTAGACTTATCAGGTAGTCAGTGCAACTATTTTACTGACATGGGTCACGTGCTGGCCTGTCAGGGAGAATTCCAGATGTCCTCCTCCAGATCCTCCTGATAAGAATTAGAAAAATAATTAACCATACCCATTTGGGTACATATGGTGACAATGAGGATCTTTATGTTTTAGAAATAAAGTGATAGGATTTTTTTCCAGTAGAGTAAGGTGTTCATTGGGTGATATTCTGCCTTTTCAAGACTTAGCATTAATTTGTTCAGGACAACAACACGTTGGTAATAATACTGGAATATTACTATCTTTTCCTGTTGTTTGAAAGAGACATTCAGTTCACTGATTTGTTTATAGAAAAATCTCATATCTCAGTTGAGATATATCTCTCTGACTCTTTCAGGTAGTATTAGTAATTCCCAGAACTTCCTAGTGACCTTATCCTATTTTATTTTCCATCATGGCATTATCACCATCAGATGTAGTATCTATTTATTTATTTGAATGAGTTTTTTTCATATTTTCTTTCTCTCAGGTATCCATGTCAGATTCCAGTTGTGGTCTAAAAGGAAGTTTTTACTTTTTAATTTCTTTCTAATAACTTAGCTCAGGACAAGGTTGATTACAAAGAATTAAGAAAAAGCAGTATCTACTAGAAAGTAAGCTCCAGAAGGGCAAGGACTTTTTGTTGTGGTTATTCACTGCTCTAGTCCTGGAGCCCTGAACAGTCTCTGGAATTTAATAGGTGCTCAGTAAGTACTCAGTAAATGAAAAAAATGGAGAAAACACTGCTAGTCTTACGGATTTGTCATGAGGATTAAACTAAAGGTTGTGTGCAAAAGTACCTAATACAGGAGGAGATGGAATCCAAAAACCCTGAAAGGACTGATGTGGCACCCAGAAATGCCAGACCTGACTTTTAAGTGTATGAACGTCAGCCCTTAAATATTGATACTGATTAAATGCATGTTTTAAATAAATTTGACTTCTGAAAATTACATTCAGCATCCTCATTTTTATAGTGAATGACTTTTTTATAATGATGAGAAGCTCATTATGATTTTCATTAGCAATTTGCTTTATGTTTGGCTTATACAAGCTTCTCTCTTATAAAAGACGAAATAATATCCTAAACATTTTACCAAACCATAGACAGAACTACTCATGATCTTTATTTGACTGGCGTCTTTGCACTGTTCATTTGATAAAGATGACACTTAAACCACTGAACGAATTTGTTGGCTTTGCTTTTCTTTTTTTTAAGTTAATATCAAGGAAGGCCAGAGACAGTGCTCCACTTAGAACTCTAAGCAAATGCAAATATTAACATCAGGACCTCTGCAGTGAGATTTTACAAGGATTAAAGAAAGGGAGTTACAAAGCATGAGACATCTGATAGTGTGTGTGATAGGCTGATAGCCTCTTTATTTTCTTGATCCTTTCTCCTCAAAAAGATGCATCTTAGAATCTAACTTTTCAAAATTGCATAGTAATTGCATTTATTAGGTGGACTGTAGTGTTTTATACTCTGTTCTTGTTGAAAGCATTGACATACAGGAGAAGCTCTGCCGTATTTCTTTACAAGATAGATGCTTTACATGCTGATGGTGACACTTCTTTCAGGCTATCAGGAGAGTCTAGCTTTTAGACCTAGCATTTCAAATATCTTGTGACTTGTTAAAGATGTCTATGTCAGATTCCAGTTATAGCTTAGGAAAAATTTTTATTTAGCAATCAAGGACAAATTTACCTTGAAAAGATATGGAGGGGGGGAAAGCAGTATCAAAGGCGTCTTCTCACTCCAGAAATATTGCTTCTTCAGTGTTCTTCAGTTTGCTACTTTTTATCCAATATTAGTACATTCTTCAGTTGTTAAGTTTGGATTCGTTTTCAGCTAACAAAAGTGGAATGTTTCAAGGGGTGGTGAATTATGCCTCTACTCCACTTCCCAAGCCCCCTCCACTCAGCTTTGATCTTATGGATCACATCTTGTCATGTCCATTGGGTTGAAGGGTCCTAAGAAGAGAGCATTGGTTCAGTAACTGCTTCCTTCCTGAGGCTGCTGTGATTTCTGGATTGTCTGGGCTTCTTTTGAAATTCTTATATGGCAGTTCTCTTGAATTTTCTTCCATAATTATCCTTCACACAAACTGTATTGGAGGGGTTGTGAAATGACATGTCTCTCTTTTACTCTGGGCCTTTTTTCTAAAATTAGTAAAATACACATTCCTTGTATCTTTGGACCAATCAAGCCTCTGTTTTAATTCTATGTAGTTATTAATTTTGGTCCCTGCATATGCCCCAAATCAGGGTCTATACACAAATCCTTGTCCTTGAAAGTTTTATAGCCCCAGAGGAACAAAGATTAATCATAATTATGTTATCTTCCTGAAAATCTCAGACCATGCTTCCTTTTTAAGAGCACAGATGATTCCTGAAGCAACAGGAAACAAAGCTGAGAAGTTTTTGAGCATTGCCTTTTCTTTGCCATTGTCCGGGAAAGGGAGTATGGCTCTCCCAAGACTGTCCAAATCATTTTCCTATCAGGTGACTTGAGTAACAAATGTCCTTCTCGATTCTCATCTCTTTTCTTTCTTGGCAAATATGATTTCACCATTCAACTCCCCTTGCACACAATAACTCACGCCTTCCTTTGAGCTCCTGCCACCCTCCAGGTGGCTGTGCTGTCACATTTAACGCGTTGCAGTAAAATTTGGCACGAGCCTCTCCTCCACTGTAGACTCTGATCTTCTCCAGGTCAAGAGGCATGTATTATTCATCACTGATGAATAGCTTGGCAAATAGAATGCACATAGTTTTTGCTTAGTAGGTGTATGTTGAATGAATGAATAGCAGTCATGTAACATGAACATTGTAACATGTAGCAAGAACATTGACCATTGTATGACACAGTAACCATGTTGCTCTCATATTGGAAAGAGTTGTACTTCTCTTGAACTACTGTGTGTGTGTGTGTGCGTGTGTGCGTGTGCACGCACGTGCGCATGTCTCTGAAACATCTGCTGGAAAAAGCACACTGGAATGAATGTATAGCTGATTTTTAGCCAATAGTATTTTGATACCCCACTCCTGATGCAGTCTTAGTTTATTTTTTATTTGCCTCGTTTCTCTCATTTTTATTTTATATTATCTAGATTATATGTCTTTATAAACTACTTAAAACAATTTTAAGAACATTAGTTAAACTTTCGTATTTTATAGGAATAATAAGGAAGCATAAAGAGGGTCCAGTACCTCTTTGCTGAGGAGGAAAGTAGGGGAAAAAACACCCTGAAAATGCTATTTACTATTACCCAGGTATTGAAATAACATGATAGGCAGCTTATTTACAAAGTTGCCTCAGCTGCCAAAGAAAATGTCTTCCAAGGACAGTAACATAGCTGTGAAAATAACAGCTTAGTCATAACAAAGGAGACCACTGTGATGGCATGTGTTCCTTTACCCTTCAAAACAGCAACCATAGGGACACACATCCCTAAGCAGTTAGGCAATCTGTATCCCAACATGAAGACTTCACCACACCTGACCTTTCTGTGGTTTTAAACCTAGGATTTAGTGCAAACAATTTTGGGTTACCTCAGCAGTACCAATTGAAGATTTAAACATATATTTTTTAAAGATTTCACGTCTGTCTTAGCTTTCAAATGACTAAATATTGACCCAGAGCTTTAACATTTTTTTTAATTAATTTAAAAAGTTTAATTTTTTTATAATTGACTCACACTATATATTAGTTTCAGGAATACTGCGTAGTAATTCAATATTTTTATACATTACAAAATGATCACAATAACTGTAATAGTCATCTGCTACCATACAAAGTTATTACAATACTATTGCCTATATTTCCTATGCTGTACATTGCATCCTTGTGACTTGTTTATTGATATTTTATAACCGAAGTTTGTCCCATTTAATCCCCTTCCCCTACTTCACCCAGCCACTCCCCCTTCCTGGCATCTACCAGCTTGTTCTTTGTCTCTATGAGTCTGTTTCTGTTTTACTATGTTTGTTCGTTTGTTTTGTTTTTTAGATTCCCTATATAAGTAAAATCGTATGGTATTTGTCTTTCTCTGTCTTATTTCTTTTAACATAATACCCTCTGGGTCCATTCATGTTGTCATAAATGGCAAGATTTCTTCTGTATAGCTGAGTAATATTCCATTGTGTGTGTGTGTGTGTGTGTGTGTGTGTGTGTGTGTGTGTGTACACCACATCTTCTTTATCCGTTCATCTGTTGATGGATACTTAGGTTGCTTCCATATCTTAGCTATTGTAAATAATGCTTCAGTGAACTTTGGGGTGAATATATCTTTTTGAATTACTGTTTTCATTTTCTTGGGATAAATACCCAGAAGTGGAATTCTTGCTGGGTTATATGGTAGCACTATTTTTAATTTTTTGATTCAAGTCACTGCTATGGGTGTTAAAGGAAATGCTTGCTCTTCTGAGAAATGGTGTTGGACCTTGGGTTAGAGGTGATGATGACTTTGTGGATAAGCTTGCTATAACAAAAAAGTCAGTGATATTAACCAAATACATGAAACAATCTGAGTATAGTTAAATGCCACATATAATTTCTATTCACAAGTTCACATTACAGTGTTTCAGCAAAGTAATGTAACCAATTCACATGCTAAAGTGAATGGTAACGGCTGTCCTTTATGGAGTCTTTACCACATGCTAGGCATTGTGCTAAGCACTTTAATCAAGTTAATCTAATTTCATTCTTACAGCACATTTATGAAAAAAATAGATTTTATTCATATTTTATAAACAAGGATACTGAAGCTCAGAGAGGTAACTTCACTTGCCCATAGTCACACAGCTATTAAGTAGCAGCTGAGGTTCAAAGCCAGGCCCATCTGATTCAGAGTCCACATCTGTAAGCACTTCACTTTCTCACTCCCTGTTTTGTGAAATCATCATATTCTTCCTGTCTTCCATTTAGAATGTCCCAGACAGTAGTGGGTTTTGATGCATTTTCACCCATGATCAAAGCCAGTTAGATTAGTCTCTGTTTTTAGTGATAACAGGCAGCAGAATCTTCAAGCAAGTGTTTGATTTAGAGGAGATGATATCTCCTGACTCCTCTCTCCACACACCTGAGTAATAGGCCTTGACATTTGGTCAAGAACAGTCTTGACATTTGGTAAGATTTTATCATAAAAATACATGATACCCTCCCAGACAGCATGTATATCACACTCTTGCATTTTCAGCATGTTTTTTAAATTATTTCCATTTTGTGGCACATGGAACTTTCATTTGAAGAAAGAGAGAATAAGAAATAAAGAAGAGAATACACTAGTATACCATCATGAAGGCAAGTTTTTCAAGACTTTAGCTGGCCCAGCTCTACATTTAAGAAGTTTGGCTACAATGAAAAAGTTAAGAATTTTAGCCAAAACAAAAAATCTTTACTGCATGTCAGATCATGATATTTTTTAATTAAAAGAAATTCAGAAAATTCATGAAGGAGATAGGCTTTTTTAAAGACAGGTTTTAGACTACTTGGGTTTTCCTCATACATTCATGATTATGCTCAGAAATTAATATTACTCTGCTGTTCCCATTTCATTTCACTGCCCTGAAATCCTGTTGTTGAAACTACAGGACTTGAAAATAACAGGAACATCCTGTTGTCAAAAATAAATTCCTTAGGATAAAGTATTAATTCAACTGAAGCCAATTTTTTTTTGGAGGGTGGGAAGTTCCTCAGTGGGAGGGGAGCTTATGAATGACAGAGTGCCATTCACTGCCCTTTCTTCATATCTTTGGATTCACTGGCCTTTTTTCATATCTTTGCTATATCTCTAACTAAATGAAATTTAGTCTTTTATACGAATATTTATATGTTGCAAAAACTTAATATGTGGTGTCATTAAAAACTTTCATGAGAGGGATAAGTAAGGTCTAAGCTGCTTGGGTCACTACTATTGAGTATTATATTCAGAAATATGCATGTTTATTGTTTCATTCTATGATTTATTTAGTAGTCCCCTAGCCCCTGGGAATTCATATGCAAGGTAAAATAAAACACTGGGGACACTTCCTAAAAAAGGAATTTTTAGATTATTTGCAGAATATGGCCCCTGAAAACATTGGGGTTATTTTTCCTGAGTCTGACTTATGCTTTGGACCCTCATTTGGAACACTGACTTAGGAGTTTAGACAGTCAGGTTCTGGGCAGGCCTCAGAAGTCCTTGGTTCTTGGGTTCTTCACCCATACAGCTAGAGGGAGGGTGGAATGACCTTTATTATTTCTTCTAGTTTTAAGATTCCATGAAGAAAAAATGCCTTCGTGAAAGGAGGAGGTACAGTTATCTTTCTGGTGGACGGGTCAGGTTGATGGGACGTTCACAATGCCTTGCTTTCTGATAGTCAACATTGGGCGTCCTTCAGCAGTCACCCAATCCAGACTGTGGGCTTCCCAGTGGCTTGAAACTCTCCCTCTTCTAGAAAACCATCAGCTAATTGGCCTTTTCCCTCCAGAACTGTTTGCCTTCTCCTTAGAGGACAGCAGGTAAGAAACCATCTGTTCAAATGCCTAGAGAAGCCCCTGAACCCAGCTCTGTCTCCTGCTGCTGACACTTCTGGACCAGGCCGGTTTGTCAGCCTGTGGCAGTGCAATAATGTTATGTTGGACTTCCTTGAGGGTTACCTACCTCTTTTTGAATGACCGACCCATAATTACCTTGACTTTTCAAGTTGGAACCAAGTTTCAACAACTAGTTTTGCAGAAACACAGATGAGTCATGTGGAAAAGCTGCAAAGGGAAAGTTTTCCTCTTTCCCCTCTTGCAGAGCCTCTGTGGACAAAGGCAGATCATCTTATTTGCATGACTAAATCACACGAAGTATCTGCTGATTGGCAAGGAATTCCAGAGGGAAAAAGCTGATTATCAAATCCCACGTCTTCCATGAAGTCTTCCCTGACTACCCCAGTTTAAAGACTTTTCTATCATTAAACTCGTACCATTCAGCACTTTTCCCTAACAGATAAAAAAGGTGCTAGGTGTTCACACTTCCCTCTGTACTATTTGGTATCTTCTTTTTATTCAAATACAGCCAAGTCTTGTATAGACATAAGAGGATTTGGGGCTTAGTAATAGATGATATATATATAATCATTGTAAATATCTTTATTAGCACCTACAGTGTTCTAGGCTCCCATCCAAGAGCTTTACATTCAGTTCTCACTCTGCTCTTATGAGGCAGATGCTGTTGTTCACTCCATTTTATTTTTTAGGAAACTGAGGTATAGAGAAGCTCAATACTGGCTCAGGTGACAGAGTCAGTAAAAGGTATACCTAGGATTGACTCAAGACAGTCTGCTTCCAGAGCCTTCATTCTTAACAGTACACTCTTTTTTTTGTAGGCAGTATTATCCTGATCCAGTAAGAAACTTTTTCCTACTCTGTCCTTCTTCCCGCACATAAATTGTCAATAGCAACATCATTTTCTTTTGAGAAAATTCTTTACATAAATCATAAAGGAAATCATTTTATATCTATGTATCTGGTATCTAGTGTAAGACTTTCCAACTTCGGACTTTCACATATTGCTTCTACATCTGTATGATCTAATCCTTAAGATTTCAAAACTTCAAGGAAAGTGAAATGTGTCATTTCCCATCAAAGCTGGGGATTCCCCATAGAGTGGACAGAATTTTGGCCTCCATTTGCTTCCAGTTTTACTTTCCTTTTCTGAAATTAATCCATAAACTCTATCTCCTTTCCCCCAGATATTTTGGCCTGTATTTCTTAACCATTTAAGCATTTATTAGATATCCCTCACATGTTGGCAGTGTATTATGGGATTTTACAATGTTCTCTCATTGTTATATTGTACATCTCTTGCCCCAAGACCCTTCAGGGAAGAAGTTATGCCTTTCACATTTGCTAAGTTTCCAGCTGTAACTGTAACAGTGCAGGAGGTATAAAAATACTCAATAAATATCCATTAATTGTAGTATCATAGGCCAGCTGTAACAACCACCCAGTATGAACATATTAAGGGTGTTTAGCTATCTTAAAACACATCTTTGATGTGCTAACCCATTACTCTGAAGACCAACATCCTAAAATATTTGTTCAATAAAAAATTCACATCAGAGTGAATTGAACTCAGCAACAGAGTGAGTATTGGAGTTGAGACATAACTATGTTTTCTACAACTTGACATAATGACCTTGAAATAATTGACGTTATCACCTCATCTACTTAACATTATCCTGTTCTCTCAATAGTTAAAAGTTAACACTGTTGTTTCCAGGATTAAAATTTTACAGAAAGCACAAGGAAGTGTATAGTGTATTTTAAACAGGGTATGACTAACTTCAGTTAACAATTTCTTAGTGATTTTAAGTCAATATTTAGGAACATTACTTATTGCAATGTGTTATAAATGTTAATGTGAGTATAAATGATACAAGATGTGGGTATGACTGAGCATTCACTCCTACAGGGAATGCTCTAGGCATTTTTTCTTGGAGTATCTGCAACTTTCACATAAAGCCAGAGAAATCTGTGGGCCTAATCTTCAGGACAGTGTAATGTGGCTACTGTTCAGTAGTATATAGTCGATTAAAAGTTAGATTATCCTTCTACCAAGTGATTTTGCCCTTTTGAAAAATGAGTACCATTGCTCTCAGGATTTTTTGCCACTTGAAACACCTATATCATTAATAGAGTGGCCACAGTGACATAGACATGCATAGACATGCACTTCTACCTTTCTCATAATTTCCATGGGCTCTAAATGAAACACTACAAGTGTATTCTAAGACTGTTTGTGGAGGGAGCAGTACTCCAAAGTCTACAGAGTCTTAATCAGGAAAAGGAGAGAATATTTATGCTCTCATGAAACATAGCCCCTAACTTCTTCTAAACTATCCCTTAATGTTTTGAGTTTATTGAAATCACAGATTCAAAGCACAAAAAATAAAAAATTGTATCTTCAACATCAATCTAAGATCAGAAAGTATGGATACTTCATCCTGCCTGTGTGATGAGGGATTACCTCACCTGAATCTGCTTTCCTGCTTTCCTCACTCTGTTGCTGAGTCCAGTTCAATCTGATGTGAATTTTTTATTGAACAAATATTTAAGGATGTTGGTCTTCAGAGCAATGGGTTAGCACATCAAAGATCTGTTTTAAGGTATCTAAACACCCTTAATATGTTCATACTGGGTGGTTGTTAGAGCTGGTCTATGATACTACAGTTAATGAGTATTTTCTGAGTATCGTTGTCCATAAGTACAATTGTGAATGAAGATAGGGGGTGCAAAAAGATAAATATTTCTTGGACTTTAATCTTGTATTCCCATGGTCACCTCTATCACCTTTTCAGATACAAGAAGGTGATAGGATTAGTCAGAAAAACACTTTTTAGCCATCCATTCAGAGGCTTGGTAAGCAAGAGATTAAGGAGGACAATGACATTTTCCAGTACCTATCGATTTTGTTTTATGAGGACATAGAGCATTAGTACGTGCAAAAAGTAACGAGTCAGACCTTATTCTGATTAAATTCTGAAGGTGCTTGATTCACTGGAACCTACCTGGAGCGCAGTTGACAATCACTGTCCACTGGACCAATTTCAACAGTATCATCAAGTTGTTAAGGGGACAGACTGCTCAGACTTGAGTTTCTTGGAAAAAGAACAAAAAGAAAAGGTCATTTGGGGGTATCATGATTTTCAGACTGCTTTTTATCTATTCTTTCTACGCTGTTAATACTTTAAGTTTTTAATGAGCTAATTATGAACAATACAAGGCTGCATTTTAGTGTATGTAGTATATCTGACTACTTCAAAATTGTAGGCAGTTTAATATTCAGTGAATCAAAATACCTGCTCCTTTTGAAGTAGATGAAACAGTATTGCTTGGATATGTCCACATTTTTCTTAGCTCAATCTTTTCAACTAATATAAGCATGTGGATACATTGTAAATACTAAAAGGTGAGACTGATTCTTATTCTTTGATCACTTGTCAGTGCATAGAAGTAGATAGCAATGATAACCATGGAGTAGATTTGAGCTCTAAAACTGGTAGACATGGCAGTGATATCGGCAGGAAATGAGGTGTAGTTGGACCTCAGAGGACCTGGAATTAAAATGCTGAAGACCAGACCACACTCTTCATCTTTTAGGGACCACAGAGCCTCACTTCTTGTTGTGGTGAACATCGCAATGCCCCTCCCAACCCTTGCCTCCCCCCGCCATTTTTCTATCCATTTATACTCGATATTCGTTGTGTGTTTACTCCAAGATGGCTGTTTGCCCTGAACTTAGAATGGTTCTGGTGCCCACTACTAACTGGCAATTATCCATGTGAAATTCTCAAGACCAAAAAACTGATTGGCTCAGCTCAACGTTTAGAGCAGAGTCACCAAGTTATAAATCAGAGGCAAGCCAGAAGAATGTCTGTCTTTGGGTCAGGTATCCATCTCAGAGCTAGTCACCTGTATTTGGGTGATCTGTGGGTGGGATGTGAGGATAGAGGTATATGGAACACAGGCTCTTCCAGAACTCTTGAGCAGTGTCAGCAGTTATGGAACATGTCTATTGTGCCCACAACTATCAGAATCCTTATTCCTTCAAGGGTTGTTTAGATGCAGCTGATTATTTACCTCCCATCCACACCTGTCACAGCCCAGCACTCCCCTTCTTGTTTTGTTCCACCGGCCTGCAGATCGCTTGTGTCCTCTCTCACTTTATTCGCTTTCTCTCTCTCCTTTTCTGTAACGAGCATGTTCAGGTTGCGAATCACAGGCTTCTAAATGTGACAGGAGCTAATTGCCAGACTTCTAAATATGACACATCTCTGCTTCTCTATCCCTTTTGCTTCCTGCTGCTTTTCCCTCTCTGGTTCTTCAGGCTGCTGTGACCACCATGTGCTGCAAAATCTCTGGGCCTAATTCTCCTTTTGGGGTTACCCTTGGCTTCACTGCCAAATAGATGTAAAGATTAGTTAATTTTGTTAATTAGTTTAAGCTACTTTATGCCTCATGAGTGCGCTAGAAGAGTGCTTCTCCAACTTTTCAATGTGCACATGAAACACGTAGGGATCTTGTTAAAATGTAGTTTCAGGAACTCTGTCATGGAGTGTGAGATTCTGCATGTATAGCAAACTCCCAGGTAGTGTTGATGATGCTGATGAATTAACAATGCTTTGAATAGAAGATTAGATTGACTTATTGTAACTATGATCTTCTTGATGGGAAGGACCGTGCCTTAGGCATCTTCATCTGCCCTTCCATGGCCAGCACCGTACCTGATACGTGGTAGATATTCAAACGTTGCTTGGATTTTGATTAAACTAAGCACACAGGAAATACAGGATTTTCTATGCCAACTTTTTAAAAAAGTCAGTGGTTTCAAAGACTGCTAAAAATCAGTGAAATAAATAAACATTTCTTAAGGGTCTGATTATGCAAAGGACTAGGAGAAATACTAAAAAAAATTACAGTCCAAGTCCTCAAGGAAACACTGTCCTACTAACTCTAATATGTCTTTGCTAGAATTGTGAAATAATTTTAGAATTGTAGGGGTAGCAGAATGAGCCTATTTATGCTATAGCATTTGACCTCATATACTTTGTGTCATTTTTCCATATGTACGATGAGGCTAAGGGGACTGTTGTGATATTTATGTGTGATAATACATGTAGGGATTGAGTTTCATGCCTGGCACACAGTAAATGATCACTGCTAATACTGTTAGTAGTGGTAGAAGAAGTAGAAACAGTAGTAGTAATATTTAAGGTTGTTTTCATTACTAGCTAATTCAGTTTAAGAAAATACTTTGCTCTTCCTCTTCTTCTCTAAGTCCATACATTATCCTAATATGAGATTTCACTTTGTAGGGCTTATCTGCAATTTAGTCTTAATATTGTTCTTGTTTAGAGTTTAAAGGAAGATGAATTTTAGAATTCAGTTGTGTGCAGTACAACAGAAGGACTTCTAGAAGAATTTGTTTTCCTAACTTGCAGCTCGTTAAACAGTTATTTTCTCTTCACTCCAATGTCTTCATAAATTTATTCCTGAGAAAAAAATGAATGTGCTTAAAGGGCTCTCTCGAAACCTCTCCAGTCATTTTGAATGGGACAGGAAATGCACACATATACACAGAAATACATGCATACATACATACATACATAAATTCACAGGTGAACTAAAAGTGTGTGTTAAATAATAACATCATCTTTGGAAAGAAAGTAAATTGAGCGGGCAAGGAAAGGAATATTGAACTCATAAGTATTGGCTTAGATATTATTTATAAGCATCTACATAATGAATAACATCTGTATTCTTCCACTAATAGGGCCAGTACATCGATGTATTGTACTTTCTACACAAAGTAGAACTCAGTTTGCAATAAGTGGACAATTCTTGATCCATCATACATTTTAAAATTTCTGGAATAAAACTGACAGACCATCTCTTTTTTTCCCATATAAAGTAGGGCATCACCATGAGTTTCCATGTGGAAAAGAAAAAGCTGGTTGCAGCGGCAAATGTAACTGTGACATAGGTGCCATCATTAAAGAAATCTCCCCTCCTGGGGGAGGTTGGCACATGAGCCTATGAGTCATAACTATCATCATTGTCTGTTGAGGAGAAGTACTTATAAAGACCTTAGAAACAAACATCTGTTATTCTTTCATTACCTAGTTCCTTTTTCATTACCTATGTAACCCAGATGTAACGCACATGTCTGCTGCCTGGATTGCTTCATGTCCTCCAGTGCGCCAGGGTCAACTTGTTCTCTAAAATATAATTTAAATGGACTCAAATTACAGTTTCACGTACAGGGAGTTCCCAGCATCTCTTCCAATATTTTTAGCAGTTGTAAGTGAAGCTTTTGTCTCTCCTGGACTCTTTGCTTCTGAGCCCCTCCTTATGCTGATTTCATACAAGAATAAAAAAAAATTGAAATACCGTATACCACCCACAAAATTTTTTAATCAAGTTGGGTAATACAAGTAGAAACACTTCAATAAGTATAAAGAACTACCTGGGAGCAGTGGGGTGAAGGGGTAATAATAATCTTACTAAATGAGAAAGTGAGGGGCTTCCCTGGTGGCACAGTGGTTAAGAATCTGCCTGCCAATGCACGGGACACGGGTTCGAGCCCTGGTCCAGGAAGATCCCACATGGGGTTGCCATGTTGCCACGGGCAACCAAGCCCGTGCGCCACAGCCACTGAGCCTGCGCTCTAGAGCCCGCAAGCCACAACTACTGAGCCTGTGTGCCACAGCTACTGAAGCCTGCGTGCCTAGAGCCCATATTCCACTACAAGAGAAGCCACTGCCATGAGAAGCCCACGCACCGCAGCGAAGAGTAGCCCCTGCTTGCCACAACTAGAGAAAGCACACGCACAGCAATGAAGGCCCAATGCAGCCAAAATAAATAAATATTTTTAAATAAATAAATAAATAAAATAAATGAGAAAGTGACATAAGGTGTTGTGAATGCTCCAAGGTAGACTTGAAGAGGAAAAACTGAAGATAGTGAAACAACATCTACTTATTTCATCTGGCTTAAAATAGAGAAAAAGATGAAGTCCTGGCAAGATTTTGAAATAAAGTAGGATTGTCTGAGGGTTATAATAAGAAAGGAAATTTACCCATGAAACTTTAAAAGGGAACAGCAAAAGTTAGTCATGTGATTACAAGAACCCAAAAGAATATTTAACACCAAAAGAGAGAAGGGTCGCCAGAATGCTTTGAAGCTGGTTGAGCTAGTAATTACAAGGAACAACTTTCCTCGCCCTTTTTAAGACAGCAAATCCGTATGGCCTTTGTCTCATTTTCTGGTAACTGCCACAGCTGTCCTTGAAGCAATAGTTGCCAGCAGGTTAATCAGCTGCTTCCACAGCCCTGTGTATGCATAGTATTCAGTCTGCTTGTTTCTTACATTACATTGTTTTTCCAAGAATTTGTTCCCAGCCTTACTTCAAAAACTGTTTTGAACATGATATTCAGTTTCCTAACTGCCCACATCACTTTCATGTGATCTAATCTTCAGACTACCTGGATGTACTGTACATCTTAGTCAGTTGGACTAAAGAAAATTCTGGTTAGTGAGGCTTTTTTCTTCCTTTGAGGGTAGGGTATAGTTCATTTATCTTGGGAACTTTTAAATGTATGTCACAAGTTTTATTCTACATCAGTAGAAATTCCATGCAGAAAAGATTGATCAGAAACTTAGAATACGTATTAGCTTTAAAGGAAAAGTTCAATGAGAATTTAAAACAAGGAAGTGTTAGTATATAAGATAGAATGTAGAATGACATAGCCAGCTCCACCTGCATTCCATGGCCCAGGTCACATGAGTAGGGGCCCTGACTGCGGCTGCGCTTGTGGGTTTACCCTTTCAGCCCTGTCTCATTTGCAGTTGTTAGTGTTTGTTGCAGGAGAGTTGTCTGACCCCCTAACCCCTAAGAGAGGTGGTACACAAGGCAGAGAGTTTGTTGGAGGGAGACTGGGATGGAGTCACAGCTGGACAGGAGTGGGCGAGGGAAGCCCCTGCCGGACTATAGTACCTGCGCAGGAGAGGAAGGCAGAAGGGGCTGCAGACAAGGCAGGCGCGCTGGGGGCCCAAGCCCTCCTCATTCATGATCTGGCCCCACGCTGACCAGGACAAACTTAGGGCACTCTGACCAGCCTGATGCTAATGAGAGGCCACGATTTGTAGGGCTCTGAAGAAACAGAGGGGAAAAGGGTTGCTTCAGGATTAGATAATTTTCCTGCCCCTTTCTCTGAAAGAATGGCCCAACATGGCCAAGTCACTGTACAAACAGGGAGAATTGCAAATGAGATTGTGAAGAGCTGTGACACTTTGGGAATTCTCCCCCTCTTCCCAAAGCCACTGCACACATGCCTGGTTACTTCTAACCTCCCAGAGGTCCACTTTGCCCAATTTATTTTTTGACCAGGATCACACGGCATTCATTGAAGTCCTCCTTTCATATGTTTTCCTCTATAATAAAGGAAAGTTTTCAGGAAAGCACTTCAGATAGAGGTAAGAACCAAACATGGCCAGCCACCGGCAAGTGTAGATGTTGGAGAGCCAAAGCTATACGCCATAGCACTGTGTACAAAATGTTTATTATCCTAAAACAGCTCACAGTAGATTCGGTAATTATCCCCATTTTACAGCCTGAAATTGACTTGTGATGACATTTTTCAAGATAAAAAATAAAACACTGAAACCCGTGTGACTTCCTTTGTCAGTGTCTGTGTTTGTCTAACCTGCTTTAAGCCAGCCTGTGGCAGTGAATCCATAATTCAGGTGAAAATAAATCAGCTCAATAACAAAAAAACAAACAACCCAATCCAAAAATTGGCAGAAGACCTAAACAGACATTTCTCCAAAATATACAGATTGCCAACAAACACATGAAAGAATGCTCAACATCATTAATCATTAGAGAAATGCAAATCAAAACTACAATGAGATACTTTGTATCTCACACCAGTCAGAATGGCCATCATCAAAAAATCTAGAAACAATAAATGCTGGAGAGGGTGTGGAGAAAAGGGAACACTCCTGCACTGCTGGTGGGAATGTGAATTGGTACAGCCACTATGGAGAACAGTATGGAGGTTCCTTAAAAAACTACAAATAGAACTACCATATGACCCAGCAATCCCACTACTGGTCATATACCCTGAGAAAACCATAATTCAAAGAGAGTCATGTACCAAAATGTTCATTGCAGCTCTATTTACAATAGCCTGGAGATGGAAACAACCTAAGTGCCCATCATCAGATGAATGGATAAAGAAGATGTGGCACATATATACAATGGAATATTACTCAGCCATAAAAAGAAACGAAATTGAGCTATTTGTAATGAGGTGGATAGACCTAGAGTCTGTCATACAGAGTGAAGTAAGTCAGAAAGAGAAAGACAAATACCATATGCTAACACATATATATGGAATTTAAGGAAAAAAAGTGTCATGAAGAACCTAGGGGTAAGACAGGAATAAAGACACAAACTTACTAGAGAATGGACTTGAGGATATGGGGAGGGGAAGGGTGAGCTGTGACAAAGCGAGAGAGAGGCATGGACATATATACACTACCAAACGTAAGGTAGATAGCTAGTGGGAAGCAGCCGCATAGCACAGGGAGATCAGCTCAGTGCTTTGTGACCGCCTGGAGGGGTGGGATAGGGAGGGTGGGAGGGAGGGAGACGCAAGAGGGAAGAGATATGGTAACATATGTATATGTATAACTGATTCACTTTGTTATAAAGCAGAAACTAACACACCATTGTAAAGCAATTATACCCCAATAAAGATGTTAAAAAATTAAATTAAATTAAATTTAAAAAAAAATAAATCATTTAAAGCCAATGTACATAAAAACAAGTAGCCAACATGACCCCTATTTTTAGTGCAGAAATATATTCAAGATCAAAGCCATTAATGTTTGCCTGTTTTATTTAATCACATACCTTTTACCTGGAAGATGTGGGTCTTATGGCATACAAATGAGTGTACAGGAAAGGATTCAGGCTTTATGCTGTCCAAATTAAATTCTAAAAGCCAGAAAATTCATCATTCTGACATCTCTTTGCAGATGCAGAATGTGTGTTGAAATATCTCTTGAAATGTGTCTTGTTTACTTGAGGAATACATTTAGCAGATCATATTAATTAGAAATAATATCTGAGTAAAGTCTTTAATAACGTATCTCTTTTTAAACATAAATCAAAGGGACTGATTTCCCAAGTTGCAAGAATGGGTGTTTCCCCTGATTACCTATAGTTTGGATTTTGAGGTTTTCTTCTTAATAAGTTATATTTTTTTCCTTGCGTTATCAGCATCCATTATTTTTGGCTATATTGCAATCTAGGTTTGCAGATATTATGTATTAAAAAATGGTGAAGTTGGGGAAAATATTTCACAAGAGACATTCTCTACTATTAAGATTTCTTGTAAAGTATTATTGCCATTATAAGTTGTAGGAGGTGTGTCCTCTATAAGAATACCTCAGAAGCACAATTTTAGATACTGAGAACCTATTTAACAGTCCTCCATTTTGAGATTTTTTTGTGAAAGATTTTATGTGAACAAGATGATTTTTATAACCCGTGAGTAAAATCTTCCAATTACATCTCTAAAACCTTTTTCCGTGGAATTTCAGTATTACCAAAATATATAAATGATGTTAAGTTTACCTTAAACCTCATTGATCTAAATAAACTCCAGTAATAATGGATACAGTTATGCAGTATAGCTTCTAAATGGAAAATTGTCATCATTTTCAAGAGAATGAATGGCTCTAGGGAAATGTACAGCTTAGGAATGACAAAACTGTCATCCAAGCAGAGAACAAAATTGTGGAAATTACAGAGTTGAGCCCTGGGAATCCTCAAATTTGCCTTTAAACAATACCTTCTTCAAACTAGTGGTTACCAGTGGGGAGAGGGAAAGGGGAAAGGCAACATAGGGGTAGAACTATTAGGTATAAAAGAGGTAGGAACTAAGAGGTTACACTATTAGGTATAACGTAAGCTACAAGAGAATATTGTACAACACAGGGAATATAGCCAATATTTTATAACAACTATAATTGGAGTATAATCTTTAAAAATTGTGAATCACTGTATCGTACATCTGTAACTTACATAATATTGTATAACAACTATACTTCAATAAAAAAATTTAAAAGATAGAAGAAAACAATTACCTTCCCTCATGTGGTCCCTAGTGAAACCGTGGTCTCATTAGACAAAGAAGACAGAGCTGGAAAAGCAAATATGCATCTCTGAAATTTGTTTGGCCGTAACCTTTTTTGAAGTTTTCTGAGCACCTCAGGATATGCATGTTCCATGGAACCTACTTTGTGAAGCAGTGGGTTAGATTTAGTCATGTAGCCTCTACTCAAACAGAGCTCCAATTTGGCAAGCCAGAAAGCTGCTTTTGCCAACATTTAGATACAAAGAGCTAGTATAAAGCGGTGATGTAATGCATGGTGCATTTAGAAATGTTTGTGTTGAAGGTGAGTAATCTCTTCTCTTGTCTCTTCCAGGTGTTTCATCCCAAACATCTATGCAGCTCTGTTCAGTGCAGCTCTTGTTCCGTTAATGTGCCTCGTGGTAGTATTTGTGGTGTTCATCCATGCCTACCAGGTGAAGCCACAGTGGAAAGCATATGATGATGTCTTCAGAGGAAGAACAAATGCTGCAGGTTTGAAAGAAACTGTATTTGTATTTTAAGATGGGGACTTTTAATGGAGGGAAAAGGTCACTGAATATTCTTTATCAAGAAAAGGAGTGAGGGCTTCCCTGGTGGCGCAGTGGTTGAGAGTCCGCCTGCCAATGCAGGGGACACGGGTTCGTGCCCAGGTCCGGGAAGATCCCACATGCCTCGGAGAGGCTGGGCCCGTGAGCCATGGCCACTGAGCCTGTGCGTCCGGAGCCTGTGCTCCGCAATGGGAGAGGCCACAGCAGTGAGAGGCCCGTGTACCGCAAAAAAAAAAAAAAAGAAAGAAAGAAAAGGAGTGAGGTTTGACTTAGCTTTCAGCTCTGAAGCCATAAGTTAAATTATAGTTCTCCAATTTCTCCCACTCCTTGGGACTTCCTGACATCTCTCTTTCTTCAGGGCTCTGTAGGTTTTATTCTGATGCCAGTTTTGTCCCTGAGATATTAATATTCAAGTAAGTGACTCACAGCCTTTGGGAGCTGCTTCCCCAAGTGTTCTTCAACTCAAGCAGTAACAACCTGTGTTCAACTTGTGAAATCTATTCATTTCTTTCAGATTCTGAGACTTCTTCACAAACCTCCACAATGCTTGGGAGTGCTGTATTTTGCATGTGGAGTTCTGACTGTGCTGACAAATGTTTAAAAACATATGTGACCAGACAGCTTCATAAGTGGCTACACATGTCTGGTTACTTAAGAGTACAGTCTTTCCAGCTCAAATTGGCTTTCACTACAGCTCATTTTTTCCCTTTGAATCATACTTAACACAGGTTTTTATGATGTGTTTCTTTTTCTGTTGTTAGATTAGCGTCTCTTAGGAATTTTTTTAAGGAACAATAACCAAACACCTTCATACAGAAAAGTCACTCTAAAATGGTTTGAGTGATATTAGGGAGAATCTAATGAGCTGGGGGTGGGGGAATCCCACTTGGGCCAAGAGGAAGACTAGTCTTTTCTAAGCTTTTGAAAGCCAAATGAATGGAGAAGTTCTTCACTTTTTAAGTGCTTTTCAGAGTTTAAGCAAGATACCATATATGAAGTCCCTAGAATACATAATATAATAATGTCTAATACATTATTAGAGACTCAATAGATATTGTCATTTATAGGCTAATAAAAGGATTCATTCTAATATAATAAAAGCCTGTAGTTCCTAAACTGTAAGGGAAGATGCAAAACGATTTTCCTTGTTGTGTAAAAAGAAGGGACTCTTGGGCTTCCCTGGTGGCACAGTGGTTGAGAGTCCGCCTGCCGATTCAGGGGACACGGGTTCGTGCCCCGGTCCGGGAAGATCCCACATGCCGCGGAGCGGCTGGGCGCGTGAGCCATGGCCGCTGAGCCTGCACGTCCAGAGGCTGTGCTCCGCAACGGGAGAGGCCCCAGCAGTGAGAGGCCCACGTACTGCAAAAACAAAACAAAAAACAAAACAAAAAGAAGGGACTCTTTTATATTAGTCTGTGGGGTAGTTTGTAGATAGTTGTATCTAGCCAACTCTTCCCTCTTCTGTCTCATTTAGCATGCAATTATTATGTTGGCAGAAATATTATTTAAGGTTATGATTAATCTTAGATTCTTCAGTTAAAAAAGCAATATTCAATGTAGAAATCCACCTTTTTCACGGGATATAGAATTTATCTAGAAGCTCTGCTTTTATTCAACTTAAGATTCATTTTATTAAAATGCATATTCTCTTTAGAAGGAAAAGTTTGTTTCTTTCCCCAAATAACCAGATTTATTTTGTTCTGTATATTATGTAAAAGTGCCAATGTTTGCATGTTTTCAATAATGATAACATCATAAGGGCCTAACCTAACGAGTTAGTCCTTTCATGCCTGAATCACCCCTGTGCCTTTTTGGATATGATCCATCATGGATACAGTAGATAAACAATGCTCTGATTATCTGAAAAACAGCCCTCAAGCATTGAACATAATGCTAAAAGCCCTAGCACACTTCTATCTCAACTAGCGAAACCTCTCTTGCAATGAAATATTAATAGAAGCATTGCTCTTATTGTAGCTTTTCAAATAAAAACAATTATGGCAGTTCTGATTCCCCTATTCCCACTCAATCTAATAGTCATTATCTCACTTGGACTCTTACAGTGTTTTCCTGATAGGTCACTAGTTCTAGTTCTTCTCCATTATCATTTTCTCAGATGTCTATATTTCAACAAAGTGGCTCCCCTCACTCTCTAGCTTTACAGTCATTCGAAGTCTCTCTCATTGCCCAGAAGAAAGTTCAGTCTTTTTATAACACAAGAGTCTCTATAAGTCCACCCCTGGGCCATCTTTTCGTCCCCAAGTTAGTTACCATTCAGCCTGCATTCTGACCATGCCATCAATTTACTCCTCTTACTCGTTCTTTTTTTTTAATAAATTTTATTTATTTATTTATTTATTTTTGGCTGTGTTGGGTCTTCATTACTGTGTACAGGCTTTCTCTAGTTGCAACGAGTGGGTGCTACTCTTCGTTGCAGTGCACGGGCTTCTCTTGTTGTGGAGCATGGGCTCTAGGCATGCGGGCTCAGTAGTTGCAGCACGCGGGCTCACTAGTTGTGGCTCGTGGGCTCTAGATTGCAGGCTCCCTAGTTGTGGCGCACGGGCTTAGTTGCTCCACGGCATGTGGGATCTTCCCAGACCAGGGCTTGAACCCATGTCTCCTGCACTGGCAGGTGGGTTCTCAACCACTGTGCCACCAGGGACGCCCCTACTCTTACTCATCCTTAAAATTGCCTGATACTGTCATCTTTGCTCATGTAAGGCGCCCTCTATGAACTCCTCATCATCAGTTGATAAAACTCATGTGTTTAGTAAGTAATGTGAGAAAATGTGGATGAAGGAGAGGTGGAAGGTGCTTATTACCCTTCCATAATCTTCATTATCTCCCCAAAGCTGTCCTAAAGAAACGCATAATCTAAGTAAAAGTGGTGTGCTGAACAAACACAAGTTAATCCCTAGGAAGCCCTTCCAGCAAGATACTCCTCACTCTTTTATAGAAATCTTGGAAGCTCCCAACATGCTACCTCTTCTGTGACGCCTTTGGAATTCCCTCTTTACAGAGCCACACCAAATAAGCATTACTCATTCCTTCTTCTATGCTTTGAAAGCACTTTGTTCCTACAGCCATTACAGCACTTAGCACTTATTTCAGAATGAAATGGTGACTTGTTTTGGTGTGTGTGGCTGATTTCCTTAATAAATTATGAATTCCTTGAGGGTAAGGACCATTTATTATTCATCTCTGTATCACCAGAGCCTGGTAGAGTGCTCAGTAGATAGCAGGAGCATAATTAATATTTGTTGACTAAATGAATAAATTAATAATCATCAATGCACCATAAAATCTTATGATTATGGGAATGGATCCCAAAGCTAAATATAGCTTTAAGAAGAAAAGGAATCTGTCATATCATCAGAAGTAGAAATTATAGAATTTATCTCATTGATCTGTTTGTAGGTATCCCTTTAAAAGTTATTATTAGGACTGTCATTTTTGCCTTGACTTCTCTGATTCCCAAAACTATATGTTCAGCTTCGACCTCTAAGCTGATATCTTACATTTTATTTGAAACCTCCTTTAACTCTCTTCCATCTGAACATGTGCCACATACCTCGAATTCAAATGTTCAAGAAAAAAAAATGTCAATCTACTCTACCAAGGAGCATTTGATACTCTCTTTGAATCTGTCTACTAGAATTCCATTTCATTGACCTGAAAAATATCCAGTCCAGAAGGACTGTAAATTCATGTTTTGCCCATTTCCCTGCTCCATATACATAGCAGTTAATGACAAGATATAACAAGAGAAAATTAAAAAGAAGATGAATTGTGGATCAGAAAGAGCAGAAGCACAAAGTATAAGCTGGGCTACTGTCAAGGACCTGATGTTTTCTGGGTCCACAAGCCTGTGAATGCAGGAGTATCTCAACTGCTGTGGTGGTAAGTTGGGAATTAAAGGTCTCACCCAAGGCCGGTAGACTGGAGCAGTAGCACCTGTAGGAAAGGAACCTGAAAAAGAGCTGCCATAGTAGCTTGGGCTTTGGCTGAGGGATCTGGGAGCCCAAAGAGAAAGCAGAGGAAGCATCTCACCAAGTTCCTGGGCCAAAATCTCTAGAGTTCACAGAGTTTATCTGCCATATTCATATGTATATGTCATTATGGGGACAGAAGACCCATGACACCAAACTAGTCCTTTTTGGACAGAAGGGTTAAGTGGAGGCCACCACAAAACCATTAGACAGAAAAAGGTAGCCAGAGAGAAAGACAGAGAGTGAGTGAGAGAGAGAGAGAGAGAGAGAGAGAACAAGCAAGGAAGCAAATGCTTTCTACTCAAGATTAGCTGCAATATAAAAGTCCCAAACATTGGAGGAAAACTAACAAAGATAGCCCTTAAAATCAGCAAAGAGATGAATTTAACATAGAAAAAAATATAAAAATAGAATAAACTATAAATAACTTTCTCAAGTTATTTAGATTCCTCAAAAATATAAAGTAGGAATCATCAAACTATGGCCCTGCCAGCCACTTACCTGTTTCCTCATTTTATCTATTTATTTTTTTAACAGCTTCATTGAGATATAGTTTACATCCCGTAAAGTTCATCTGTTTAAATTGTACAGTTCATTGGTCTTTATTATATTTATATAGTTGTGTAACTATCGCCATAATCTAATTTTAGAATACTTGCATCATCCCCAAAAAGAAACCCCATACCTGTTAGCAGTCACTCCCCATTCTCCACTTCCCTGAAGCCTAGGTAACTGCTAATCAATTTTCTGTCTCTATAGATTTGTCTATTCTGGACATTTCATATAATGGAACTATAGAATAGGTGGTCTTTTATTAAGTCTGGCTTCTTTCACTTAACATAGTGGTTTCAGAGTTCATCCATACTTTATATCATGTATCAGTACATAGTTCTTTTTATTGACAAATAATATTGCATTGTGTGAACATACTACATTTTGCTTTCCTATTCATCAGTTGATGGACATTTGGGTTGTTTTCACATTTTGGCTATTATGAAAAACATTCCTATGGTCATTTATATATAAGTTTTTGTATTAACATGTGTTTTCATTTCTCTCGGGTATATGCCTAGAATTGGAATTTCTGCGTCATACAGTAGCTCGATGTTTAACATTTTGAGGAACTGCCAAACTGTTTTCCAAAGTAGCTGCAGTGACCTGTTTTTGTAAGTAAAGGTTTTTCTTGACACCCAGCCACACCCATTTGTTTACATATATTCTATGGCTGCTTGCAACAAAAACCATGTGGCCTGAAAAACCTAACATTTAATATCTGGCCCTGTACAGAAAATGGTTGACCATTGACCCCTGACATAAAGGAAGATGTATCCATTCAAAGCACTTAAACATTAAAAAAAAAAAAAAAAAAAGATATAAGCAAATAAAATTAAAACAGACCAATATGAAAATGAAAAAATTTCAATAATCTTGACAGTGAAAAATAACACTAGTCGAAAGTTTTAAATATCTTTATATTTGAGATAAAATATAGATGAGACACAGAGAAGAGAGAATTAATTAATTAGAATCCGAAGCTAGGATTAAGGAATTCATGTGAAAGATACAAAAAAAGAGAAAATATGAAAACAGAGCTAAGAAGTATGAGAATACATTGCCAGGAGAAAAGAATACAGGAAATGGAGAGTAATCAATATTTGAAGAGGTAATGTTGAGAATTTTCTAGAATTAAAGAAATTAACATAACTACCCATAAATATCTACCTTGTTTAAAAATTGAGGGAGAAGGGTAGGGGAATGCTGAAAAGTCTACTATATTAGTAAAGTTCCCACATCTGTATTTTTGAAAACTGGATAGTAGGTACCCTTTCTTTGCTTCTAATATTCTTTATTGTTAGAATAATTGGCACAAACCCCACTCAGGAGTTTGAGTCCACAGTGCAAGCAGTTGCCACTGTGTTCTCTAAAAGCCAAAGCTTCAAATGCAACACAGACTGGTACCGGGCCTCTTCTCTTCTTTCCTCTGAGATTCCTGCACTTTTTATACCCCGTGTGTACGTGATATCTGAGAAGGAGGGCAGTTCCAATTACAGTTGGCCCTCTGTATCACCAGGTTCTGCATTTGCAAATTCAACCAGCCATGGGTCGGAAAATATTTGGGAAAAAAAAATTCCAGAAAGTTTCAAAAAGCAAATCTTGAATTTGCCACACACCAGCAACTATTTACATAGCATTTACATTGTGTTTACAACTATTTACATTGTATTAGGTATTATTTTAAGTATTCCAGGGGATGTGCATAGGTTATATGCAAATAGTATGCCATTTTATATAAGGGACTTTGAGCATCCTTGGATTTTGGTATCCTGCAGGGTCCTGGAACTAATCCCCAATGGATACAGGGGGAAGACTGTAGTCTCAAGCAGATCTGGCTTAGTTCTCTACAATTCCAAACATGCAAAATAGCCCTTTTTCCTAAGGCAGCTGAGATGGTTTATAGTTTAGTTTTATTTTGCCCTGCATTTTTTAAAATTTATTTTAATTTATTTTAAATTAATTAATTTATTTATTTTTGGCTGTGTTGGGTCTTCGTTGCTGCGCGCAGGCTTTCTCTAGTTGCGGTGGGCGGGGGCTACTCTTCGTTGCAGTGCACAGCCTTCTCATTGTGGTGGCTTCTTTTGTTGCGGAGCACAGGCTCTAGGCACATGGGCTTCAGTAGTTGTGGCACGCGGGCTCATTAGTTGTGGTTCTCGGGCTCTAGAGCACAGGCTCAGTAGTTATGGTGGATGGGCTTAGTTGCTCCACGGCATGTGGGATCTTCCCAGACCAGGGATCGAACCCGTGTCCCCTGCATTGGCAGGCAGATTCGTAACCACTGTGCCACCAGGGAAGTCCCTGCGTTTTTTTAATTGGATGAGTATTTTCAGATATTACAGTTGACCGTTGAACAGCACTGATTTGAACTATGCACTTATATGCAGATTTTTTCAAGAGATACGTACTACAGTACTATACCATCCACCATTGGTTGAATCCTCAGATGCAGAAAATATATATATATTATTATATATATAACTGTAAAGTTATATGTGGATTTTTGATTGTGAGGGGGTTTGGCACCCCTAACCTTTGCATTGTTCAAGGCTTAACTGTATTAGATAGTAGCATGAGAAATACATTCTCAAGTAATAAATCAAGAGTTGAAAGTAAATCCCCTTTTATTACAGAAGCACAGTTTCCTAGTTTTCCAAATTATGTTAAATTTTGAGTATTTTTGGTCAAACCTTGTCAGGAGTTTTTTGTTTATTTATAAATTACCTTTAACAATGAGTACGATGCATTATGAGAAGGAAAGGTCAATTTATAGTTTCCTTATAGCCAAGCTGTTTTCTGTTTTTAGTAGCTAGAATGATTATGATTATTTATTTACCTTAGAGTTTTAGGTTTGGTAAACAGATGTGATTAGTTAACACCAGCATCAGCCCTGTTTGAATAACTGAAGAGCTTATATCAGTCATTTTGTTTGGGCTGGAATCTTCCATATTTCTATAGAACTGTTCTCTAGACTGTTCACTCTGGTGCAGATTAGATGTGCCTGACAACAGGAGCAATTTTACATCAACACTTGTGTGTTGGTTATGTCTGCTCAGTATCAACCCCTTTATACTCTATATTTTGAGTGACTTCTTCACTCCTGACATCCGTTAATTTCAGACTCAAATTTCCACTGAAATCCAAAGGAAAGGGGGAACAGAGGAAGAGCTGCTAGTAAATCAAATACACTCTGTGCTGTAGTCTCCAAAGACAGCCACTGTCAGTCCCTCCCTTTCTGAGCGTGGCTGGGACAGCGATGTCAGCTTTGCTTCCTTCTGTGCCCTTTTTGCTGCTCGACTGCTATGAACCACATTTTCGAAGGTCGGTGGCTCCTAGTGAAATTTACTGGCCTCCTCCTCCTTCAGTGAAGTGAGTGTGCAGTGAGAATGAGTCAGGATAAAGGTATGTTCCCTGAACTAAACTTCAGTGTCTCAAAGAGCATTTTAAACAAAGCCTGTAATTTTAGGGTTTGGTTTTGATCTCTGGCAATGATAAGCTTGTCTCTCCTTTTAGGCTCATTAGAATTTACTGACTTTTCTGATTCATCAGCCAGTTCTTATGTGAGGAGTGATTCATGGATCAGGGAAGGAAAATTAATTTGAATAAAAAGAGGAAGCAGATTACAAATCCCTTTCTTATAAAAATCCCATGCATATGTTTCAATATGATATATAAAAAATGTAAAGGTGGCTTGATCCAGCTAGCCATGCATAACATGAATCTGAGGTATTTGGAATCTCCCCGTACAATAATGGCCACTTCTCTGCTTGGTAATATATTTGAGGATGAATGCTTCCACTTCTTCTGAGTCTCCATGTCTTCATATTTACAGAACAGCAATACTAATGTAAATCAAGATTCCATCGCTATTATGAAAATCATTGGAAACTTGCTCTAATGAATATTATGAAGTATCATCCCTTTCATCTTAAGGTTGAGTAACTTTTCTTCTCCTGACATCTTAGAAATTTCAAAAAGAGTTCAGAGAAACTCAGTATAAGCCAAAGGAAAAAGAAGAAAAGGAAATAGCTCCTAGTAAATGCAGTACACTCTGTGTTGTGTTCTCCAAAGAGGGCCGCCATCAATTATTTCCCTCCCTTTACATGTGTGCTTCTCCTCACATACAACAGTGGAGTCTATTTCCCCTCCCTTTAACTCTTTGGACTTGCGAAGTGATACTGCCCCATAATGGGTCTAACCTTTAAGAGGACTAGCAGTTTCAGCTTCCTTTCTCTTGGAAGCCAGTCACAGTGTAAGAAGTCCAGTTACTCTGAGACCACCATGATGTTAGAAACTCCAGGCTAGTCATATGGAGTGGCCATGTGAATAGGCATATTTGACCAGCCTCCAGTTGTTTCAGGCGTCTGATTCCAGACATGGGAGTAAAAAGCCTTCCTGTAGGTTCCAGCCCGAGTAGACACCACACAGAGCAGAAAACCGCCCAGCACAGATTGTAAATTATTTTAAGCCACCAAGTTTTGTGGTGGTTTATTATGTAGCAATCAATAGCTGAAACACTCTGGTTCTACTATCCTTATTATTCTCACATCAAAATTCTAAGTATGTCATTGTCATTTTTAATTTTATTTTCATTCTGATTTTATTGTGCTGTTTTATTTTAGTTTTTATTGCTTGTCATTTCAAATACATATTACAGAATTCTAAGTGTGTCATTATCATTTTAAATTTTACATGGTTTATAAATATAAATGGAAAAACACAATATGATTTTTTTTCCCTAAACCAAAATTAAGGCTTCCACTAAAGCAAAGTAAAAGTAATCTTACCTAACAACAGTATGTACTTGAATCAGATCCAGAATGACCAATATAACAGGTTTCACATGTCCTTGGCAGTAAGCTGCTTGTTTGCAGTCTACTCCCAGTTCCATTGCTGAAAAGAAAATAAAAAACAATGCCTAGGGACCTAAGGAAAACCCCAGAGCTCCCCACTACACAATGAACAATCTCTTCCACTTGAGCTTAAAAAAATCTTTGCGAGCACAGTTTAGTCTTCCCACATTTTGTCAATAGTGCTGGGAAAAATCCAGAATATTTTAAAAAACATTATGCATGCTCATCCTCTGCTTAGAATTATATCTATGACCTCAGTCTTCAAAGATTCAAATCAGAAATCTTTGAGCCTGAAAGATGATGTGTAGTCATTCAGTGTGTGTTGGTTTTTTTCATTATTGTTTTTGAAAATATTGGGGATTTGATATTGCTCATTAAAAACTCCTAGAACAATAGCATCAGGAATTAGTTTCCTAACGCTTGGAACGTCAAGAGAAAAAGTAAAAAATAAAATCAGAGAGTTGAGAGAAAGCTTGAATTTCTGTTTGAACTCCTGATTTACACATGTAACCAATGAAGAAAATGGACTAGTAATTTGTGGCAGAGCTGGGTCTTTCTAAAACTCAAGTTTCCTGAATGTCTGTACCTCAGTGACTGCCTTTTACCTAGTCTGTTAAAACTGATGAGACAAGGATGGTTCTCTCTTCAGACTATTTCAGTACTAAACTGTTAAATTCAATTTACATTTGTTTTCTAGGTGGGCAGCGGGCATAGAGCATGGATGTGGTAGGTTTGGGAGGGAGAGTAGAAGACGTGTAAGTGGCAGCTGTGAAAGGACTTGGGCCCTGGTGACGATCATCATTATCCTCATCACCTCTACCAATCACCGTATGCCAGACACCGGGCTAAGCATTTCGTATATATTATCTCAATTTTTACAAGAATCTTGTGAAATAGGCATTTCTATTCCTATAGCGAGACAAGAAAATGAAGGAAATGAAAGGCTTAGGAAGGTGTCCAGATTTGCAAAGCTGTTAAATTGTGCAGTTGGATTAGAACCACAGGTGACTCTGGCCAACACCAATGCTTCACAGTTTACCATTTTTTTATCAAAACTTTCATTGAGAAAAATAACATGCAAACATTAAATTAAACCTAGAGAGCTCTAATTCCATAAAAGGAATTGTTCGATTTTATTCCTGAGAAAGAATTTGAAGTGATCCAGGCTAGCAAATTATTTCTTCATCTTATTTCCAAGAAAGACTGCCCCCTCTCTTTATGGTACTGAAACATGCCTAGTTTTCCTCACTATTCTCATATGTAGTGCAGGCATAATAATAATATATAACTTTATAGCACTGTTTGAAGGATTAAAGTATTAAATGTCAATTCATATAAAGTCTTTAGCACACTCTCTGAAACACAGTAAGCAGTCAGTAGGCTTTGGTATTTTTGTTAGCATAACAACTCTTTCAATATGTAATTGGTGCAGAATATACTCAGACTTTGTCCTGTATACTTACTAAATGTCTCTCAGACCTTCCTTTCTTCCTTTCTTCATGATTATGCCTGATGTATTAATCAGCTCGAGCTGCCATAACAAAATGCCATAGACTGGGTGGTTTAAACAATTAAAATATATACCTCACAGTTCTGGAGGCTGAGAAGTCCCATAATCTGGGTGCTGGCCAATTCAGTTCCCGATGAGGGCCCTCTTCCTGGCTTGCAGACAATCATCTTCTTGCTATGTTCTTACATGGGGGAGAGAGGGAGAGAAAGAGAATGAGGAAGAGAAAGGGAGAAAGAGAAATGTCTCATGTCTCTCCTTACAAGGACACTAATCCCATCACGAGGGCTCTACCCTCATGACTTAACTCCTTAAGTCCCTATTTCCAAATACCATCACATTGAGGGGTGGGGCTTCAACATATGAATTTGGTGGCGGGGGGACTCAATTCAGTTCATAGCACCTGGGTTATATCCTCCATCATCTTACAACTCTCTTAAACTGATATTCCTTGATTCTTGTCTGTCCCCATTCCACATTGAACATCTAAAAGGTGAAATTGATCACATCATTAATTCATCCAGTAGCGATCCTTAGGGACTTCTCTGGCCCTCCAGTGGTTAGAACTCTGTGCTTCCAGTGCAGGGGACACATGTTCAATCCCTGGTCGGTCAGGGAAAGAGGATCCCACATGCTGTGAGGCGTGGCAGAAAAACAAACAAAGACAATAGCAATCCTTAAACTGTAGGATAAAAGGAAAATTCCAATACTTCCTTGCATAAACTCTCCATATGCACAGCCATACTGAACTAGTGCTGTTGCCTAAAAGTGACATGATGTCTGATAAGTCTGGACTTAAACAACATAACTGAATTCACTCTCACTTGCTGAGTTCATCATTTATGGTGGTTGGGGAGGAGAAGGAATGGAATTGAAATTAATTTCTTGATACCCATCATGAACAGGCTTCAGTAGAATGTTAGTGGAAGATGTGGTCAGTATGATATACATTTAAAGCCAGTGTCTAAGAGCATCACAGTGGCATTGCTGCTCAGATTCACTGCAAACTCTTTGCCCTTCATCTCTTATTGACATAGGCTTACCATTGCCATGCGAATACCATTGCCATGCCTCAGCTTGACCCAGAGGGTCAGTGAAACTTTCCCCATTGTTTATAATTTTTATGCATAGGCTGAGTTTCCCAAATATTTCCTTGGCAGTTTTTTCCCAAGTTAATTAAAAGTTTACATTTTAACTTTCCTGGCATACTCCACTCTTTCAAAGGACTTTTCCCCCCTTAAATCCTTTTTTTAGTTATCTTGAAAAAATTACAGTGAGGCATTACTTTCTACTCTTTTGAAAATTAGGTGAAACAGTTATTCATATTTATTGCTTTCATCTAAGAGCACATTCAGTTTTTTAACGGGTGACTGAAGTCTTCCATTCAGCTCTTAGCTAATGAAAATACAATTTCTGATTTTTTTAACATGTCTCTCAAATTTGTATTTAGACCATTGCCAAAGAATGTATTATAAAACTCTACTGAAGAGTAGAAAAATGAGTTTTTCAAGCCTGTTTTATCTTGGAATATTTATGGCATTGAAAACACTATATTCCCACTCAACCTGGTCTGTGAGCCACCTCAGTTGGTGTCAACATTGTGATCTTGTGATACTCCATGGTTCTCTGTAATCAGGCAAATCCCAAGTTCTAAGGTGTAAATTCCATTTGTGATTTGCAACTTTTTTCATGTATTATTTATTACCATTCTCATTATTTAGAGATACTTTCAATTATTCAGTGCCTATACAATTCTTTAAAGAATACATAGCCACAAAACAATAGTTTGTTTGATCACACTTTAATAAATCAACTGGTACAGAATTAAAGAGAAGATCCAGAAATAAAGGAAAATAGCGTTGATAGGTCTAGGGAAATAGGCAGTGGGGACAAGTAATCTGGGGAATCAGCAATTGCATCATAAATTTCTTTAAAAATGTGTAGTTGGCACATCTGTGATCACAATGGTATAGTTAATAGTTTATGCATTATAAAACTCAGAAAGTTGAATAGTGAAAAAGGACATCTTTATAATAAGTTGTTTCCTTTTGGAAGAAAAGGACATCCATATCAAAGGTGAAGTTTGAATTTCGTTGGGCCAGAAAGGCAGTAACAAACTTGATCTGATCCTTTTATAAAAGGACTCAGTTGCCTTCTCATAACCAAAATGGTGGCCTCGTAAACCAATCACTCTCCCTACAACCAGTTGTAAGAGGCTACTCCTTCCAACTAACAGGATGTCAAAATATTTTTGTTCCATCTTGCACTTACTTCAAGGTCATGATGTCCCTGCTTAATAACTTTTCCTATTTTTAAATTTTTGCATTTTGCTTACACCACCCTTTTCCTATTCATATTACCGTGATTACCATTTCTCATGATATCCTCCCTTCCTGGGTCAACGTTTCCCTCTTCATATCTCTCCCTGCCCTCCTCTCCCAGTTCCTCACTCCTACTGGTCTTCATCTTCACTGTGACCTCCCTCTCTTTGACCTTGTGATTGAACATCCAAGGATATTTTCATTAGCTCCCTTGATTTCCTCACCAACTTGGCTCTCTCCTTAAGCAATTTTGCCAATCACCATTCCAGTCTATGTCACGTACTTCTCTTCTTTTTACCAGCCAATTAATGCTACTCTGTAATAGATACAAATTTAGTCTAAGTAATCTTAGCTGAACCATCTCTGCTTCTCAGTAATCCTTTGGATTATTTTTAATTGATTCTTTGGTAATCTTTGAAACAGATTGCCCGTAAGTCTTATGCTTAATACCTTCTATTCTCACTCTCTATATAAGATGTGAAAACAACCTGATGATCTCTCACTCAACTTTCCTTATATTATCTGATCGATTCTTTTTTTTTTTTTCTCCCTTCTTTGCCATTTTTCCTTCCATTTTAGGAAGGGAGTAAATAACTCATTCTCACCAAAGCCAACCCTCCCAATTGTGCTCTCCATCTCTTTTTCCTTTTTTGGAACTTGTTTCATTAAATTTTCCACAATTGCCTTACATCTTAAACATCTCTCTATTCTGGGTCTTTCCTCTCCATCTAAAAACATGCGTCACTTTTCAGTGCCTGAAAGAACTTACTCATAATGCTGCTGCTTTATCAAGTTACCTCCTTGCCTGTCTCCTTCACCAACAAACTTCTTGTAGAGTAGTCGTTATGAGCTATCTATACTCATCACCTTATGTTCACTGCTAAGCCTTGAGAGTATCTTGCTTATTCTCTTCCATTCAACACCTGTAACCTTGGACACCAAATCTACTGACCACTTTTCTCATGTCCTTATCCTTAAACTCGTCTTCGTAAATCGATAACTTCCTTTCCTTGAATAGTCTATCTCCCTTGGTTTTCATGATGCTCTCTTCTTTTTTATTTTCCTGTTAAATCCCAGGCCATGACTCACTCTTTTTGTGACTCATAACTCTGGAGTGTATGTGTTTTCTAGGGATTGCCTTTGCCTTTTTCACATCACAGTAGTTATTTTCAAATCTGTCAACTTGAGCTCAACTTGTCTTCCCATCTTCTTTTCTGTCCTCTTCCTGGGAATAATATCTTGTCCTCAGGAAGTACAAAACTTGTCAACAACTTGCCTACCCCAATTGCTCTGATCTCTGTGTTACTCTTTCTCCCTCTTCCTTCTCTTCTTCCTCTTAATCCTTTTCTCATTTTCCTAATTTTGATGCCAGTGTAATTTCTTTTACTCCACACTCCTAGACTTTCAGGTCAGTAGTTGTCAAAAGTGATCATCAAAATCACACTTTCACAAATGATTGTTTGATGAGTCTCTCTAGAGGCTCAGTGAATTGGAACCTCAAGAGATGAAGTCCCAATATCTGTATAATTTTTAAAGTTTCTCACTGTTTTCTGATTTGGGGGTACTTCACCTTTAGATTCTCTATAATATTTTTGTGTCCATTCCCTTCTTTCCATTGTGGGAGTCCCTCCTCCGCCACTGCCCCAGGCCTTCAGTACATCTCACGTTGAGCACTGCAACAGTTACCTAACTGGAATCCCTGCCACCAGCACTCTCTCCACCAATCTGTTTACTTTCCTGTGAGATTAAGGAAATTTCTGTTTTGATTGGGCCACACATCTTCTCAGAAATTTTAAATGTCTCTCCATTTCCTGTAAAATAATTCTGTACTGCTTAACCTGGTCCTCAAGATCCCTTCATGACCTCATGCTACAAATATTCTTCTCACTATTTACCTTCATGGACCTTTCACACCAATCAAAAGGGATATTTTACACTAATTTATGCATTTGCCTTTTTGCCTCTCTTTCCACTACCTTGAGTTCAAAGTCCACATGTTCAAATATGGCTCATCTTTAAGTCCCAGTTGAAATGCCAGTGGCCTCTCTGATACCATCAATGGTAAGTAACTGCTGCTTTCCCTGAATTTTTGTATAACTTTATCCCTCTTTTCTAATATTGACCTTCTACCTTTTATTATAGTGGATATATATATATTATATATATATAATATTTAAAAGAAGACCCATACGTAATTCATCCTTTTACCTGTCACATTTTATCAAATACATTTTTGAATCTTAAATAAATATATATTTCTTGAATAATAAGCAATAGCCAAAGTTTATATAAAACTGTTCTAAGTGTTCTGCATTTTAACCATTAAATCCTAACTGAATTCAGTATTCTGTATTTAGGAGGTACTAGTGTTATTCTCATTGTACAGTTGAGGAAATTGTGCATCAGAGCAGTCAAGTAACTCACCAAGGTCACACAGCTAGTAAATGGCCCTTAAGTAATCTGGCTCCAGAGTCCATGCTCATAACCACTCTAGTATTCTGCCTTTTGATGAATAAATCCCACTCAGTCAACCTCAGCGCATGCTTTTTATTTTTCATTTATTTATTTATATATTTATTTATTTTGCGCGCGTTGGGTCCTTGTTGCTGCACGCAGTCTTTCTAGTTGCAGCGAGCGGGGGCTACTCTTCGCTGTGGTACGCGGGCTTCTCATTGAGGTGGCTTCTCTTTGTTGCAGAGCAGGGGCCCTAGGCGCACAGGCTTCAGTAGTTGTGGCACATGGGCTTAGTTGCTCTGCAGCATGTGGGATCTTCCGAGATCAGGGCTGGGACCCGTGTCCCCTGCATTGGCAGGCAGATTCTTAACCACTGGGCCACCAGTGAAGTCCCAGTGCGTGCTTTTTAAAAAAGTTTATTTGACTGACTGCCCATATTCAAAACAGATCTTTTTCTTTTAATTGAATTTAACAGAAGGAAATTAGAAAACTTAGTATAAATAACCTTCAGGAAAGCAAATGATGTGATTTATAATTAGGATACATCAACTTCAAGAAAGAAGTAGAAATTGGGTCATAGGAAACACTAAAAGTATTGAAGAGCAATTTGAAGCTCTATTGTGCAGTTTTATAAAGACAGTATAAATCCATGTGGTTGTAACTTAACAAGTAATTGAAATGAACAATAGTTGATACTTACACTCATTTAATTTTATGGTTTCCAAGAAGTGTGGTGATCTCCCTCTCTCTATCATTTTCCCACTAATGCCAGAGTCTTTGCAAATAAACACTTAATCTATGGTTATAGTAAAGCTGCTTTGCCACCATGAAAAAAATTGTTTTTTACAAATGTGGCTCACAAACTTTGTAACAGAATAAACTTCACCTGGTTTAAAAAAAAAACAGGACAGAAACAAACAAATGAAAAATATAGCAGGATCTGTCTAACCTATTAAAGATGGAATTGAATAGTAAAAATAGCTCTATGTTGGGGGCTTGGGAAGCAAGGAAGGGAGGGAGGGAGGAAGAGGGGAAGGAAGGAAGGAAGGAAGGGAGGAAGGAAGAAGGGAAGGAGGAAGGAAGGAGTGGAAACATAATTTTGAGCCTGAGGCAAAAATAAGCTCTAGTATCTACCTTATATTTGCTACTAACATCTAACACTTGTGAAACAGTGTAACCATTAACAATTTTAATTCCACATGAAAGAGGAGAAAGAGTTGGAATTAAAATCTTACAGATTTTAAGGTCTACACATGACATTGACAAACAAATACAGAAAGAAAATTTTAAAGTTTATCATTGGGTCCAAATCACTTCGATAAAATTACTTTGATCATTAATATAGAAATATTGTCAATGTAGATGTTTTCTTGGACAGCCTCATCCCTAGATCATACACATGCCATTCAATCTGGGGATTACCTTTCTTTCTTAGCACAATGGTTTCTCTTTCTTTTCTCTGTAAGGGCTTGATCCAAGGTTTTTAGTAAGAATGAGCAATAAAATATTAGTTCATTCCCATATGCATAGACCTTCCTGGCACAACTGTTACTGTGCCATTATTTAATGGTTAACGATAAGCTTTTATATAACACAGGTATTATACCACTTTATGGTCTGTTCTTGTATATTCCCGAAAACAGCTCTCTATATGGGTTTGGTACTAGTTTTCTGTATTTGCAGATGTAGTTATTTAACAACAGAGGGTAAGTAATATCCCCAAAGCTTTTGAGAAATACATAACATTATTTTTATGACAAGACAGTGCCCTGATAATCTGATACCAGAATATCTTTTGGGAGAAGAGATGCAATTAATCACATTGACAGAGAGGAACCAAAAGATTTCACTCAATTAGACTTTTTAGGATAGTGACATGGCAAAGGAAATTAAAATAAAGTTTTAAATTGGTGTTAACAGTTTTGTAATGTGAGGGCTACAGAGCCCAATTAAAGAAAGGAAATAACGTGTTGAGGTCAGCTGGCATTTATCCAGATTGAGGGTCTCTACCAGGAAACAGTTCTGGGAACTGACATACTTAACACACTATAAAAATATTTTCTTGAACATATAGAGTTATTTTTAGTGTTAATTTTTCTGAGACATTGTGTCAGAATTGATTCAAGACTTCAGTGTTGAATTTGAGCCTATTAAATGGTAATGACTGCTCTGTGATGTACTATCAAACTATCTTTAAAACATAACTGGCTAGTCATGGCCGAATACATAGCAACCTGATTCCCCAAATTATGGGACCATCTAGTAAGACTTAAAATATAGATATAGCAGGTTGAAAGATGCATTGTGTGTTTTCATTGTGTTACGAAAGCAGAGTGTGTTGGGAATTGCTGTTAGGTGCCTGAGCATGCCTGGAGATGACTGTTCTGAACTCCTTAATGGCTAATTAACTGGAAATGTAGTTAGGAAGCTAAGTTAAGCCAGTCTTCGATTGTTGGTTGGCTGACTTCATGGTTGTTTTAGAACTCTGATCTTCTAAAAACGTTTGTCATAATGTGATTGTATGAAACATTTCTGAAGTGTGTAGAAAATTACTATGTTGGCTATGAAACCAAATGGTAATTCTCCTTCCCATAGTTTCAAGACATTTTTCCTCACAAGAAGAAAACAGATCATTTAACCTTTTCCTTAAGAATCACAGAACTATCTGATCCCCGTCGGTAGGATATTCTCTGGCAACTTTGAAGTACACGGTTCAAATGGTATTACTCTAATAACAGTGCGTGCAAGGTCCATGTGGGTAGGTCTCATCTAAGTTGATTATTCTCCTTGGATTCAAAATTATAGCCTGCAAATTGAAAATTATACATAGTTTTTGCAAGGCGAGACCATAATTCTAGGCTTTTGCCATTTTGTTTCAATCCCAATAAATCACCCTCAAAGTAGGCCTGACACTGAACTGTCTTTAGCATCCAGGAGAGCCTCAAGTCAGCCATTGACAAAGTACCGCTATTTAGGGTCCCAGCGGTCTTGAGACTCCTCTGAGAATTTGCTCACATTCCTCCTCTTTACCCCTGGAAAATATACTCTAGGCCAGTATTGACTCTCTGTTCTGCCTGCAGATCTAATGTGTCACCTGTACAGATCCCTCCAAATTAGGCTTGCCTCCTTCTTATAGCAGGAAGGGTCAGGGTAAATCCATGTCCGAACATGGTGGCTGTAGGCCTCCCATGATAGTTACATTTACTCTATCTACCTTGTGTCTGAGATATCCTACTAGCTACTTAAATTACCTTTTAGAGCAGAGTTTTACACATTGTGGGTCACAATACATTGGTGGGTCTCATTGCCAGCATTTTAAAGTGGAGTGGGATGAAACGGGATGGGATGGGAGGGGATGGGAGAGAATAAAGTAGAATAGAATAGAGTAGAGTAGAATAAAATAGAATAGAATAGAAAGTATCAAAGAGAGACAGAGGGGAATAGAGGATACGGAGAGGTCCATGTTAAATAGGTTGGTCAGGAAGTTTTCAGTGACAGTTTGGATGTGATGGAACTTAGAGTCTGCACATTGAAAGCAACCCTCCTCTCTATGTGATCATCATATTACATCAGGATAAACATAAGTGTTCTAACACCAAATAAGTTTGGGAAATCCAGGTACAGAAAAGTTAAACATGTTTATTACATGCTTTTTGGGCCTTTTAAAGATGCAAGAGAGGGCTATCTATAGCCATATGCTGTTTCTCTAACTTGACTAAAGTCATGGTGGTGATGAGGGTGAGGATGATGGGATGAGGGTGAAGATGACAGGAGGTAAGGCTCTTTGAGCACGTGCTTTGTGCCAGGCTCTGTGCTGACTGCTTTCTGTGCGTGGTTCTCTCCCCCTCCCCCCCATTTGGTGCAGTGTATGAGGAAAAATGAGTCATGGGGTAAATGCATTTGGAGGGTGGTACCTGTACTCAGAAGGAAGAGACAGTTTGAGAGGAAGGATAGCAAATTTAGCTTTGAATGAACTGAATTTGAGATGCTTTGAGGATCTCCAGACCTGGAGGTCTAGAACTCAGGAGAGATGGAGATGCATATTTGGATATTGTTGGCCTAAAATGCTCATTGCAAGAAGGTGACACTAGAGATTATGAGTTTGATAAGGATGCCTAAATAAAGTGAAGAGCCTGGCACATCATCCAGGTGACATACACACAGTCTAGCCTGCTGCAACAAACGTTTGCAGCTGTGTCTGGACACCAGAGCCACAGGACTCAGAGTGGGTTCCCTGTTGTCCAGATGGTTCTCAAGAGCTCTTTTGGGAACGTGTTGAAGTACTGAGGCAAGAAGGAAACTCTTAAAACTAGAACCAAGTATAGGACTAGTGACCAAAGGTTAGGAATGCAAACTACCCAGATGAAGTATGGAGTGTTTCTTTGAACAATTTACAAATCCAGTCCATAAGTTTGTTGTTATCTGTTCCAGCCACAGTATCCTAATACTGATTTGGCAGTTCTGTGAAATATGGGCCTTGTTCTCTTCTACAACATTAGGTTTATTTGCTGAGAATACAGGTGGGTGACTATACATTGTGTATTAACCCTTGTTAAGAAAGCTCAAGAGCACATTTAATATTTTCTCACCAGGAAATGGATCAGATCAATGAAACTTCTTGACCTTCAAGTATCTGCTCATTTCAGAATAAAGGCCCATATTTTAGAAATAAGACCTTTTGATGCCTTTTTTTGATTACCTTTTTTTTCTAATTTAAAAATAATACATGATTATTGTTGGAAATAGACCCATAAATATCTTAGATCCACATTATTTCACAGTTGTGTTCCTTGTTTTACGTTGATGAGTTTGTTTTAGTAGCATATCCAAATTGTTAGAATCAGAAGGTCAGTGAGGTAAAATTAAAACAAGTACTTTAGAAGATTGTAAACACAGAATAAATTTCAGCTTCATGTAAATGAGGTGTGATTTCCATAATAAAGCCATTATTGTTGTCACTGGTGCATAGCAATAAAGCCAAGACTGCAATTACAAAGAAAAGACATAATATAGAACCATACTTCCTTTACAAATGGCAATTCATTGAAATCATATTTTCCACTAAAAAGTAAAGAGATCTTATGTATTCTCAATGGAATCTACTGACTCCCATTAGTAGACTTTACTAATGATAGTAGTACTAAATAACAAATCCACTTGTCGGGCTTTTTTTTTTTTTTTTTGATACTTTCCACAAGTAATTTCTTTCACTAAAACCTTTTCAGATTACTTTGTTTATCACATGAGTGACTCTTGCTAATGTAAGTATTTTAAGTACTTTGAGGATTGTTTTCTCCCTCATTGTGGAACTTCATCTTGACACAAGCCTGTCTTTTTTAGCATGTAAAATATGCATAACATAAAATTTACCATTTTAACTATTTTTAAGTGTACAATTCAGTGGCAGTAAATGCATTCACAGTGTTGTGCAACCATCGCCACCATCTATTTTCAGAACTTTTTCATCATCCCAAACATAAACTCTGTACCCATTAAGCAATAACTCCCTCTTTTCCCCCTCCCACCTCCTGGTAACCTCTATTCTACTTTCTGCCTCTGAATTTGCCTATTCTAGGCACCTCATGTAAGTGGAATCATACAATATTCGTCCTTTTGTGTCTGGCTTATTTTACTTAACATAATGTTTTCAAGGTTTATCCACGTTATAGCATATGTCAGAATTTCATTCCTTTTTAAGGCTGAGCAATATTCCATTGTATGTGTACATTGTATTTTGTTTATCCTTTCATCTGTTGAGGGACATTTTGGGTTGTTTCCACCTTTGGGATACTGTGAATGATGCTGCCATGAACATTGATGTACAAGTCTCTGAGTCCCTGGTTTTAATTATTTTGAGCATATACCTAGAAGTGAAATTTCTAGATTATGTGGTAATTCTGTGTTTAACTTTTTGAGGTACCACCAAACCGTTTTCCACAGGAGCCGCACCATTTTACATTCTTACCAGCAAGGCACAAGGGTTCCAATTTCTCCACATCTTTGCCAACATTTGTAACTTTCTCGTTTTTTGACAATAGCTATCCTAGTGGGTACAAATAATATCTCATTGTGGGTTTGATTTGCATTTCCCTAGTGACTAGTGATGTTGGTCATCTTTGCCTGTGCTCAATGGCCATTTGTATATCTTCTTGGGAGAGAAATGTCTGTTCAAGTCCATTGCCCATTTTTGAATTGGGTTGTTTATTTTTTGTTGACTTCGAGGGGTTCCTTGTATATTCTGGATAGCACAGTCTTTATATAGATACCCTTATTCCATGGGTCCAATACTGTGTTTTTAGGGTTCCCTTTTATCGGGAACATCGAAATGATTCTGTTTTCTATTAACTAATTCACTCCTAAACATATATTTCTAACATTACCTATCATAAATGCCTGCTTCAGTAAGCAGTGACTTATATAGGCAACAGAAAAGTTACTAGTATTTCACCAAACGTGAAGTATCAGCTTAGGAAATATATAACTAAATGATTTTCATTAAAAGAACATTAATTTTCAATTTGCCAAGTGGAATTCATAGTAGCTTTTAAACAACAACATGCTCCTCCCCACTTTCATCACCATCACCCACTCTCACACCCCTTCTCCCTTTGGTCATTGTTACTCTAGGCCCCAGAGGTGAAAGGTACCTCCTTTAGGTTCACCATAAAGCTGATGAGGCATACGTTTTAGGGCCTGTTACTTGCATGGACCTCTTCCAAGATCTTCTACCTAATTATGCTTTTGAAATTTTTATTTTTTAAAGAAGGCTTTCCAAATTTTATAAAAGTTCAGGCCCACAAAATCCGGATGTACCTCTGGATATGTTTCTTCCATCTGAAATCATGTCTTCGTTAGTGTTGCACTGCTGGAAAACCAGCCTGGGGTCTGTTGTGCAGTATACTGAGTTATTTATGACTGGCTTTCTTTCCTTGCAGTTTCTGATCTGGGTTGCCAAACTACCACACTTTTCTGCAGAGTTCCAGAAAAGCATGAGCCCTGGGTGTTCCTAGTCAGCCCCGGTATGCTCTTCTGGCTTCCGCAGGGAGCTTTTCAGCAACACAGCACTTGTCTGGCTCTAGGCACTCGCAGGAACATGCGGGCCAAATTTTGAAAATTTGGTTCCTAGCTGTTCATGCAAAATATGCATGTCCTTTTACACTGTACACAGAGCCATAAATAGAATTTTGTCCTTGCACAGTGAGAGCAAAGGATGCAATTGCCAGACTAATACCGAATCTCTGAAAACTTTCACGAGCATAGCTTAGGCAATTTCCTAAGTATTAAGGTATCTTGTCAGAAGTAAAATAAGAGCCTTCTGGCCCTTTATCAAATTGTATGATTTCATTAAACAAAAATGATGTTTTTTAAAAAAATTAAATAAATCTTAATATATTTGCTCCTGTCCTGTGGTAAGGCATCGATGACACAGGAACTATTCATCTGCAGAAACTGTGTCTTATATTATTCTTATTTTCTCTGTGCAGTTGTAATAACTTAGACAATTGACATTTTTCTAAAAAGGGGATATCTGACAAGATATCAGTATGGTGTCCTTCGAAAACCTTTTTTCTTCTCAAAAAAAAAAAAATGCTCAGGTTCCCTCTTCCTTTCTTTCTTTCCTTTCTTTTCCCTTCCAGAACAATTCCATCTTAAAGCCATTAGTTTGGCAGAGCCAGGTATGCATCCAGTGGAAGGTGTCAAGCATGGAGTGTCACAAGCCAATCATTGTGAGGGGGCATCCGTGTGAAGGGTGGAGTGTACTCACGGGGCTTCTAAGAACCTGAGTGGATTTGGGAGGCCATCTGTGCAAGGCAGGGACAACAGCAGTGGGAGACTGGTTACAATCAATAGAGTTGATCAAATAGGTAAATATTTTAAGAATAATGAGAAATACATTTCTTGCCAACAGAGAAGGAAGTTACAAATACAGAAAAAGATACAATTCCAATTAACCTTGTGGCATTGGATTGGAATTGGAAATATTGGTATACTATGATTTTCATTGTACAGAGATAGATATAGAAATCTAGATGGAAATGAGTGTGTGTGCAGATGTGTGCAGACAGGTATTCCCCAGCTCTGTCTACTGAGAGGACGTAGGAGCAGCAGCGCCCCAATAGCAATGACCATACCCAGCCCCAGATCTTGGTTTCTGAACGCCATTCTACCCTAAAGGAAGCCAGGACTGGGGCAGGGAAAGTACAAGATGAGCTTGAAACATCTTGTTGGGCCAAAGCAGAATGATGAGGACATAACAGAAGTCACAGAAACCATCTTCAAGGGGTTCCCACTAATCAGACTTAGGACAATTTGAGCATCAAAATAAATGGTAGTAATAGATGATAACCCATTACGTTGAGAATATATGAGTCCATATTATAAAAATAAGTAAACGCATAAATCAGATATTTGATAAGTGAAAGGATAGTTACCTAGTTTCAAAGTAATGTCATGCAAGATACATACTAATTACAAAAGGAAAAAGACTAACTTTACGATGGAGAATTCATGCAGCCACTACCTTAATCAAATGACCAAAATGAGCCTCCTAGATAATGGGACAAATAGGAATCTTGTGCCATCCAATAGAATGTTATGAAAAGAACCCAGGATCACTTCTGTGATTTCTGGCAAAGCTTATAATCTAAATCATAGGAAAATATCAAACTCAAATTTAAGGGCACTCTACAAGACAAACTGGCTGGTAATCTTCAAACATGCCAGAGTCACAAAAGCCAACGACACTCAAAGGAGCCATTTTATTTTTATTTATTTATTTTTTAAACATTTTTATTGGAGTATAATTGCTTTACAATGGTGTGTTAGTTTCTGCTATATAACAAAGTGAATCAGTTATACATGTACATATATCCCCATATCTCTTCCCTCTTGTATCTCCCTCCCTCCCACCCTCCCTATCCCACCCTTGGGTCACAAAGCACCAAGCTGATCTCCCTGTGCTATGCGACTGCTTCCCACTACCTATTTTACATTTGGTAGTGTATATATGTCCATATATACACTACCACTCTCTCACTTTGTCCCAGCTTACCCTTCCCCCTCCCCATGTCCTTGAGGACATTCTCTAGTAGGTCTGCATCTTTATTCCTGTCTTGCCCCTAGTTGCCCCTAGGTTCTTCATGACCTTTTTTTTTACATTCCATATATATGTGTTAGCATACGGTATTTGTTTTTCTCTTTCTGACTTACTTCACTCTGTATGACAGACTCTAGGTCCATCCACCTCACTACAAATAACTCAATTTCGTTTCTTTTTATGGCTGAGTAATATTCCATTGTATATATGTGCCACATCTTCTTTATCCATTCATCTGCCGATGGACACTTAGGTTGCTTCCAAGTCCTGGCTGTTGTAAATAGAGCTGCAGTGAACATTGTGGTACATGACTCCTTTTGAATTGTGGTTTTCTCAGGGTATATGCCCAGTAGTGGGATTGCTGGGTTGTATGGTAGTTCTATTTTTAGTTTTTTAAGGAACCTCCATACTGTTAAAGGAGCCATTTCAGATTAAAGAAGACTACAGAAAAGTCAACTGGATTCTTCTGCTACAAAGGAAATTACTGGAATAATTGACTGATCTTGAGTGGGATCTGAGGATAGTCGTAACATATCAGTGTTAATTTTCTCATTTGATGGTTGTATTGTGTTAGTGTAGGAGAATGTCTTTGTAGAAAATATACATTACAGTGTTCAGAAGATGATGGGGGATCAGGTTGGCAACTTTCAGATGGTTCAGGGAAAAACAAAACTTTCTTGTCATACTGTACTTGCAACCCTTCTATAAGTTTGAGATTGTTTCAAAATAAAATAAAATTTTTAATTTGCTAAAATTGTAAATAACTGTTCAGATTTCCACAATGTATGTAGATTTTAGGCATTAATTGATGATGTTGAATATATATGGACTTTGAGGTCTGTCATGAGAGTTGTCAGTGATGTGTGGTCCTTCCTGATGTCTTTCAGTAGCTTGAAAATGTGTTTATGTGCAACTGCTAAGATCTGATTCAGTTTCCAAATATTCTATAGCTTGCCATTTAAATACTAATAACCCTTCTTTAAGATTGTTATTCCGAATCCGAAATATCAAAAATAAGTAGAAAGGGTAATGAAGTCCTTTGACCCTGAAGAAATCTGTTCTGGAAACTATTAAAACAAATTGCACAATAAAATGATGGGTAGAATAAGCTTAGTGTTGTCAGTAGTGAATCCTTCACTTCATCTTTGCTCTTAACCATAGCTGTGACGTTTGGTGTCCACTCAGAAAAAGAGATAAATATGTATTTTTCCATTACATACAAACAAGTTATATCACTTAAGTTTTAAAATGTCAGACTGGACTACAGTAATTTTGAGAGCACACTGCTGCCTACCATTTTCTGGTAGAGAGCTCTTTTAAGGAGATTTATATACCCGGTCTTCCCTGGGATTGAAATGTGATTGCATCTCCCCATTTGTTGGTGGCACTTCCTGAACAGTCCAGCAGGTGGTAGTCTAGGAGAGGAACAGTTCTCATCCTTCTTCAGTCCCCTGCCTACCAGCAAAACAGAAGGAAGGTGGACTCAGCAACGTTACCGTTGCCTTCTCTTCTCTGTTGTAAGACTGGTATTTCCAAGGTTGTTCTTTCAAAATGAGTGCTTAGACATAGAGAGTATCTCCAGAAAGTAGCTAAAAATAATTTTGTGTATATGTATGATTATGCAGTATTCTGAAGTTCAAAAATTCTTTTTCTTTTCTTTTTATTTTATGGTGTCTAGAAATTCCACTGGTTTTGTATCTCTTTGCCCTGATTTCAATGACATGGCTTTGGGGAGGCCTGCATATGGCTTACAGACACTTCTGGATGCTGGTCCTCTTTGTCATTTTCAACAGTCTGCAGGTAAGCCTTACAGTTTGGTTACAGCACACATAAACACGAGGCAGGGAGTTTCAACGTAAAAAAATCAAGTGTCCACATGTAGGTGAATTCGTATGCACAAAAACATCACGCAGAGTTTTAGAATAAAATGACAAAGATTATGTTAAAATTTTTTAACACCTGAAATATGGCTGGTTATACAAATAGGGAAGACATAAAATATTTACCCTCCTTCATTTTGACAACACCTAAGTAACTACAAAAACATGTTTCTTTTTCAATAGGATTGATGTTTATAAACTTCACAGATGGCAGCTATCTAGGGCATATGCACATATTTGGAGTGGGTCTGTGTCTAGAAATTAGATCAACTGAGAGTAAAATAACAGTGATGGTCAAGCAATTCCCTCTTGAGTCTGGTGCTTGGTGTTTTGGTTCACTGAAAACTGATTGACATGCTCCAAGTCTGGCAATGCCTAGCTTAAATTAGCTTTGTGAGAATGTTTGGATAGCGTAACCAGGAATTATATAACTGTAACAAAAGTTAAAGCTGACTTTTTTAGTGCTTTCGTTAAATGGAAAAAAAGTTGTACCCTGAAATTAGCAAACTGAACAAATGGACACATTTTTTCTTATTTTTCAAAGTGAAAAGATGTGTCCTAGACTAAAACAATTTATTGAATTTGCCAAGGATATCTGTAAACAGCCCTTGTTTGGACCACCATCTTACAAGAAACCTCTGTAGGAAAAATATTAGGATTATAGCATAAAACTGAAACATGACTCAAAACATATTTAGGTTTGCTTTGTAGGAGACAGATTCATCAGTGAGATCATATCTAACAGCATGGTGCCTAATCAAAACATAATATCGATTTAGGGAGGGAAAAATACAAAGTGGCTTAAACATTTGGAATCAAGTTGATACAAGTTGATATACAGACACCTCCCAATAGAGTTATAATTGAGTACCAGCTACTAGCACAGTGTGCCGGTGCTACCATTACTAGGGTGAAGATGACAGCACTGCTTCTCGAGGATCTGATGATTCAGGGAGTAAGCAAACAATTAGCTGTAAGGGTATACTCTGGCAGGTGCCATGTAAACACAGTGTTATGAGAGCAGAGTAGAGGACTTGTTTACTCCTGCCTGTGCTAGTGTTTGAGCTGAACACCAAAGGTGAGCCACTCAGGTCAGAGGCCCTGTCTTGGTCACCTTTGAATACCTAGGCCTAGCAGAACTAACACCAAAGTCCACGTTGACAGCCTGTAGATGTGTTTTATTTGGTGGACACACAATGGTGCACAGAACAGGGTTTTAGATTTTTTTAATAAACAGAGTGAAGTAAGTCCGAAAGAGAAAAGCAAATACCGCATGCTAACGCATATATATGGAATTTTAAACAGCGGTACTGATGAACCTAGCGGCAGGGCAGGCATAAAGACGCAGACGTGTAGAGCACAGACATGAGAGCACCGGGGATGGGGGGAAGGGGAAGCTGGGATGAAGTGAGAGAGTAGCACTGACATATATACACTACCAAATGTGAAATAGATAGCCAGTGGGAAGCTGCTGCATAGCACAGGGAGATCAGCTCGCTGCTTTGTGACCACCTAGAGGGGTGGGAGGGATGCTCAAGGGAGAGGAGATATGGGGACATATATATATGTATAGCTGATTCACTTTGTTATACAGCAGAAACTAACACACCATTGTAAAGCATTTATATTCCAATAAAGATGTGAAAAATAAATAAATATTTGCTCAATTTTTAAATTGAGAAATTTCACATGAAAACCTGAATGTCTGGCTTTTCTCTAATGGCAGTATTTGCATGGCAGCAATTTTCAAGTCTTGAGTAGATGCTGCCCTCTTTAGATGGGGCACGTTACCTCATTATACTCGATATATTCAATTTGTTCATTTTACCTGCCCCTGAGTTTGTGTCATATTTAATGTTTATTAAATAAGTGATGAGTAGATAGTTAGAGATGGGTATTTCAGGCAGAGAATACAGTGTTAGCCTAGGCTGCAAAAAAGAAACGTGATTAATCTTGCCTACATTTACCAAAGGTTTGGGGGAGGAAGAAAGGTTTTGCAGTTAGTGGTGGGAGAGGAGACAGAAGGCTAGGTTGGCTTAATCACCATGTTACCATGCTCAGAATAGGATGTTAAACTTCAGCCTTTAGGTAAAGGGAAGCCATAAAAGTTGGGTGTTTGGTTTGTTTTATTCTGATTAGTTTTTTTTAATTTTGTTAGGGTTTTTTTTTTAATTTTTAAATTTTGAATGGGAATGACATGCTTATACCTGCTTTTTAGAAGGATAACTGGAAATGTTTAGGATGGTATTGAAAAGAAGAGCAGCTCCAGGCAGGAAGGCTGTTATCATATTCCAGCCTATAATGTTTGGGAGTGCACCTGGGGATAGAGATAGGTGACAGGTTTGAGAATATTCTAGAGATAAATATTGATGAAATTTGGTTAGCCAATTAAATGTAGGAATGTAGGGGGCAAGAGAGCAACGTCACCTAGAGATGCTGGCTGTGGTGAATGGCTGGGCACTGACTCCTTTGGTCAACATGGAGATTACAACAAGAGAAGGTCCTAGGGAACATGCAGCAAAGTTGGTGAGTTGGTGAGATTTGGGAGACATTGGTAAAGCTAACCAATGTTTTAGCAGGAAGGCTAGTGAAAGAGATTGTTAGTGAAAGAGAATCAAGATATAGTAGTTTGGAGTTTCTGGTAGAAAAGAAGGCTTCAAAAGAAAACACCTAACTCTGTCAAGTGTAGCAGAGAAGTTAAATAGAATGAGAACAGAAGGGCATTGTGGTCTAGTGCACTGGTCCCCGCACTGTAGTGTCATCAGAATCTCGTGAAGGGCTTGCTAAAACACAGATTGTAGGTCCCACACCCAGAGCTTCTGATACGGTAGATCAGGGTGGGACCTGAGAATTTGCATTTCTAACAAGTTCCAGGAGATGCTGATACAGCTGCTCTAGAGACCACAGCTTGAGAACCATTGGTTAAAGTAAGTGTGATCGTAACTCCACCAGCCTACTATCTGGTTGACTTCAGCTGAGTTACAGATGTTTACCCAGTTCTACTTTCTTCATCTGTGAAACGGGAATAAATACCATTTAGGATTACAGTGTGATTTAATTAAATGGCATAATGAACATAAAGCAATTGTACAGTAACTCACAGTTAAAGAGCAGTTTTTTTTGTTTGTTTTATTCAAGAAGTTTAATGGAGAAAGCAATAATAGCTTAGGAAGGAAGGTTGGTTGGTTCAAAGGAAACTTGGGGGTTTGGTTTTCTTTCCTTGTGAAAAGAACCAACAGAGAAGAAGAAACTGACAACTGGAGGAAAGGCTCATTGCCTTGGCAAGATCATGGACAGGGCAGGAAAACAGAAGAGACAGACGGCCTGTCTGAGGGAGGAGTTAGACATGTTTCTTTCACTGAGGCTCAGGAAAGAAGGAAGGATAGGAGTACACGAAAAACTCTTCTGGAGCTGGAAGTCTGGAAAGTTGGGGTTTGTATGTAATGCTCTCTCTTATCTCTGAAAGGCAAAAAGCAAGGACATTTGTTGAGAGGAATGGATTAAAAGCTTGTGGTAAAAATAGTAAAAGGTAAGGAGCAGTTTCTAAGCAGAAAGTAAATAATAAATTACAGTGGGTTGGAAGATGGTAAGGAAATGACTGCTTAGAGAGAAATTGGTGGGATTCGGGTTGGACACCTGAAATCTGTAATTGTAATTCAGCAGTAATTAAATAAATTAAGCCTTACGATTGAAATGGTAGCCATTGTAACCTATCAAACCACACACAAGAGAAAGGTTTATTGAGCTCTTATGGAGGTTAGAGGTTTGGTAATAAAGGAGGATTGTTGAGGATTAAACTATGTTTCACAGGAAGATAAAAAAGGAATTGTTATGATCTCTTTCTTTGAGGAACTGAAAACAAGCTAAGTATAAGTAAAAACTAAAAATATTTCAAACTCATGTTTAATGAGCTTAATTCCATCTATGCGGCACCATTGAAGCAATGACTTTTTGTATCACTGTTGCCTGGTATCTGGTGCACTGGCATATTCCTAGCACCAGTGCTCAGTGAGTCAGTCCTAAAAGGAATGCCTGTTAAGAAACACTTGGAAAATATGGTTTCTCTAGGGTTTATTAAAGTTCATTTAATTTATAAACTATTTCACGTCTTCAACTTGGGCATTTCCATGATTCCATGCTTTTTTAAAATTAATTAATTTATTTATTTAGGCTGCTCTGGGTCTTAGTTGCGGCATGCAGGATCTTTAGTTGCAGCATGTGGGATCTTTTAGTTGCGGCATGAGGACTCTTAGTTGTGGCATGCGGACTCTTAGTTGCGGCATGCAAACTCTTAGTTGCCGCATGCATGCAGGATCTAGTTCCCCAACCAGGGATCGAACCCAGGCCCCCTGCATTAGGAACACGGAGTCTTACTCACTGAACCACCAGGGGAGTCCCTGACTTTTGTATTTTCTTATTGGCTTTTGTCAACACCTGTGACCGGAAAAGTGTACTATATATCTTACGCTTGGCTTTTATATTTTGCTCAGAGGTGATTACTGCCTCACTTTTTAATCCAGATTATTATTATGCCATAGGTGCTCTGAAACTGACAGATGAAAGTTATATTTTTATAATATTCTGATATTTGATATTTATTATTGGGTACAATTTAAAAAAGAAAATCTTGATCATTTGAAATATTATCAGAAATTTCTTGATCACTTTCTGAAGATTCAGGGTTGAGCTACCAAACTTTTAATATGTTTGAGCATTTTAAGAAAATGTATATGAAATACTTTCTAAAGCATGATGGATGCAAATGCAAAAGTGATGTAAAAAAAGTTATCATTCTAAATATGTCTACTGTTATTTTTATTGCTTCTTCCTTGAACTCTAAGACATTTTTTCCTCAAGAACTGAACTTTAATTCAAATTTTTATTGATTTAGGCATGTTATTTACATCTTCTTGATTGTTTAAAAAAATTTAAACTGTTGAGTATCGAGTAAACAGAACATAGAGAATAAAGGGGGAAATGTCCTCTGAGTTTATTTCCTGGGTTGTTTTTTTTTTTAATTCTAGGAGTTGCTTGCTAGCATGTCAACATGTTTATGGTATCTGCTGTTTTTCCACTTCCCCATGATGCACTTGATGTGTGGATGTGAGGTGAACAAATCCTGATTTCCATTGCGCTTTCTTTTGTATCAAAAGAGGGACTCTAAAATTTCCAAAAAGAAAAAGGTAGTTCTGTACATACTTGCTTAGCAATCCCAAATCCCAAAGGCCTCGGGGCTCTATCTTGTTTTTTGCTAAATGGGCTTTCTGAGTGCGCTGAGCATGGTAGCCACCACCAGTCTTAATTCCTACCGGCTTTCCAGCCCCAGCAGGGAAAATCCTGTGAAGGACTTAAATTACCCTCACTTTGAATCATTCATTATCCAGAAACCAGTCACAGGGTGGCAGGTACTCTGGCCAGGCCTGGGTCATGAGCAGACGCTAACAGTGGAAAGATGAGTTGATCTCACAAAAACCACATGGAATGGAATTCCCACCAGAAGAAAAGAATCTCTTACCAATAGAATGGTAACAATGCTAGGCAGACCAAAGTAACAGGTGTCCATTATATATATTTTCTAAATTTTCTTGTTCATCGATATGTTTGGACAAGGCCAAGGGCAGCTATTGTCAAACTACTAGGAAACTTAATCAATGTGACATAGGTTTATTATGAATATCCTTGGGATCCATCATATAACCAAATGTCTCTGTATTGTCCACAGAAAAGTCATAAGGGACTACATTATTTTTCTTAATTTTCTCATCCATTAACTCAATAACCACTATTTTTTTAAGAAAAAAAAGTTGAGTTTGTCATTTCTAAGTAGATTTATGCTAAAACTTACAGATGACAACTTTCTTAAAATGTTTAGTCCAAGGTATATCCACGTTTGTGTAACAATTAAAGAAAATAATCACTAAGTTTGATACTCAGCTGGTAGTCACTAGTAGAACCCTATCAGTCATCATAATATTGAAATAGGTACTGTCTAAACCCCCTGCAAGTGTCCCAGACTTCTAGCTATTTAAGCTAGAAGCACCACAGACCTCTAGCAGCTAAAAGGCTAATGCTTGGCTAGACAGGGAGCGCCAGGACCCTGCTCCGGCACTAGACCTGCAGTCTGACGGGTCAGTGCCTATGCCACACCCTAAACGTTTTGTGCATCGCTCCTAGCTTAACTATGTTCTAAAATACATTTCTATTTTTAACCTAACCACTCAGCTTCAGACTTACGTACAGCATTTATTTCAGGTTTCTCTAGGGCTCGCACATTGACTACGTCAAAATTTCACTAACTGACAATCTTCTTACATGTAGGGAATCCCAGGTAAGATAATGAGGGTAGCCGGCAGTAAAGAGGGATGAACTTCTTGGAGATGCTGAAAAATAAGTTCTGGAGAAGATTCATATACAGAGAAGAACCTTTCCAAAAGCTGAAATGCATTCTTCTTGGAATGCATAAGTTGGCAAGGGAGCGGAACTTTACATAGTATGGGGATATGACATTTCTCAGTATGTGAGTTATGAGACCACATTCTTCAGAATCTTATTTGACTGTCTCCCTGTAACTGACTTGTACTTGTTCGTTTATGTGAGCATCTGGTCTCGAGATGTTCCCTGGCAGTTTTTGAATCATTCCCTATTTCAGAGAAGGGAGTTACAACATGGAATTTGTAGCTAAAAATATATAGCCTGTATTCAAATTTAAGGTCAGCTAGTTAAAATCATTTTCATTCCTAGCCCCGCATCTTTAACAGCTAAATCGCTAGGGAAATAAGTGACTTAAAGGTGGGAACAGTTTCTCCTACATTTTAAAAAATTATTGTTTTTTAGTGGCCACTAGAGTGCCTTGAACACATAAAGCATTTTTCTTCTACTAAAAAATAGTGTTTCTTTTCTTTATCCTCCTTCTTTCTTTCTCTCCCTTCTTCCTTCCTTCCCTCTCTTTCTACCTTCTTTCCTCTCTTCCTTCCTTGCTTTCCATGTCTCTCTTGTTTTTCTATGTTGAATTTCAGCTTTAAAACGAAATCCATCTTTCATGAAGAGATTTTCCCAATAAAAATAGTCCTTGAGGTATCATGAGAAATGGAATATGTTTCCTTGCTCACGGAAAGGTACAGGGTTCATTGCAAATGGAATAGAAAAGAAAATAATCCTCCATTAATTTTCTTCTGTGAGAATCCCCGTTTCGCATCCAGAGGGCTTCAGTGCAAGTGTCTACATAGATACAGTACCTATTTAGTCTTGGCTGCTTCCTTTTGAGGATAAACAGCTCTTGGGAAATACGCATTGTTAAATAATCAGTTACAGAGGACTAATTGTTTCAAGGCACTCCCTTTGCCATTGCTTTCCAAGGGCCAGCAGTAATAAGAAATGTCACTTTGTTTCCATTGGAGACTAGCACATGAAGAGTGGAAAACCAGTGTTCCCAGAAAACCCTGGAATAAACATGTAGAAGCCAGAGGAGGTTGGGATTCTATCATTGATTTGTCCCAGAACCATGTCAAGTTCAATGGAAAAAAATTACTACACTTGTTTTGTAGAGTGAAATTCAGAAACTAATGAATGCCTCGTGTGCTCTTCAGAACGTCCCAGAACATTTCTGTAACTTTACAAATAAATATACAGAAGCTAGCTCTTCAGAACGTCCCAGAATATTTCTGTAACTTTACAAATAAATATACGGAAGCTAAGACAAGTAGCTGTATTTAAATTGTCTTGATTAGGTCGTACAACTCTGTTCAGTGTTCAGTAGCATCTGGGCTGATGAAATATCTTTGAGTTTTCATGTAATAAACTTCTTACTCCATTTGACAATGAATGATAGCGTTACCTTCTCATTAACCTGTTGATTGGCCAAGCAGGGCTCTTAAGACAGACTGCAGGGTTTTTACTTTTGTTTGTGCTGGGTTCTCTAAATACAAATGTCAGGATCTGATCTGCCAGTGAATGTCTTCTACAAATACAGGTTTAGAAGTGATGGGATTGAATAGACTACGTTTTGACACCTGGCTGCATCCTTGCAAAACAGGTACCCCATTTCTCCTGCCCTAATCCTATGTTAGTTTCTTACTCAGTGGTTTTTCCATTTCAAAGTTTTTTCCTGTGCCCTCTATGACTGCATTTTTTGCATTTTAACCATGTAACACGGCTTCTTGGGCTTTGTGAACCTTTACTTTACCTGTGAAAGGATTTAGCACGCTCTGATTCTGAATTATCAAACCTACAAGAATTAGAGTAAGCGAGACATATACCTCCCCTTGTTAAAACAGTTTTGGGAGAAGAAAGCGGTTAACGTTTGAGCCAGTTTTTACTCAGTCATTCAGATTCTTTGTCTTGGTGTTAATTTATAATTTTTCCAGGGTCTAAAATTTTGTTTTTATCTCATGTATTACTCAGACATTGGGGTGGGGAGAATACAATTTTTTTGTAAATACATTTATATGCATATTTTATGATAACATTCTTTAATATTGAGCTGTTTAGGTATAGTAGAAGAAGCATACAATTAAGTGTCGTGCAACCTCTATTCTACCAAATGACTTGACATCTCTGAGCTTTAGTTACCTACTTTCCAGAGAGAGATGCTAATTCTTGCTCTCAGTTTTGTCCTAAGTATTATATAAAAATATATGTATAAAATATAATTGGTAAACTGCATAATGTTTTACAAATACAAAGTTCTATAAATGAATAAATGGACAAAAGAATTGTTTGTCAGAAGCTACATGAAAGCAAATGAGAGGCCAAAGAGAGGAAGTTTGTAAGCTCAGTCTTTTTTTTCTTTTTTTTGCGGTACACGGGCCTCTCACTGTTGTGGCCTCTCCCGTTGCGGAGCACAGGCTCCAGACATGCAGGCTCAGCGGCCATGGCTCACGGGCCTAGCTGCTCCGCGGCATGTGGGATCCTCCCGGACCAGGTTACGAACCCGTGTCCCCTGCATCAGCAGGCGGACTCCCAACCACTGCGCCACCAGGGAAGCCCCTCAGTCTTTTTTTTTTTATTGAAGCATAGTTGATTTACAGTATTGTGTTAATTTCTGCTGTATAGCAAAGTGATTCAGTTATACATATATACATTCTTTTTTAAAAAATATTCTTTTCCATTGTGGTTTATCATAGGATATTGAATATAGCTCCCTGTGCTACACCATAGGACCTTGTTGTTTATCCATTCAATATATACTAGTTTGCATCCGCTAACCCCAAACTCCCACTCCATCCCTCCCTCAGTCCCCCTCCCCCTTGACAGCCACGAGCCTGTTCTCCATGTCTGTCGGAGCTCAGTCTTTAAATCCTCTCTTCAGCCGCTGGTTCTCCCCCTGAATGGTCTCATCCCCTCTTAGGTATTCCCCTCATGCAGTCCCTTGCGATTACACTCACAGTGCTTGGCTTACAACATAGATTGTTGTCATCACTCATCTGCTTTTAAATGTGTAGCACATGCCTTCAGTTTCAGGTAAGTAACTTGTGGGGGCAAAATAGGTTTATTGTGAGACTGCAGGGATTGGTGGGGACTGTAGAAGAACCAGACAATAGAGCCTCCTCCCCAAAGCATGCAGATGAGAAAAGCAAACATTGTGTGGGCCAAACAAAAGCTTTGGCAGGTAAATTCTCATAGGTGGCAGTCAGTGTGCAACTCCCATATAAAAAGTTCAAATTTCTTTCTCTGAAGAGGATTTAATTTTCTTTTGGAAGCCAAAAGAGAATACGGGCTGATCACCTCTTTGGTCCAGCAGAAACTGGGTTTCAGGCATTGCGATGGTTACTCTAGTTATGTTTTGCCCCCTCTCTTGGGGCAAACTAAAAGTTTGTTCAGGGAACCCAGGTGACTCAGCTGACAGCCTGTCGTGTTTCCTGGAACTCCTCTTCCTCGCAGTCTCTGGACTCCGTTGTTTCATTCCCTGGTACTGTGAACCGACTGAATTCTCTGCTTAGCTTTTGAGCCTCTGAGCAGCTGCTTTCTGCTTAGTTTCTTAGCCTTTCAGCCCCATGCAGCTTGAGAAGTGGCAAATGCCTTTACCATTCCCTTTCTCTTTGGAGCCTTGGCCCCTCAAGTCCTGGTTGCTTTAGTAGATTTGAACTCTATTTTTTGTCTCCCCAACCTAGTCAGATTGCTGCAAGTCCCAGCTACAACTTTCTGTTCAGCCTCTGGGCATCTCACTTTGAATTGGAAAACTCCCTGAAGGAAAAAAAAAAAAGCAGTGAATATAGGGCCCCCCACTCAATGGGTTTAGCTTCTCTCTAGGATCTTGGTCCCTCAGATACTAGCTGTTTGGATGCCTTCCCTCTGCTGTTTTGTTACTGTATTTGTTATTGTCTATGTGTATCTGAAAGTGTATTCTCCAGCTTGTAGAATTGTAATCAATTAGAGTTAATCTGATATAAACTCTATCAGAGCCAGAAACCAAAGTCTCAAATTTATTTCAACAAGTATCTAATAAATGTTTAATATAAACAGAATGCACATTAATAAATGAAGATATTTAGAGTCACTGCAATTCATCAGATATCCAGTGGATACCTCTTAAAACATATGCACTGGGCTGGTGGTGCTCCTGGGAACACTGATGAGGAAGCCTATACATGCAGCTTCTTAAGGTCAACTGATGAGGTGTACTTTATGTCTTCTATATCACCAAAACATATATATAGTATATATATTATATATATATATATTATATATATATATTACATATATATATAGTATTTTGAAAAATAAAAACTGAGTAAGGTCTTAGAATTTATAATCCATCAGTTGAAGACTGAGATTCAAAAAGGATTTTCTGGCTATAGAATAACCTCATACCTATTTCACAAAACTAAAATACACCAATAAGACAAACAGACAAACAATGCAGAGGAGCAGCTAAAGGTGCGTATTTTGAAAGGTTACTGCTCTAGGAAACAGGTCGGCCTTCTCAGAATATGGATTTTAAAAAATGCCAACTAAACTCCTACTGAAAAAAGTTTTAATGGCATGAATTCAAATATAAACTGAAATTTTAAAAAAAATCATTTTAGCTAGATGGATCCAGGAAGTTCTCTCTTCATCCTTCAGAATAAATCAATTCCATGTTACTGTTTTCCTCTGCAAATATTTAAATAACATTCTCGTTAGCTTGAGAAATACCATGAAATAGTGAGGTAAACGTATTTTGGAATACAGATACTGTCCTACAGATTTTCAGCTTTGTGGTCTTAGGCAAATTATTTAATTTTTCCAAAATGGGAATACTACAATTTACTTTGTAAGGCATCTGTGGACATCAAGCAAAAAATATTTTTAGATTTCTAGCATATAATAGGTGTGTAGTAACATTAACTGCCTTTCTTCTTTCCCTCATGTGACACCATAATTGCATACGCATTTAAGATTATTTCCACACAAATGAAACCTCTGAGCTTCAGATCTTCAGAGCGTACCACTGAAATCAGTTAGCAGTGTTTCTCTAATTGCTGATTATTTGGTCTTTTCAGAACCCTGCTGATGTCACAGGCCACATTCACTAAGCTGTCATCTCAATGATCTTATTTAGCTACGACCCCAGTATATAGATACTATATAAATGTGATGTAAATATGACATCTGTTAGTTATAGGGTGTCCTTTGTTCCAAAATGTTAGTTATGAGTATAACTATAAACACTTCAGATTCTCTGTCAGCCTTGGAAACTCTCACTATAAAGTGGTAATATGGTAGATTACATGTATTTTACCTTATTGTTTGAGCCAATATCATAACACTGGAAATTTTATATTCATCCATTCAAAAACATTAATCTAGAATGTGTTTGTATATGTATATGTTAGACCACACGTCTCCATGCCTCTCTGCTCAATATATATTTATAATAAAAATCACAACAATAGTAACTAATATTTATTAAGTGCATATTATGTGGAATTGTATTTATTTCATTTAATCCTCACAACAACCCTGCAAGGTAGAGACTATTATATTTGCCATTTTAAATACAGAGAAACAGGGTTTCCCTGGTGGTGCAGTGGTTGAGAGTCTGCCTGCCAATGCAGGGGACACGGGTTCGTGCCCAGGTCCGGGAAGATCCCACATGCCGCAGAGCAGCTGGGCCTGTGAGCCATGGCCGCTGAGCCTGCGTGTCCGGAGCCTGTGCTCCACAACGGGAGAGGCCACAGCAGTGAGAGGCCCACGTACCGCAAAAAAAAAAAAAAAAATACAGAGAAACAGAGTCTTAGAGAAGTTAAGTAATTTAGGCTCGGTCACACACCCAGTTACTTATGAGCTGGCATTCTATAAACTATGATCAGTTCCCCCACTAGGCTCTGCAATGATGCAAGACTGTAGAACCTCTTATTATTTCCTTATTCCACAGTACCTTAGCAGAAGGCTGTGCTTATAGTAGCTTTCAACAAATGCTTGTTGAATTAAAAATTTTGCTAAATTAAAATGCATAAAGAGACAAGATGAATTAAAATGAATCAATAAGCATAGTTAACATATGAATTATTGTTTTGTTATCTTTCACTTATAAAAATTAATGCATTTCAACAAATGTTTGTCTATTTTAACATTGATGTTCACTATAAAGTCACATTCTCCCAAAGAACAGTGTCTTTTTGGCTTAGTTGAAGATCTTCATTGAGGGATCTGTGGGGCAGCAGTATCGTACACAGCAGATTCCAGATTAGACAGAAGTTCCACAGTGAATATGCTGCCCACAAGTTATCTGCCATCCTTCATTTCCCTAGTTCTGTAATTTAGGCAGTCTTAATAGAAGTGACCTTGAGCATCAAGTTAAGTTAGCAAGTCAGGTTCCTGTGGCTTGCTTAGGACACTTGTAAACACTGAGAAAGCTGAAACAGACATTAAAAAAAAAAAAAAAAAAAAGGGGCTTCCCTGGTGGCGCAATGGTTGAGAGTCCGCCTGCCGATGCAGGGGACACGGGTTCGTCCCCCGGTCCGGGAGGATCCCACATGCCGCAGAGTGGCTGCGCCCGTGGGCCATGGCCGCTGAGCCTGCGCATCCGGAGCCTGTTGCTCCGCAGTGGGAGGGGCCCCGGCAGTGAGAGACCTGCGTACCGGAAAAAAAAAAAAAACAAACAAACATGATCCCTACCTTCAGAGGCAGGAAAAGCTCTAAAATCACATGTGATGTTGGTGGTATGTCTATGGCTTCCTTACAGATCCCTTGCTTTCTCTTCCCATCTCTCATTGTCTCTGCCACTCTTAAAGCCCAAGCTCTTCTTAACTGCTGCTGCAGCTGAACTGCCTTCCATCTGGACCAATTGCCTAGTCTGTCTTTTTAAATATCATATAGACCTTACTGGGTAGGAAAAAACTTACACATGGGACACAATTAGAGACTAAGACAGGGCTAGAAGAAATCAAGTGTTGGATTACATGACCCAGGCTCCAAGCATCTAGGAGGATGATCCTTAAAGGAGATGCAAAAACCATATGCCTTGAGCTAAACAGGCCAGATGGAGTGGGTTTCCCAAACCTCTGGTAAGACTCTTATCTATGAACTCCACTGTTTTCTGAAATCCCTAACACATTACTTTTCAGTGAATATCAACTAAGTTTAAACATGGCAGCAAAAGCACAGTACAGTTAACATTCTTCTAGGAAAACATGATAAGTCTCTGGCTTTATTTTTCTCCACTTACTTGATATTTACAGTGAAGACAAAGACATAGTAAACTTAGCACTAACTAGGGCTAGACAAGCCATCTGAAATGATGGAATTGCAAAAAAAGGAATGGAGACTTTAGATTCACTGGCTGTATTCAATCCAAGGAGCGATTGTCCCAGATGTGCTTGGGTCTCTTAAAATGAAGTCAGGGAATTGATGCTTGAGAAGCCATTGTCTCCCTTTGGCTTCTCTGCTTTCTCTCCTATTTGAGGGTTTAGGCAGTCTCTTGTCTGCTGATGTGGTCGCAGCACTTTGCACTGAAGATTTCTTGTTTCATCACTGAGTGCCCACCTCCATCCCCAGCACTAGCAAGAGTTGGAGAATCTTAAGTGAAAGAGTGCAGGAAAAAAGATTACTAGAACTGTATAACCTGATTACTAGAGCTGTATTAGTGACCTGATCACTTGCTAAAAGGAAGTTTTTCAAAGGAATTTTTTTTTCTTTTTTCAATGAAGAGTGATAGGCAAATTAAAATTGAATAAATTTATCCATGATTTTTTTTTTATCAGAAAACCCTCGAATACTTTTCCCCTTTAAAGTCTAACAGTTCATGGGGTAACCAGAGCTATTACAATGAGTTGGACAGGGTATAGTCTTATTAAATGAATTTTGCAATAGTTGTAAATGTTACCGAATTACAGATGATATGCTTTTAAGTTATCCACTTTTCATGAAGAATCGCTATAAAAATAAAGGGGAGGGCTTCCCTGGTGGCGCAGTGGTTGAGGGTCCGCCTGCCGATGCAGGGGACACAGGTTCATGCCCCGGTCTGGGAGGATCCCACATGCCGCAGAGCGGCTGGGCCTGTGAGCCATGGCCGCTGAGCCTGTGCGTCCGGAGCCTGTGCTCCACAGCAGGAGAGGCCACAACAGTGAGAGGCCCGCGTACAGCAAAAAAATGAATAAATAAATAAAGGGGAGACTGTACAGGGATGCCTCCCTTTTCACTTCTCATCCCAAGTTTGAAAACTTAGTTAGGTGTTTCTGAGTCTGTGAGGAATCTGCTTCTTTTTAATTTTCTTATAATAATATTGTATTAGTAATAGATTTATTTATACTAATTTTCCTATTAATAACGCATTTATATTTCTCTGGGTCTTTTAAAAATGTACATGCTTGAAACAAATTTAAGAAAAGTTGTCATCCCCATGGACGCTTTTCAACATCACATTCCTATGAGATACTTTTGAGAAATTTAACTTTCTGCAATAGCCTTTTGCTTTTCTTTTATTCAGATTATCTCATTCATCATATTTTAAAGGTTTGCTTTCTTCCAAAGAAGCCAATTAAGTAGCCCTTATAGAAAAAAAATCTGCAAAAGTTTTTCACATCTACTTGAATTTCGTCCATTTGCAAATTTGGTTACTTCTAGACTAGTCTCAATATTTAAGGAAACATCCAAGAAAATATTTTTTATTTCTAAATGCATACTGGCCTCAGGTAAAGTGTTTGGATGTCTCTCATCAGTGCCAGTGTGACTTTATGTGTGTACAGTCTTCAGTAAAATGAAATAATATACTACAGGTAAAGAGAGAGTGACAAGTTCCTGTTGACTACACTAGTTGAATATAGGTTCTATACGAGAACCTCTGCTCTGTTCTTCAATCATGAGCTCCACTTCAAAATTAAATTACCTGAAAAACATTAACCTAGAATAATATAGATGTGTACTGCCAGTGCAAGAGTTATCTTGAAGAATGGGTGCCTTCAAATCATTGCTGCAAATTTTGTGGACTTGCTGTGTTTATCACCCCAATTTTTGTAGGTTTTATTACGATGTGCTTGTAAAATTCTTATTTCGTCCTCTTCGTCCATGCTTCAGTATGTTACTTACGTATAAATGATAAAATCCACAGTGTTTTGTAACTGGTAGGTTTCTCTTAGTACACTATAATTTAGTACTTTCGTCTTTGGACAGAGTCCACAGTGTTTTTCTATGCCTCTAAACCATATAAATCAAACATTTTATTCGGAAAAGTAGAGTCAGAGAAACAGAAAGGTCATCTCTACCAAAACAAAACCACATTTCGCTAGTCCTTGATACTTAATTTCATCATGTGCTCTTCTCTCTCAAGCATGGAATGCACATTTTTAATGCAAAAGTGAATTGAAACCATATATAAAATCTGTTTGAAATCTGGCTTTGTTTGAATCACCAAATGGGTTCATTAATTGGTGTGAATTAACAAAATCCTATACACCCCTGACCTTGACGCTCACTACTCTGTTCCTTTCTCCTGCCTCCCTTTACTGACTTGAGGGAAAGAGACTTGTTCTGTCGTGCTATAGTTATAGCTGTGCTCCCCCTCTACCTGCCACTGTGAATTTTCTGAGAATCCTGTCTGGTTGCCACTATTACCCCCACACACCTGTAGGATTCATTCCAGCTTGTTCTTTCTTTTACACATTACTCTTCTTCTGCAGACCTCTCCTTCTCATTGTATACAACCATAATTCTGAGAGATTCTGCCCTTTTCTCTATTGGTATCCATACTGTTTATAATTCCCTTCTTCTACTTAAAACAGTCACCTGCCCCTGCCTAACCTTCTTTGTTTTCTGCTCCTCTGGATTATTATCTCCTATTACATATATTGCATTTTTTGCTCCTTTCACTATGACAACAATTCTTGGGCACCAAAAGTAGTTTTATCATTCTATCAGATTCTCACTGACTTAGTAATCTTATTTATTTATTTATTTATTTATTTATTTATTTATTTTAGGCTGCATTGGATCTTCATTGCTGTGCATGGGCTTTCTCTAGTTACGGTGAGCAGGGGCTACTCTTCGTTGCGGTGTGCGGGCTTCTCATTGCGGTGGCTTCTCTTGTTGCAGAGCACAGGCTCTAGGCACGCGGGATTCAGTAGTTGTGGCACATGGGCTCAGTAGTTGTGGCTCGCGGGCTGTAGAGCACAGGCTCAGCAGTTGTGGCACACGGGCTTAGTTGCTCTGCGGCATGTGGGATATTCCCGGACCAGGGCTCAAACCTGTGCCCCCTTCATTGGCAGGGGGATTCTTAACCACTGTGCCACCGGGGAAGTCCCCTGATTTAGTAATCTTGCATCAACTACTTTACCTTATGGATGAAGAAGCCAAGGCTAGAGAGGTTGACTTGCTAAGTCACTAAGTTTTCTTTCTAAAATTTCTCCTTTTCCTCTTTATTTTCATTTGGGGCCAAAATAGTCTTTGAAGAACACCATCATAAAAAGAAATCAATTACAAATGTATTACTATATCGCCCAAGTACAAAAAGACATGTATAGACTTGCATATACAATAGGTTGTACTTATGGGTTGTGATGACCCATGAAGAAAGCTTTGAACTAAGAATTAGGAAGCACAGATATGTCACTAGCTAATTGTGTGATACTGACCAAGTCATGAGGGCGGAATTTCTTCATCTGTGAAACAAATAGAATCAAATAATATCTTGCCTAGCTCTGGAACTTAATGATTCTTTTCCAAAACTTTATAAAAATGACTGATGCTCTGTGTGAGGAATCAGAAAAGTTTTAGAGACATTGCTTTTGCCATTCGTTCTTTTTATAACTTGTGCAAGTACATGTTTTCTGCTATTCTTTTGTTTCAATTGGAAAACCGAGACCTCAGAGAGTAAGATGAGCTCTAGGGTAACTGACCAATGAGGGGTTGGTCTGGGAACTGAACCCGGGTTTCCAGCAAACAACCACTGGTCCCAGATGACATCCCAGTGTTCTTCTGTGCTGTCACTGCCCTTTCTTCACTCATAGGTGCTTTCCACGCTTCTCTTTGCTCAATCTCAGATATCTCCTAAGTCTCCCAGAACCCTGAAGAGCAATCACAAGATTAACAGAAGAGTACCTTTTGTATTTGAAACCCCAGTTTTGTTTCATACTAAAACCCCTTTCCCAAACAGTGCATTTAAAATAGTTTAATGGGGCTTCCCTGGTGGTGCAGTGGTTAAGAATCCGCCTGCCAATGCAGGGGACATGAGTTCAAGCCCTGGTCTGGGAAGATCCCACATGCCTCGGAGCAACTAAGCCTTTACAACACAACTACTGAGCCCGCGCTCTAGAGCCCACGAGCCACAACTACTGAAGCCCACGTGTCTAGAGCCCACGCTCCACAAGAAGAAAAGCCACCGCAATGAGAAGCCCGCATGCCGCAACGAAGAGTAGCCCCTGCTCACCGCAACTAGAGAAAGCCCACACATAGCGACGAAGACCCAACGTGGCCAAAAATTAAATAAATAACTTTAATTTAAAGAATAAATAAAATAAAATAGTTTAATGACAGTAACAAATAGCAGCTCAAGAGACACAAATATTCATAGTTAAATGCTAAATTGATGATACTGACAAGAATGCTCTATCACTTACTAGGTGTCACTGGGAAATGTACTTCACTTCTCTAAGCCTCAGTTTCTCTCTTCTGAAAAATGGGGATGATAATAGTACCTACCTGAAGATTGAATAATATGAAAACATAATATATGTGAACCATGGTCAAGTTTGTGGAGTTGAAAGACTGCTCAGAAATATTAGTTACTCTTACTGTGATGGTTGTGATCTAGTCTTATTCGTAATTATTCTTAGCAACAATAATAATAATTAGAGAAGTTTGCTGAAAGGTCTAGAAAAGGCAGAGATGACTTCATGAAAGATGTGGTCCTAGAGCTGGGCTGCAATGGATTCCAAATTTGGATGAGTTTGGAGGAGAAGAAAGTCTCTTCAGGGTCTTCAGATAGAAGAAATGGATCAGTCAAAGGCACAAGATGGGAAAGAACATGGTCATCTTCATCTAACTGGAATGACGCTTATGTAGGAGAATAAAAAGAAATAGCATTGAGGGCTTCCCTGGTGGCGCAGTGGTTGAGAGTCCGCCTGCCGATGCAGGGGACACGGGTTCGTGTCCCGGTCCGGGAAGATCCCACATGCCGCGGAGCGGATAAGCCCGTGAGCCGTGGCCGCTGAGCCTGCGCGTCCGGAGCCTGTGCTCCGCAAGGCCCCAACAGTGAGAGGCCCGCGTACCGCAAAAAAAAAAGAGCATTGAAAAGGCCCTGGAGTGGGAGTGGGGAGGTGGCATGAGCAAAGTCTTTTCGCCACATTGTTATCTATTAGAACAGTTTCAAGACCTTTTTTAAAAACTTCTTTAAAAAAATCATTCTTTTGTAAATACCTTAACCACTGTAAATATTTAATTCAGTTCTTTTGCATTCCATCTATAAAGGCAAGTTCAAAGACAGCCACCAGGGTGTTTATTTTGCTGGAACACAGAACCATAACCACGGATGCCCTTGCTCCTCCCACTGTCACTGCCTCAGCACGAGCTCCAAGCAGCATGAAAGAAATTTATTATAAATAAATAAAACGTAAATGCATAAAATAAAATTGTGATCCAGAGTGTAATCTTGAGATCAGGGGCCATGATTTGTAAATCTTCCATGCATCTCACAATCCCAGCCCTTCCGATAATGCTGAGAACCTGCTGAATTGAATCCAGAAAGCACTTACAGTTTTGGACAGTGCACCAAGGGGCACTGCCGTGAAAGAACCTCATCCCAACCTTAAGGCACGGAGAATGGCACCTGAACTTCGCACTGTTTGTATCCATCTAAAACCACTGGCCGTTCTCTTTTTTCTCTTCTTATCTCAATCTCTATTCCATCAGCTGGACTTTGTTATCATTTTTCTTTCCCTTTCAACATCTGTTTTTGATTGCATCTGTTCTCCTTGGTTTTTAATCTGTCTTGATCATTCTCACACATTCGGGGCTCCGTCAGTAATCCTCAAGATAATTATGTGTGTTATCGTCTGAGACAGCAAGGCTTCCGCGCACAAGGACCCATCTCTGCCCTGAAAATACAAAGCCAAGAAATCCACCTGATAGTGTTCTGCAAGGCATTGTTTGTTTGTTTGTTTTAGGAGACATGCTGAATTTCCCAGTTCAGGAAGGGTGAAAAGACGGAATAAAACATCCAGATTTGCGCGATTTCAGAAAGCCAGTGCACATTCCTGGTAGCAGTTAATAATGGCCGGTGCTGTGAGGAATCATAGGCAGGCAACTGGATTCCCCAAGTCAGCCCAGAGTTGATTGCTTGTGTTTTCAGAGCTGTGTGAAAGAAAGAACTGTAGCTGCCTCACTGCTGTGCAGTCAACGGGTGTCTTACAGCTGCAGGCCCTGAAGCACTTTGAAAATCACCCCAATTGTCTTTTGCCTCTGTGTTACCAACTTATCACCTAGCCCTGCAGCAGGTTTCACGCTGCGTTTCACCAGAAGCTAGCCTCTGCTGTTTTCTAAGGAGAGAACTGGCAGCTGTCCTGAATACGGAGTCTAAACGTAATCTCCACAGTTTCAGGTTGAAGCAAAGAAACTATTTGAGTGCCCTTATCTTGACTTCGGACATCAGGCCTTATGTTTATCAACTTTGCATTCCAATTTGGGGCCCGCAATAAGAAATAAAATAAAATCACACACACACACACACATTTCCCCTTTAGCCCTTAGCACTCTCTCCCTTAGCATGACGTTACATCTTTTTATCGACAAATAGTTGGCTCAGTTATGTGAGTTATCTGTCTTCCTCACTAATAAGTCTTTTCCTGCCAAAGCAATTCGATTCACAGACACAAGGCCATCAGAGAGGGGAGGCATTTGGGCCTTTCTTGAACTTCTGACCCTTTTGGCAGAGGAATATGGTTCTTACTAGTAAATGCCCGCATGCAGCTTCAGGACAGCTCCGAGGCAGGTAGAAAGGGGAAGGAAGAGGTTAGAGAAAGTACCAGGCAAATTGCCAAATATCTGCTGACAACAGCCTAGTGCTTCCACCAGGTCCTCTCTTAGGAACTTCGGCTGCTTTCTCGAGCAGCTGCACACACTCCCACGCTCCAAGGCCTGAGAGCAGACAGGCCGGGCCTGCGGTCAAGAGGCAGCGTGCATTGTCTAAAGGGGCAGCAGCTACTTGGCTCCAGCTACGCGTTTACTAGACAGGAAGCAGAGCTGCTGTCAGCCCAATCGTATGATTTTTCTAGAGAAGCCAGAAACCAGATTTTGATATGCAAGCTCCTAACTTGTTAATGTTGGCAACTAAGGTAAAGGCAACCTTGAAATAGTGTGCAGGCCAATCACAGCGTGTTAGCAGGCGATGCTCAGCTGCCAGGGTGTGGCCTCTGGCTTTACCTAGGAGGCACTCATGGAAGGGCTTCTTCCCTCGTGGTCCATGTGGATCAGGGACAAGAAACTCTTTCCCGGCTTCGCTGTCATTTACACATTTTTTTTAATACCAGACATTTTTTTAAAAAATCAGAGTTGTTTTAAGAATTCTTGGACCCCTTTTCTGAACATAGTCTGGAACGAACCCCAACTCCCAGGGTGGCCACAGGATGGTCCATCCCCTCAAGTGACCTCCAGTCCATGGCTGATCCGAGAGGGGAAGGGGAAGAGGCTGGCCCTTCTGGATGACTGCGAGACACGTGGTTCAACCTTGCTCAGATCTACAGCCCGAGAGCAGGCGCAAATCCAGTTATCCTTGATAGATGGGGAAAAGCACACGCCTGGCAAGTCGGGCCAGGACCTCCTCAGCTGTGCTTGGCAACCTGCAGTTATGTCCGAGCATACGGGAATGAGATGCTGTGGGAGACGGAGGAGATAAAGGAGCGATGGAATGGGGAGTGTCCGGGAATGGTACTCATTCCTATTCCTCAACTGGAGCTAAAAACAGGCCATGAAAATCAAAAGTAGAGGAGCTCAGTAACCATGCTCTGTGCTGCTTCCTTACGTGTTCCTTGAATGTGCCCCTCCATCCACCAGGCTATTGGAAATTTTCACCAAAAATAGAGGCAGAGCCAGTGGTCCAGTGGCTGGGATGGAGACAACAGACGATTTTTGTTCCAAGTGGAGGACTGGGGCATGTGAGCAGATGAGACGTGGGACAAGGCAAAAGAAATGTCAGCCCCTGGGCTCATGGGTGTATTTCTTCTTTACGCTTCTTTATGGTATGTGAGAGTTGGGCCAGAAGTCTAATTAAGTGAGTCAGGACCTGCAGTTTTGGCTCTATCCAGCCGCACTTCAAAAATGCAGCTCAGCATTTGAGACGGTGTCATCTGTGTCTTGTATTTGTTCCTTTGTTTCTTTTTAATTGATTTTTTTTTTCCCAGAGAGGCGAGGCTGACATCAGTCAAGTATGTGAAGCAAGCTTATCTAATTAAAATTTTGTTTATTTACTTGTGATTTTAAGAAGAATATGAAGCATGTTTGTGAGACGTTTGTGTCTGGAAAGTGTTGAGCAACTCTAAAGCTGTAGCATGTGGCTATTGGCTAAAAATTGCTAAATTATGTTTCTTTATTTTCCACAAAATGTCAGATGTTGTTCTTGTGCTTCTATAAAGGTCAGTATGACTTAAAGAGAGAGGAAAAAATGAAACTTGGACCATTCACTTGTTATTGAACTTCAGAAGTGTTTTATTTACCAGTAAAATTAAATCTAAAAATGTTTTCCTGGCTCTGAAACAAGAGGAACTAGATTGCAATAAAGTTAATGACTTTGTATTACTTTCCTCTTCTTTCTGGGCCTTTCACTGAAAAAGCAAGGAGAAAACTAGTTTGACAGGAAAAGTTGTTTATGATTACTCTGTGTGTACATATATGTGGAATATATATTATCATGTGATGTGAGTGGGTTTTGTCATAATTTTTCCCTTATGCTTTTCTACCTTTGTTGTTCTTGAACAGAATATAGTTGTGGAAATAAAGTCTTTTACTGAATACATTGCATAGGCAGTTACCAAATGCTAACCAGGGACTTGCTTCTCAAGCAGAGAGGTCGTCTCCTGTTTATAATTGATGATGAACAACCGAGCACACACACACACACACAGGGCTAGAAAAAGAGAAAATACTATCTGTTCTAGGTTATTTCCAAATAACCATTTTTATTTATTAGCAATGTTTGATCTGGTCATGGTGCACTGCCACCTCATAACCTCTTTTGGGGGGGGGGAAAAGTGAAGATAATAAAATAGCATTATTCAACAGTGAGAAGCCATAAATTTCTATTGAATTGCCTCTTCTGATCCTGTAACAATGGCTGAAAGTAGTCTGGCAAAATACAGGTCAGGAAACTATCATTGCGATCAGTGACAGAACACATACTAGTAACATTTTCAAGGCAGAGTATGCAAAAGTTTATCTTTAGTAGCTCCCCACTCAGCTTCCCATGTCGTTTTCCTTCTCCTGCCCCATCTACCCCCTACCCCCTAATTGTGCTTTTTTGTTGAGTGTGGTTCAGTGTTACTTAAACCCCGATGACAGTTTCAAGGTGCCAGTCTCAGGTGTGCCTCTTGCCAGAATATTGGCATCTTAGAAAGGGACCCCCCCCAGACCTCCTCCCATTTCTCCTATTCCCAGAGAGAAACTGAACCTCCTAAAACCCATGTACCTCAGTTGTCCACCTTCCAGCGTGTGCAGATAGCAGGCACAAGCTCTCTACCACACTTCCTGGGTTCAAATCCCAGCTCACCATTTGCTAGTCCTGTGATTTAAGATGAGTTACTTAACATCCCTGTGCCTTGGTCTCCTCATCTGTAGAGTGAGCATGATAAATGGTACCGATCTCACAGTGCTGCTGTGAGGATTACATGAGGCAATATATGTAAAGCATTTCAGAGTGGTAGTACCTAGTAAGCATTCAATAAATGTTCATCTTTTTTGTTTTTACTGTTATTCTCAATGTTACCTCCTGTTTTACAAATCTCATTTGCTGAATTGACTTGTAATAATTGCTTCTCTGTTCCTGGACTATGAATTTTCTGTAGTTAGCACTAGAAGATGGTTAATTTTAATTAATTGATTGACTAATTAATTAATTTACTCTGTTTCAAGAACTGTTATATGTACTTAGGATAAATCAATTAACAAAACAGACAAAAATGCCTGCCCTTGAAAAACTTGCACTTGGGGGTGGGGAGTTGGGGCGGGGGGTGGATAGATAATACAAATAAACTTAATAAGGAAATTAGGTAGCGTGTTAGAAGGTGATAAATGCCAAGTTCAGGAGAGTGAGGGTCAGGCAAGTGGGCTGCAGTTTTAAATTAATGGTCGGGGACGCTCACTGAGAAGGCAAGTGATGACCACATCTAAAAGGAAACAAGGGAAGATCTCAGAGTCCAGCTTCAGTTGCTTTTACTTCCTTGTCTATTTATTTTTAAAATTTTTTCCTGACTAGAAGTTTTTGTTTGTATTATTTCTAATTTATTTATTCATTTATTTATTTATTTTGGGGCTGAGTTGGGTCTTCATTGCTGTGCGCGGGCTTTTTCTAGTTGCAGCAAGTGGGAGCTATTCTTTGTCGCGGTACTCAGGCTTCTCATCGCGGTAGCTTCTCTTGTTGCGGAGCACGGGCTCTAGGCATGCGGGCTTCAGTAGTCGTGGCTCGCGGGTTCTAGAGCGCAGGCTCAGTAGTTGCGGCACACGGGCTTAGTTGCTCCACGGCATGTGGGATCTTCGCGGACCAGGGCTCGAACCCATGTCCCCCGTGTTGGCAGGCAGATTCTTAACTACTGCACCACCAGGGAAGTCCCTGTTTGTATTATTTCTGAGTAGCCATTAGTGAGTTCCATTACATTATTAGTATCACAAAGTGTCTCTTAGACTAGCTCTTTTCATCTATTTTTTTTGGCCTTTATCCTAAAATTTGCCATTGCATTAATTCTGGTATATTTTGAGTTCATCCATCCAAAGGCACCACAAAATTAATTTTTAAAAATGTTTGTCTTGTTTTTCTCTCCCAAGTAAGTAGGGTAAATGTTAGGTTCATTATGTAAAGTTTCAATTTCACCTTAGGCCAATCTAGTATTGCTGCATCAAAAGGAAGTTAAAACTTATTTGCTTCACATCACTTATCAAGATAGGTGCAATGTGAGGCAAAGTAGGACTAAAATACTAGATCTGGAGATTGAAGAGTGCCAGTGGTGACTTTACCACAGCTGTGGAGAAAACGTTCTCTCTCTAGTACAGACACCTGAAGTTAACTTAACGAAGGACAGAAAAGGTAACAGATGGGACAAAAGCAAACTTTCTGTAAAATGGAGTTTTCCTCAAAAATATCTCTTCATAACAGACTTCGGCATTCCCGAAAAACAGGAAGAAAAATTTTAGATTGGTTTAGTTCAGGAAAATTACATAAAAATATATGACTCTAAAGTTTTCCATAATACTCTCTTATATTTGAATTTGTATGAGTTTTTATAATGAACATCAAAAGAAATATTTTAATTATTTAATATTAAAATTAAGTTTCACTTCAGATGTGAAGTTGAAAAGTCTCTGGGACTGAGATGGTCCCTCAGAGACAGGGTTTCAGCAGTTTTGCCGCGGGCAGTGCAGACCTCAGAGTGACCAAGATAAAATCAACAGAGTAGAAGAAGGGGAGTCACACACTGCTTTTCTCTCTACTTCCTGTTGAGGTCTTGTCAGCTCTCAAGACTTGCTTCCCCTGAATCTATGCAGGGAGAGAAGAGCAACCATTGCCGCTCCCTGAGTGTGTTGCTTCCCAGGCATTTTAAACTATGGGCTGCTGACGTGATCCGTGAACACTGGTCTTTAAAAGTACATATCTTTCACTCTGGGTGGGTCATGTTATGTAATACCATTTGCCCCAAAAGTAGGCTTTCCTTTGCTTCTCTGCATGGATCAGGAGTGTAGTTAGAAGATACAGTGAAAGCTGTAATCTGGAGCAGCACAGCACAGCATTAGTAGGGTGCAAAACCTGAATGCATTGAAAATCCCTAAGGTCCAGAGAGAATCCAGGGAACACTAGCCTTGATAAATTACAACAAAGAGTTAGGGATTTGGAATCAGACCCAAGTTTGAATTCCAGGTACAGTGCCATCCCTAAGTCCCAGTAAATGAAATAATACACATAAAGTGCCTAGCCCAGCACTTGGCACATAAGTAAACACTCAGTAAAGGTAGTTTTACTATTGGGGAAAAAAAAAAAGGAAAAAAGAAGAGAGGAAGAGAAGAGTTGCACGGCCTTAAATAATTCTCCAGATTTATTTTGAGTAAATACATTTTGTGCTAGAGCTTTTCATGGTAACCAGGTCACTGAAGCATGAAAAGCACTGTTGCTAGGGCATACTGGCTGGAATGAGCAAATACAGCAGTTATGGTCGTTTACGATACAGAGGGGTTTTATTTCATTCCCATCTCCTTGCCTTCGACCACACTGTTACGTTCATGTGTAATTGTGTTCCCCTTTAAAATTTTTTCCCAAATCTTACCTTCCTTAAGGATCCAGCTTTAAACGTCCACTTCCCTGAAATCTTCTGTTCCTCCCTAGTTTACCATAATCTCCTGATCGCTCCACATCGTATTCTGTATTTTCACTCACTTGGTACATCCTACACCACCTGGAGGTGTTCCCCAACCAGTTCCCTGAAGACCCACTCTCCCACTTCTTTTGTACTGCCCAGAATGCCTAATTAGAGGGCTGGCAGAAGGTCCTCAGTAAATTCTTGTCGAACTAAATCTCTTATTTGAAATTTCCAGTGTCTCCACTTCCCTCCCACAAATCTCCTCAATTTAGGGAAGTCTCTTGAAATGACTCACAAGTTTTAGCACCTCATCCCAAGCTGACCTTTTCGCATTATTTACATGCTTCATAGTTTTCCAACATGTACCACCAAAATATTTATATTAAAATAACATATTTAATTATCAAACATTGGCCCTAAGAGCTGTGTGATAGCTGGAACAGCAGCATTGTTCCAGTTAAGAGCTATTTTAATAGCTAAAGGTTACATGCTTTGCCTCAAATCATAGACTTAGTGGTGGGGTTAGGAGTAAGAGTAAGAGTAGCCTCCCAGGGCAGTCGGGTGGCCTTAACCAACCAGGAAGGTGAAGTCGGTGCCTCAGCTAACTCACTAAGTTTACTGGAAGTGCATATTTTCCACGTGCCAAATTCATTAAGTCATGGAGCAAATGTTGATTTTGCTATGCTTTGAAAAGTTGCTGTGCTTCTTGTATGTTTTCACGGTGGAAGAATTCCAAGATGTGACTTACTCTATGTTTGCAGCATTCAACTGGAAACAGGATTTGTTATGTGACTTGGCTCTGTCGTTTATGGGCCACTTCTGCAGGGAAGGTGTGTGGAAGCAACAGGAGAAATGCCTGTTTGAACAGTTGTCTCTCTCACAGAGGCAATAAGCAATATACCCATATTACCAAGTTTTTTTTTTTTCTTTTTTTCATAAAACCAAGTTTTTGATTTTCCAACATCTGAAGGCAGGCATGCAACCTTACAGAAGAGTCATGTGTCCATCTTGTGGATTACTGTCACTTATTTCCAGAATTACAGTAACCAGGTTATACATGGGGTCATCTCATTGAACCCCCCAATAACCTGGACAGAGTACACTTTTGCACTTTGCTGTAGCTATTATGGTTTGACGGTTTTTATAAACTGCCTCAGGCCAGAGGTGAGCCAGCCATCACAGTAGGGAAGCCCATCCCGTCAGGGCTGTTATTATCCCTTGAACTTACTCTGCAGGCATCCTATAAAGCATTGAGACTTTGCTTGTTAACTAATAATAATCTGCTTAGAGATTTGATTTATTACAAAAGGGACTACTAAACAGTTTATGTCTCAGAAAAATCTCTCCTCAGCTGGATAAATAGTCCATGTAGTCACACAGTAGACAAAGCCAAAGCAAGACTTTCTGACAGCTTGAATCCTGGGTAAGAAATTAGGACGCTAACTTCATAGGTGACACCAGCACTTGGCCTGCACCATTTCAAGTTTTTTCTATTTTCATAATACAAATTTGGGCTCTTTTCAAAATCAACAGACTGTCTTGCCGTTGATTCACCAGCTAAACAACTTTGTTAAGCCTTTCCTAAAGTCACTCTGATTCTTGCACTCACTGGAAGTGTAGTAGCTTTACAAGTCTTCAGAATTCCTCAGGCCCCCCGCAAAGCAACACTCCACAATATAGTTTAAAATCTAATCAGACTTCTTGTTACTATAATTTTGAACAATCAACAGGATTCATTTGGGGTTTGCAGTGTACTCACTGGAACAGTAATGCCCCTTTAGTAACCATCTGTGATTCCCTTTAGTTGTACACTGAAAGTAATATGCTACATGAAGATGTGGTTCAGTCTGATATCTGAAGCTTCACTGCTCTTCTCCACTGCTTGCTTGAGCATGAACATGTTGTCTGGTCCTCTTGGGTACCTTCTTCTACTGCCCCTTCCTCCTTCCTCCTGCCTGCTGCCTGGCTTCCTAATTGTTTTTTTAAAAAACTCGCTTAGGAGTCAAGTCTTACAAGGGGTCTTCTCTGCTTGCCCCCAACCACTTTTTGTTGTATTTCCTCTGAGTTCCTACAATATGATTATCTTTCCTGATTCATATGCTATAATATCATTACTTTTGTTTTTCTCTCACTCACCTGCTGGCCACTTGAAGACAAGTGTTATGTGTTTTATCTCTTGGTTCCAAGCTCTAACAATGCCTATGCCCAGTAAATATTAAATGAATGAATGGATCCATGAATGAATGAATACTTGAATGAATGCTAAGAATAATGAAAGGTTTACTGTACCTTTCCAACATGTTGACTTATACTGGTGTGTCCTAAATTTAAATGGCTCTCTACCACCCCCCAACCCACCATCCACACACACACACACACACACACACACACACACACACACACACACAGGGGAAAAACTAGTAAAGACAGGAAGGCCCATTCTGCTGTTCTTGCAGTGAACTGATAAGGACCACACTGATTCCAGAATGGTCTATCCTGTATTCCCAGTACTTAGTACTCAAATCATCAACATTGGTCAGTCCTAGGCAAATCTGAGAGGATTTACTGGGAAATAAATCTTCTGTTTAAGTTCCTAGAGGATTATTATAAAAACAATGAGGCAAGGATTCTTTAATGTTAAAAAAAATAAAGCAAGACTTCTGTAATGAAAACCAAAAGTTATAGTATAGGTGAAGAAAAACAGTAATCAGCCTGCAGTAGGAAAAGCCTGAGTTTAAAGTATTTAATTTTCTCTGGACTAAGAAATTGATGCAGACTACTGTCGGTGTTTTAAGATCAAAATTATTTAGACAGATATATGCAGAATGTTTTGCTATTTTATTTATGGGTTAGAACTAACACTGAAATTCATTTCCTTTCCTTATAAACAAATATGGTTGACATTTACTAGAGATGCTCTTTCTTCTCTGACACATAAAATGCGGATCTACATAACAAGAAGAGCAAAAATCACTATTAAAGATCTAGTTCTTAATCTTCCCCTATTACCACTTTCAGTCATGCAGGCCATGAGCCAGGCTAAATGAGAAAGCACTTTGGAAAGAAGGTAGACTTCTTCCCTTCTTATGAATTCTATCATGACTTGCTGTGATTGGATTCACTAGTATTTTTATGATATGTAGGATGAGGAATTACTTGCTTTTTCTCAAGTATCAATATATTGTAGAAACTGCCTTTATCTTTCAGGACACCATAGATGAGAGTTTGATCCTTAACTTTGCAGGCTCAAAAACTCACACTTAACAAGGCTCCAGAAAGCTGATTCACTACTCAAGTATTCATGATGTATTAATTTACAGTGAGATTTGTGTATGGCTGGGAAATAGACCAGTTGTCTACAGAAAGTAAATTCGTAGATTTAAACCTTCTTTGTGATAAGCCCTAAGAGAAGACAGAATATCTGCAACTATGTTATGTTCTGCAACGATAGGAAAAAAAAAAATCAAACTTTTCATTCTAGAAAGATTCATATAAAATCCGATCTACAGAACACTTTGGTTTTGCACATAAGAAACTGGGACCCTAGGTTTTCGGCACTATTTGTTGACAGAGCTGAGACGAGAATCCAGGTCTCCTGGTTAGAGATCTGTGTACTTTTCACGGCCCCTGCTGTCTCCCTGATTTTAGAGTGAAATGAGTAGTCAGAAGTTGGACCAAGAGATGGTTGAAATTCTTTAGTGACTATAAAATTAAACAGGACGGGCTTCCCTGGTGGCGCAGTGGTTGAGAGTCCGCCTGCCAATGCAGGGGACACGGGTTCGTGTCCCGGTCTGGGAAGATCCCACATGCTGCGGAGCGGCTGGGCCCGTGAGCCATGGCTGCTGAGCCTGCGCGTCCGGAGCCTGTGCTCCGCAACAGGAGAGGCCACAACAGTGAAAGGCCCGCGTACCGCAAAAAAAAAAAAAAAAAAAAAAAAAAAATTAAACAGGAAAAAAACCTCAAAAATAATACTTCCATTAAGCTAAAGTCGTCTGCTAAAGCACCTTGTCTCCATTTTGGGTTGGGGGGACTGGTAAATTTCTAAATTTAAAAATGGAAAGGACATCAAGAAATAAAGGGTCTGGGTCACTGGTTAGTGATGGAGAATCTTTGACCGATTCTCACCTCTCACTGGCTACCTAAGTGATCACCTGTCATTGATTTCCTAAAAGTTTTGTCTTTATAGAACAAACTGTTAAACTTATTTTAACTGTCTACACTTTCGATTAACGTGTCTTTAATTATAAGTTCCTCTGGAGTTTCTGATAAATTTGAGTTTTATTACCTTCATCAGTAACATATTTCCAAATCATATTTTAGGTTGTAACTGAAAAGAGTTCAACAGGCAGCTTCCCTCATCATTTATTCATTCAAAGGTATTTATTAAGTTGGCCACTACATCTGGTTCTGAGGGCAAACAGAAATGGTCTTAAAAAGAATGCATAAAACCACAGAGGCTGCTTCTCCTGTAGGAGGCATATTTTGATAAGATAATCACACAGACATTGTTAAAAAGCGTGATAAGTTCTAAAAGAGAAGAGTGCAGGGTGCTATTAAGCAAAGTGTAAACAGAAAGCAAAAACAGAAGAAAGTCGTCTTATCTGGGGGATTCCTAAGGAAGTGAGGTCAGAGGTTTGAGTAAAGTGGCACCAGGCCCAGGAGGGATTATGTGTTTTAGAAGAGTTTTCCAGAGGGAGCAGCACTTAGAGCTGTGCCTGGCTGTTCTACCTGTGTAATACACACTCATGGAATGATTGAAAAAAGGACTATGCAAAGGCCCTGAGGTGGGGCACTTGAAATCAGACTAGTGTAGCTGGACGTGATGAATGCAGGCTGGGTGGTGACGATGAGCTTGGAAAAGTGGATAGAATCCAGGTCATGCAGAGGCTTATAAAACATGGTAGGACTGGGGCCTTTATCTTAAAAATAGTGGTAAGCCTTAAAGGGTTATAAGGAGTCAAGTGACATTTTCTTTTACGGAGAATTAATTATTGTAGGAGAGGAAGGAAAGTGAGTAGGGGCAGGTTGACAGAGATTCTTGCCATGAGGAAGGTGTGAGATTCTGGTTACTTTGACCAGCATATGAGCAGTGGATTTAGAAAGAAGTCCAAGGTTCAAGGAATGTTTTGGAGGTAAAATTGACTGGACTTGCTGATGAATGGATTGGGAGTGGGGAGGAGGTGAGAGAAAGTGTCCTCCCAGGTGTCCCAGGCCCTCCTGGGGACCCTGGGGACCTCAGTATGCGTAGGTGATCCACCCTACACAGCTCTTGGTGCGCTCCGGCCCCACTCATGCAACCTGATGCCACCGGGACTTTGCCATCACCTCCAATTACTTCACTGCTCCAATATAAGGGAAGCACAAACTCCTGTGCTTCCAGCCACTTCACACCTCGGTTTCCGAGCCTGCTAAGGAGAACTGTGTACTTGAGGAAGTTACTGAATCCCTCTGAAGGAAGGCTTCATAGCATTGTTAAAAGGTTTGAATGACAATGTTTGCAAAGCCCCTAATACAGTGCGTGGCACACACAGAATGCAATAAGATAGAGATTACCTTTCCTCTTTTTTGTGCTGATTCTTGTATCTTATACTTCTGAGAATCCCCACTAACCTTGTCTGATTTGCTACTACAGTAAACAAGTATGTTTTTAATACAGCACTTCTTTGATCAGGTTCTTGTACAGAGGTCAGCTCCACCACACAGCTAATTAAAGATACATACTTGCTATCCATTAGGCAGTAATAGGTGTTCTGAGGCCAGATTCCAATGTGTTTGGGAGAATGTTTTCCCCACACCACCAACTAGCAATTCTCAGGACACCAGTTGGATGTCCTACCATTCAACTCAATTCTGACACTATCTACCTGTAGATAGCATGAGATTCCACAGGTTAAGGGTTCAGTATTATAAGACTGCCCATCTCGGCACCTCCCCCCAACTTCAGATGTAGTTGCAAGCCCAGATTTTTACCTGTACTTCTATTTTTTTTTTTTTTTTTTGTGGTACACAGGCCTCTCACTGCTGTGGCCTCTCCCGTTGCGGAGCACAGGCTCCGGACGCGCAGGCTCAGCGGCCACGGCTCACGGGCCTAACCACTCCGCGGCATGTGGGATCTTCCCGGACCGGGGCATGAACCCGTTTCCCCTGCATCTCAACCACTGTGCCACCAGGGAAGCCCTACCTGTACTTCTGACTGTCTATAAACCAGATTCCCAAGGCCCCCTCCTCAGGTTCAATTAATTTGCTAGAGCAAAACTCAAAGAAACATTTACTTACTAGATTATTGGTTTATCATTAAAGGATGTACCTCGGCGACAGCCAGATGGAAGAGATACAAGGGCACGGTGTAGGGAAAGGGTGAGGAGCTTCTGTTCCTTCTCCAGGTGCACCATTCTCCCTGAATCTCAGTGTGTTTGCCAACCCAGAAACTCTCCCAACCAGGTCCTTTGGGGGTTTTATGGAGACTTCATTACATAGGCATGATTGTTTAAATCACTGGGTGTTAGCAACTGATTCAACCACCAGCTCCTCTCCCCTCCTTGGAGGTCAGGGGGTGGGACTGAAATGGCACCATTGGCATCCAGCCCCCGTCTTAGGTGCTTTCCAAAAGTCACTTCATTAACCTAACCAAAGACACCTTTATCACTCTCCTGGCTACAAAAATGTCCAAGGGTTTTAAGAACTCTGTGCCAGAAATGAGGGTGAAGACCAAACGTATATTTCTTATTATAAATCACAATATCACAGGCAGTAACTCTGTTTATAGCACCAAGAGGGTGCTTGCTCCTTTCTTTAAAATGTAGCTACAATTTTTAAAAAAAACAAAAGGTAAATGCTCAGGATGCCACTGACTTCAGCTTTCTATATTAAAGATTGAATAAAATGGAAAAGACCCAACTACCAATATCTCAAGCCTGTTAATGTCAAATCTATGCATAAAATATGTAGGAACGAGGAAACAATATGTAACCTGCAGAGATATGTGTCCAAAATTCCCGAGGGAAAGAAAAATAGGCAAGCCTACAGCAATCTGTTTTACCCCATGTAACGTATTGTCAAGGCATGGCCTGATGCTTCTCTGTGTCCAGATTTTGTTATTATTGACAAATAATATAAAGGACCTCAGTCATCCTTTTGCCATGTGGTAGAATACATAGATTCATTATTTTTCACCGATAACATGTAAATAAATATTTTTAGATTGTTTTTATTGACTGTACAAACATTTCCTTATACAAACTTAGAATGCTTTCTTATAATTTTTAGATTATTTTTTCAGAGAATATGGGATTTCATTTCTTTGTCTTGTAAGTCCCACATTTTCATTTGTTTATAAGACTTTTTTTCTTTTGGCCACGCCGCACGGCTTGCGGGATCTTGGTTCCCCAACCAGGGATTGAACCCTGGTTTCACAGCAGTGAAATCTCTGAGTCCTAATCACTGGATTGCAAAGGAATTCCCCACATTTTCATTTGTTCTAAAGATTACAACCTAGGTTAGAATAATGTTGCAAAATATGCATTCTCTTATAAGGGTGGTAAAATTTAAAGTCAAGGTACAAACCCCTTTCTGCATTGAAAGATTTGCAGAAGTACATAAAGTACAAAATTTGGTGTTTGGACTTTAGTTCCTTAATGTTAGCAAAGCTTCATTTTAGACACAGCTATTGCTTCATATACTTAAATTAAAAGTATTTTTAAACCAACAAAATAGTAAAATGTATCATGCTTTCACATATACTCCCAAGGGTTTTAAACACACACACACACACACACACACACACACACACACACACACGGGGTTCAGCTTTTATTGCCTTTCCCATAACATGCCTTTCATCCTCTCCCACTATAGGTGGTTTTTGTTCCAACTTAATAGCCTATACAAATTTGTGATTACATACCCTCATACCCCCTACTCACTTGGGATCTGAGTCATGAGAGCAGCTGCCAAAGAGAGCACCCCAGTTTGTCTTCTAGAATTTCTGGAAAGGTGTAGTAAAGAAATGGCATAGATGGTACAGCTATACCCATTTCTTAGTTAAGAGTAAGCCCTTAAGGCATCAATGCTGTTCGTAGTGGGATCCTGGTTTTTCTTGCCCTTATTTTTCAAGGACCCAGATAATACAGATTTGGCGGGGGACTTCATATATTCACTCACCCACTCAACAAAGATTTATGAAGAACTTGGTCTTCACAGGGTGCTGTGCTGTGCTTATGGCAGTGATGCCCAGGGTGTGGGACACAGTGTTGGGTTACCTAACCCAGAATGGAGTGGTGGGGTGGCCAAAGAAGCATCTCAGTGTCCTGGAGGAAGCTGATACTTACTTAAAGCCTTAGCCAGGCTAGAGGAGGAGGAGGGAGCAGAGAGAACAGCAAGTCCACAGGGCAAAGCTGAGAAAAAGTGCAGCACGTTTGGAGGAATTGAAAGTTCCTGGTGGTTCATTTTGCCCGGAGTGTGGAGTCTGAGTCAGGGAATGGTGACGGACAGGACCAAACCGCGGAAGGCTTTATTAGCCAAGTTACAAATTGTATACTCTGAAGGTACTGGGAACCACTGAAGGATTAACACCTCACCACTACCTTCACATTTTTGTGAAATGACTCAATAAAGAATAAACCGTATCAGTGAAGAAACTGATGCCCATGCCTTAAGAAAGATGGTCAAGACTTGTATCTGTAATCACACTAAGGCAGAACAGCACCACGGTTTGTATTCTCTACCAGTTCTGGGAAAGAAGTGGTTCTTAGCCATGTAAAATGTTCAACCACCAAGAGCCTGCTTGGCTTTATAGTGTGACATTATCTCTCGGAACACGACCTTGTGGCGGGCCACCTCAACTGGTAGGAATGTGCTACACAAAGGAATAAACCAACCAGGTTAAGGATGAGACTAACTTTGTGCAAATCCTTTTAGCATAAAAACAATATCACCTTATATTTATAAAGCAGATTTACAGTTTACAAATATACCTTGCATTTCTTTTATCTGAGCCTTATAATAATCCATGGAAGTAAAAGTTATTGATTCCCATTTTATAGATGAAGAAACTGAGGTTCATATAAAATATAACTCAATATAACAGTATTTAGCAAATAGCAAAGCAACATATACTAATTATACTAATTGGTATATAATTATACTTATTTACTAATACTACCTATTACACATTAAATTCTAAGATATATGACTTTAAATCCCATTCTCCACAAGAGAATGATTATAACCAGTCAAGAAAATTAAGTTTAAGGCTAGAATAAAATCCTTTTTTCAAGTTTTTGTTAAATTATCAATCGTAAGAATTAAACACTCTACTTCCTAAAAGAGTAGAAGATAATACATAGTGTTCTTGGACTCCAAATATAAAACAATATAATACACACTTTGCTGATTGGTATACTTGTTTTAGTCTAAGGAAGAGAAATGCTCTGTTTAAAGTGTTCTTTTTTTTTTTAACATCTTTATTGGGGTATAATTGCTTTACAATGGTGTGTTAGTTTCTGCTTCATAACAAAGTGAATCGGTTATACATATACATATGTCCCCATATCTCTTCCCTCTTGCGTCTCCCTCCCTCCCACCCTCCCTATCCCACCCCTCCAGGCGGTCACAAAGCACTGAGCTGATCTCCCTGTGCTATGCAGCTGCTTCCCACTATCTACCTACCTTACATTTGGTAGTGTATATATGTGCATGTAAAGTGTTCTTTTTTTAAAAAAAAAGAAAAGTTAATTGATTGACTTAAGGTCATGGTCATTAAAAGAGGCACTAACTAAAAAATTTATCTTTTACTACCAGTATAACATATATATAAATTGTGTTCTGAAATATTGGCTATGGAATCAATACATGAAACGAAATCTTTTTTTCCTTTGACTTTCATCACAAGAGATAATACATGCCCACATTTTAAACTTACCGACTATCACAAAGTTGAAAATTTCTGTTGTGAAAGAAGTTTGGGAGTGTGGACCTGCATCATAGGAAGCATTTTAGGCCACAGGACTTAATTAATTTATATGCCTCATATTTTTAACTCTAGTGTAAACTCTTTGAAACAGATACCACATCTTTTATATTATTTTACGAATCACAGAATTTTCCTATACTAGACCCTCAAAAACTTTTCAAAGAATAGTATACAACATTATTTTGAGTAAGAAAGATAAAATATTTGGAAGAGTATCCCCAAATTTAGGTAAGGCCAGTCACTGGACCCATCTTCCACTTCACTTATTTCCCCCTCAGGCAGCGATCTGAGATTTAGGAAGCAGAGGAGCTCCTGGTGGAGCTCCAAGCATTGAACCATGAGACTGGGCATGAAATACTCGAGAAAGCACTGAGCCTGTCTGTCCACTGCCTGTGTGGAACCTAAGTGCACTTCTTGGTGGACACTCAGCTATTATGTATTAATGAATGAATTGAAGATTGTTAGGAGAGAATTTAAATTGCAGACCATCCTTACGTAAAGAGGGCTGGTTAGAATCTGGATTTTTATTAGGATATACTCAATAGCTCTGTTGTTTCAAATAGGATTTCTTCCACAATGCAGGATCCTTCTTGAGCCCTATCTAGCCCTACTAAATTGCCATATAATTCACTGTCATTGACACTTGAGTGAAAGGGGGTGATGTTAATAAAAATGCTGAGACAGCAGGCTAAACCAGGAATCCCAAGCAAACCGGGACTATTCCAGGCAAACCGAGATCTGAGGTTTCTTCAGCTATCGCCCAATTGTAAATCCAACCTTCAGCTCTCTTTCCCCAAAAAATGCTTACATATAAAAATGTGTCCTTACATAATTAACAGCGTGGGGAAAATAAACCCTCTCTAGAAATTGTAGTTTTAAGAAAGGTCATAGACAAGATAGAGTGGTATTTCTGAGTGTTAAGATCTGGTATAAATTTGGGGTGCAGGGGGGTTGACTTCTCTGTATTTTCTTTTCTTTCTTCTTCCCCCTTCTGCAATAAATGTTAACAATTGAACTTGGGCTGCTTTAAATTTTTGCTCTTTAAAATTAAAATATCCATACATTTTTAGAGTTTTGTTAGTAAATTAATTATTCCGTAGAGCATTCCTAGAGCTATCTTAGTGTCCTTGTTTCACTGACTAGAAAATTGCAATAAAAAGATACTAAATGATTTCTCCCTATTAAGTAGCTCATTAATCATCAGAAAAGAGTATTTGAAAATAATAACAAATAATATTTTGATAATATGTAATCTGGTTCTTAATATCTAGAATTATTATTGATATCCATTTACATGCTATATTATCTCAAATCTATAAAGGCAAAGATTCCCAGAAGTGTGGTAACTCAGAGTTTCTGTCTGCTGGTGAGATGTCTCAGAATTTGCCAGTTTTGCCAGTTATAAGAAATCTCTTTCTCCTCAGTGCATGATTTATAACCTGTGAGTTTCAGTACAGCAAATCATAGGATGTTGAGTTCCACATTTCTATAAAAGTCTCTATGGACTGTATCCTTATTTTGGAATTGACTCATCAAGAATGTTTCTAAAACAAGGCCATTTAGATCACCTTTGATATTTGATTAACCATGTTATAATGAAATGAATAATTTCTTAGAAGCTTACTAGATTTTTTTCCTTTCAAAAGTGATATAAAAGATGTAGAAGCCCAGTAGTTACATGTCATTGGCTGACTGTCCGCCTTCAGCAACCTGTGGGACAGGAATAAGTCAAAAGTACAAAAATTGGGCATTTCCCAAAGGGGCCTTGGTATCAGAGTTGACTTAATATTGGCAGGCAGGCACACCCATCGTAGAATATGTGAAATATTCAATGTTCATTGAGTATCTTCAGATGGAATGCCTGAAGTTTGTAGTTTAAAGGAATTAAACTCTGTGCTATATAGTCTTTTGCTCTAAGAATAATAATGAATGAAGTAGATGAGGAGGAAGGAGGAAAACCCCCCATCCAGTGTCAGCATGTAGTTATCAAACTGGCTGATCTCATGTCGTGTGTCAGATCATTCCGTAGCCTAAGGGTACCTTTTTCTTGACAACTCTGTGTATTATGTATTTCAGTCTCTTCTCATTGCTCTCTGGATGGGGGTGACAGTAGACTGCAATATATAATGTATAGTGCTATCAAGGAAAAGCTACCCTTAGGTTAGGGAATGATCTGGTTGTGTTTTTCCCAAAGATATCAGTTACATCTGCAGTGAAGAAATGCCTCTTTTCGCTTCTTCTTAATGTCTGTTGGTGCTGATGTGGACCACCTCGCTCTCCTGGAACAGTTCTCTTGGGGTCCCTGATATAGTGAGCTGTGGCTGTTCTCTCATCTGACCTGCCTGACCAGTCGGTCGTTCCTTGTTTACTTCACTTGTTCCTCTTCCTGTTCGTGTTCTCCAGCTGTGCCGAATCCTGAGCACTCAGCATTTTCCTCTACATAGTGTCTTCCTTAAAAAAATTATATACCATATGGCTTCAGCTTTTACCACTGCACAGCTATTTGCACACTTATGTCTCTAACCTTGCCTTTTCTCCTGATCTCCTGTCTAGCACTTACAATAATCTTATTTTCACTTCAGCATGGATGGTATGTAATTTAGTTTCCACAGCAAAATGATCGCTTCTCCTCTCTTATTTTTATTGTCACTGGGTCATTTAATTTTCCCTTTTCATCATCATCAACATTATTCTTTGGTCTCCTATCAGTGCACAAACAAGATTAATCCATAGAGTTGTTAACAGATACCTGAATGCTAAATTTTTAAGGCCTTTAGAAAAAGCAATTTAAAGGATGCTGACCAAAACTATGTTAAAAAGTTCTTATAGAGTTAAGAATGTTTTTTTCATTTTTAAATGCTGGAAAAAATAGAGAGGAGAATGATATTTTGTGACATGTGAAAATTGTATGAAATTCAAATTTCAGTGTAGTTTCGACAGAGACCATATTCCCTGCTAAGTCTAAAATATTTACTATGTGACTCCCTTCAAGAAAAACGTCTGCTGACCCTTAGTTTAAAAGATTAGTGTTCACTTTATTAAAACAACAAATTCAAAACTCTAGTTTGTTCTTCAGCTTTTAAAAAAAACCAGGTGGTTACACACTTATGAAACCACAGTCAAGATACAGAACATTTCCATCCCCCCCAAAAGATTCCCCAGGCCCCCTTGCAGAACATCCCTCCCTTTGCTTCCATAGCCAGGCAAATACTGATCTGCTTTCTGTCACTGTATATTAATTTGTAGTTTCTAGAACTTTGTATAAATAGAATCATACAGTGGGTACTCCTTTATGTCTGGCTTTTTTTTTTTTTTTTTTGCCGTACGCGGGCCTCTCCCTGTTGTGGCCTCTTCCGTTGCAGAGTACAGGCTCCGGACGCGCAGGCCCAGCGGCCATGGCTTACGGGCCCAGCCGCTCCGCGGCATGTGGGATCTTCCCAGACCGGGGCACAAACCCGTGTCCCCTGCATCGGCAGGCGGACTCTCAACCACTGTGCCACCAGGGAAGCCCTATGTTTGGCTTTTTTTTACCCAGCATACTGACTTTGAGATTCATTCATATTGTTATGTGTATCAGTAGTTTGTCCTTTTTATTATTATGGGGTTTTTTTTTCAGCTTTATTGAGGTATAATTGACAAATGAAATTGTAAGATATTTAAAGTGTACATCTTGGTGATTTGCTATAAATGTACAAATTGGCAGTGGGCCGATTTGACCCATCACCATAGTTTGTTGGACACGCTGCAGACTTTTTACTGTTAGACAAAACAAATAGTAAACTTTTGAATAATCTCTTCTGCATAGGAAAACCACCCCAGAGGACAAGGAAACGGCTCACTTTATTTTATTATTGTCATTGTTATTATTATTATTAATATTATTCTGCAGACTCTAGATATTTCCAGTGCCTGTGGCAGAGATTTCTCAGAGTAAACCAAAAATGGTTCAAATTATTTTTTAAGTACTTATAAATATAACAATATTTAAATAAATAGTCATGGTACAATTTAGCATTTTTGTCATTTAAGTTAAAAACATTTTTCACATTCAAAGCTTAATCCAACTTGAATCCCTTCTCCACTTTTTATTAAAACCTTTAAAAAGAATTATCCTCAGATTCCAAACCTCTTCTCCATTATTTAGTTCCATCCCAGTACTGTCATGACCACTTCCAGCCTTCTCTGCCCCTCAATCCTACCACCAACTCAATTTGTACTTCTGAAAATTTTCTTATCTAGGAACTCTCAAAGCAGGGTGTTGGTGGGATCAGGGGTTTGTGTTGTTGTAACTTAAAAAAAAAAAAAACCTTAATTTTCAGTTCCTTCTATCTTGTCAAAAATAGTCTGGCTCCTGATAAGTAGTATCATGATTGATTAGCACTCCATGCTTTGAAACTTAACAGAAGCATAAAGAACATTGAGAGTCTCTGTGATGAAGTCCTGTAGAACAAGTTTCAAGAAGAAAAGCTGAAGGAAAAGGGACCATACCATCTGGAGATGAAATTGCTGAGGCATAACCTAATAATTGTCTTTTGATTCATGAGTATTAATCTCAAAAAAGACTGACCAAATGTTTCTCCTGTCCATAAGTGACACACACAGAAATATGTTCTTAAATTGCAGATAGAAACTTCAGTTGTATAAAAGAAAAAATATCTTGTCTATGCTCTGGATATTTATGATAAAAAGAACACATAGAATTGTTGCTCCTAGTTCTTAACAATATTTAGAATAGACGTCTTTCGAAGCCCCAACCTTGAAAGTGAAGCCCTGCTACCCAGATATTTCAGTCACAGACATGTCTGAAGCCAGCAGACTAAGTTAACTGAACTTCTGTTGACTCTCCTTGTTCTGAATAAATCGTGTCCCTTAAGTTAATAAGAAATTTTAGAAGAACTTGACATAACCCATGGTGAACACTAGGTAATTACTGATCCCATCCAAGTATTTTTAAGAGCAGTTGGGTGATAATTGTTCCCAGAGAGTTCTAAATGTTACAATTGCACTGATAACCAATGGCCATCAAGATGACTCACTTGTTTCCTTTCTCTGTATATTTAATGCACATGTTAGATTGAAGATTCTTACTGTAAATAAGAACATTAACAAAAGCAACTTAAACTGTGAAAAATAAGAGCAGTTCAAAAAATATGAAGCGATGAGAAATGAAATTCCTCCTTTTCTCACACCTAAAAAAATGTACAAATGCATATACTGCATTTGTCTTTTCACTTCTGTCATTGGCATGACATCCAGTCTTTGCTGCTTAGTCACTGGTGATGCAAAACAGCAGTAGGTCAGCAGCCCAAGAGCTGTGTGAAGCCAAAAACAAGAAATCACAGAGACTTCACAGGGGTGTCTACCAAGGGAGAACAAAAGCAGAAGCTGTGAAGCCCTGTAAGGAGAAGTAGTCACAAGAAAAAGCAGCAGCATTATGCAAACCCAGTCCCAGCAGAGAAGGCAGAGACAGCCAGGAAGTCACCTGGGGATTCAGCACCAAACAAGCCTACCACCAGAGGGTCACAGACCCAGAAGAGCAGAGACCCAGCCAAGAGTGGATGCTTCACTCTCCCATAAGAGAGTCTTGGCACATGTAATGTATAAAACACAAAGACTGAGCCAAAACAAAATTTTATTGAGCAACTACCAAATTACCTAACTATAGTGAGAAAATTAGAGGACTAAAACGAACACTTGCCTGTCCCCACTCCATCGTACTCTCTCCCACTGATGAAACTTAAACACCAGAATTTCTTATTTAACAGATATTTCTTAAGCTCCTCCTGTGTGCCAGGGACCATGCTATAAACTAAAAAATACAACTGTGAGCTAACTGGACATAATCTCTTGCTTTCTAGGAGGTTACAATTTAATGAAAGATATTCTTTTTGTAATCCCAAATTTGTAATTTTTGAGTTGAAAAAAAAAAAAGCCTAATTTTAATGAAGATTTCATTCCTCTAAGTCCTTTCTCCTACATTGTTTTGTGCTCTTTCTTAGGCTATCCAAAAGATAGGTGGTTTTGATTAGGCCATTTGTAGGATTACACTGCCTATTTCTTAACTATTTTTCATAACAGAATTAACATATACCTGGAGATTTTGAAATTACACATTTTCCCTGGGTCTCCAAAAACAATATTCCTATTATTTTAATATCTTTGTGCTACAAAGTTTTAAAAACATAGAAAAGAAAAGCAGCATTAATAAATGGTCCCTGTGTCCATGTTCCCTTTATTACTAATATACTGACAAATTTGCTTAGACTTTTTTTTAATCATTATTATTTTTGGAAAAATGATAAATATTTATTATAAAGAATTGAAACAAATAATAAAAAGATTAAAAACTTTTAAAGTCACTTCAAACTTCATCCATAAGTAATCCTCATAACTATTAGGTGACTATAATGATGGCCAGGAATTTTCCAAATTTGTTAGTACAAACCACAGATCCAAACAGCTTAGAGAATCCCAAGCAAAGAAAAATATGCCTAGGCATATCATAGTCAAACTCTTGAAAATCTGAGTAGGAAATCATGAGGGCAGCTTGGGGATGTGAAGGGAACATTGTATTCAAGAAAATAATGATAAAAATTAATACCATTCTCATCAGAAACTCTGGAAACCAGAAGACAATGGAATGACGTCTTTAAAGTCCTATAACAAATGAGAAAACAAAACCTGTTAACCTAGAAATCTATGTCCGGTGAAAATATCCCTCTAACAGGAAGGTGCAGTAAAGACATTTTCAGGCAAAAGCTGAAAGAATTATTTTCAAAACATCTGAGCTTTAAGAAATCCTAAAGAGAACTTATGCAGGTTGAAGGGAAAGGGAAATGATATAAGAGAAATCCAATTATATGGAAATTAGTGGAGAACACCAGAAAGAGTAGGTCATTAAATATACAAGATCATTTAACAAATCATTCCTACTTTATACATATATATGTCATTTTGTCTCAAAGACTATTGACTATTTTAAAGTAAAAATAACAACATTAAGTGAACATCATTTCAGGCATCTTTCTAGACATACTAAATATGATTGGATGCCTAATTATAAATAAAATTTAAATAATGTGACCATATTATAGTTGCTATAATATATTGGGTGGGCCAAAAAGTGCCTTTGGTTTTTTTAAGTAAAAATAAAAGACACATTTTTCATTTTCACCAAGAACTTTATTGAACAATGTATGCACTCTTTTGTTCTACTACCTTCTGCCATTTTTCAGGCAACTTCATAATTCCATCCTCCCAAAACTTTTTATCTTTTTGAGCAAAGAACTGTTCCAGGTGCCTTTTACAGTCTTCCAGGGAATGGAAATTTTTTCCTTTAAGAGAATTTTGTAAAGACCGAAATAAATGGAAATCCGAAGGTGCAATGTCTGGTGAATACGCAGATGAATCAGAACTTCCCAGCCAAGCTGTAACAGTTTTTGCCTGGTCATCAAAGAAACATGCAGTCTTGCGTTATCCTGTTGGAAGATTATGCGTTTTCTGTTAACTAATTCTGGACGCTTTTCGTCAGGTGCCGCTTTCAGTTGGTCTAATTGGGAGTGGTACTTTTTGGAATTAATCATTTGGTCTTCCCGGAAGGAGCTCATAATAGAGAACTCCCTTCCAATCCCACCATATACACAACATCACCTTCTTTGGATGAAGAACAGCCTTTGGTGTGGTTGGTGGTGGTTCACTTCCCTTGCCCCACAGTCTCTTCCGTTCCACATTGCTGTACAGTATCCACTTTTCATCGCCCATCACAATTTGTTTTAAAAACGGAATGTTTTCATTACGTTTCAGTACAGAATCACATGTGGAAATATGGTCAAGAAGGTTTTTTTCGTTTAACTTGTGTGGAATCCAAACATCAAAGAGATTCACATAACCAAGCTGGTGCAAATGGTTTTCAGCGCTTTTTATCGGTTATATTTTAATATCTAGACTGATTCAATTCTTTGTGTTTTAATGGCTAGTGAGACACTATCACCAGAATATTTTTATCACATATAATAACTCTTTGCCAGAATCTAAAATAAATACTAGAAATAGAGGCCATGTGGAGTCAATATGTCAGGTTGCTGAACACATCAGGTCAGGATTGCTGAGAGCTCTTGCTGTGTGGGTGTGTCCATGCTCACTGTTCTGTCACACTAGCTCCAACTGGCTGTGCATGCAGGCCAGCATTCAGAATGCAGACAAAATAATGAACTAATATTTCACTTTATTTAGAGACATAAAAGTAAAGGAATGAGCCTGGGCAGCTGTTAAATGGGTTCATTTAGTGCATTTGATAGTTTAACCACTTTTCTGTAACCTGAAGAAATTATGGGATGGGAGAGGCAGAGACAAAAAGGACTGCTGCCTAAGACTGTGCCTTTAGTTACAGTTTGATACCTGGTTTAACCCTCCTCTGAGATCTTTTTACAAGTCCTGAGAAGCTTAACTATTCTTACTTAAGGGCTGTATCTTAGTCCTCAGAGGGGATAGTCAGATCAGTATGAAGCCCTGAGACTTCACTTCCTTCAGAGATAGGCAGCTTAATCAGCTTCCCATTTTACCCACTTCTCCTCTGCCATCACTTCTCGGGTGAATTTGGCAAATGGCAATGTTGATTCTTTCGCACCTCATATGGAACCAACATAAATTTTTGAGATAGGCAGCCAAAATCTTCTGTACTTATTGGCTCCTTCAGATGTTAAGAGTATTTATTAACTCCTTTAGATCATTTTGGTCTCGTTTGTGTCTCTGCTAATAGGTTTAAATTCCTGAATCAAAAGGAATCCAAGCTTGGCCAATCCAGATACAATCTAACTAAAGACTTTTGAAAGCATTTTTCATCATTGTAAGTAGGAGACCCAACAAAATAATCAAAACAGCAATGCACAGAAAGAATTTCCTTCTCTGTAAGCTTTCACTAAATAAGGAAAATAATTCAGATGAATTATATACGTCCTGCTTCTGGAACAGTTAACCTATTATTTTGTAGGATATTGTCTTTGTGAGCAACTTGGGAGTAGCAGGCAATGTTCTATCCTTGCATCTCATTATCTGGCAGTGCACATAGGGGTGGTCTGCAGATTGGATTGAATAATTGAGATTCTAGATTCTCTCTTAAAATTCTTTCACGGAACATCATACAAAGGAGAGCCTGAGATTTAATATACAGCGTTTGGAGTAGGGACTTGTTTTTACTGTGAGGTCAGAAACCTCCACAGCTGAGTACTTTGGATAATGAAGGTCCTTTTTCTATATTCGCCCAGCCTGGGCTGGGCACAGGCAAATGTCATACAATCTGCGTTTAAACATTCTTTTCTTTCCATTTTAACAGTGTTTATGTTTCCTGGCACACATCTAAAAGATTCAGAATATTTACTATATATGTAAATATGCTTTTAAGGAAAAAAAAACATGCAGTTTTCACATGCAAGTTGTTTTCAGCAGACAGTTCCTTCTCTGAAACACAAAAGACTAGATATAAAAACAAACAAGAGAGAAGTGCTGTTTTAACAAATGGCTCCTTGGAGATGGATTTTTAGGACTTTTTTTTTTTTTCCTGATCCAGCTTTTACCCTATCACTTAGTAACACTAAGAGAAATCCTGAAATAAATTGGTGACATTCTCACAGTTTTTAAGGCTGACAGTTTAATTTTTTTCCTGTTTTGTCTGTGGCCAATATAATTAGGTCATACCCATGTGAAAAATTACTTGTACAAGAAAAATTTTGGATGTGTATGTTTTCAGGAAGATTTGTTTCTGCTAATGTACATGACATCATTTGCATGTGAAAGTAATTCACTTACCCTACATAATTTAGAATATTAATGTTGTTTCCAAAAAACCAAAACGAGCCCAATTCAAAAGGAAATGAATGTTTCTGTTACTAATTTTATATCATGGTTACATTTTAAATGTAAATGGTTACATTTTAAAATATTTTTAGCAGGTAAACCACTGATTTTAAAACATATTTGTTAATTACATAGACTGGAAGCCAACTCAGGAAGGGGTCATTCCAGTAGAAAGAGGAGAAAGGCCTAATTTATAACAATATTCCAGAAATGGCAACAGAGATCAAATGCTAGCATTCCTACCTTGCAGACTGTCCTCTAATTTCATTTTACATTAAAAGTTAGTTGTAATTCTTGTGCCTTGAGGATTTTCTAATAGACTTTTTACTATTTATACCAGCAGATACAAGTTTTAAGCCCACAATATTGTTTGCTTTACTGCTTCTACACTGCCAGAAATATTAGGAGATATGGGAGAATGCAAACTTAAAAAAAAATGACCATACTTATTTGTGTTTTATGAAGATCTTGACATTAACTCCTTGTTTTCTTTAACAAGCTGAGTGTCTTGCTTTCATTTTTGTGGATTAATTTAAAAATTTTAGTAATTAAGGAGATTCTTATTTGCTTCCAAAACTTAAACACCAGGATTAACAGACACAAAAGTCACAATTTAAGATATTTTATTGGCTGAGTGTAAAGGTCAAAATTACCAAGCTTTGTAGAAGCACCATTAGAAGTATACAGTAGATCCCTTGTAGAAATCATGAAGGAAAGCCAGTGTAGGCAGTGTCTGGAACACAACTATAAAATGTGAGTTGCTCTCTGTGACGGAAGCAGAGCAATTGTCAAGAGTTTGACTAGATTGCAAAAGAATTTAAAGGGCCTGCAGATGTTTAAGAATGCACAAGATAGCTTTGTCATTCTCATGTAATGTTTACTGAGAAGCAAGGCATGCTAAATATTAAGCAATCCATACTGAGTCCCTACCCAGCGATTTTATTTCCAACTGAGATAAGTAGGTGAGATATTTAAACAGAATTAGAAGGCTTAATTAGTGCTGCCCTTCCCTGAGTCGCCAAGGTGGCTGGAGCATTACTCCCCATTTTGCTAAGGAAAAAAAATGAGAGTAAGTGAGATAGGTGGGAAAAAATAGTAATTTTTCAGAAGGCAAGAGGTTTGCCCTCTAAAACAAAATGTACACAGCTAATCAGATATACTTCTGCAATTCTGTTTTCATGTATTCGTAGAGCTAGATTCAGTTACTGATGTTCTAACCAAGAAAAAAAAAAAAAGACTTCTAAGTGAGAGAGCGGTTTTCTCAAATGACACTGAAGAACTTTTGTGACATTCAGAAATTTACAGGGGCCTGTTGGTAGACTTCGAACATGTTCTGTCATTCCCAGCTTTGGGTAGCATTTGGAGAACACTTGTAGAAAATCAGCTATGCTTACAATCATGTTTATTCTTTAGCTATGGTAGCAGGACTTCCTTTAATATGCTAGTGTTCTCTTCTTTTGCAGGGACTGTACGTTTTTGTGGTTTATTTCATTCTGCACAACCAGACGTGTTGCCCTATGAAGGCCAGTTACACAGTGGAAATGAATGGGCACCCGGGACCCAGCACAGCCTTCTTCACACCCGGGAGTGGAATGCCTCCTGTTGGAGGGGAGATCAGCAAGTCTACCCAGAATCTGATCAGTGCTATGGAGGAGGTGCCTGCCCTTGCCCTTTCTCCTTCTCTGTTTCTCTCTCTCACTCTTTGATATACAACCTTTCCATTTTATGGAGTACAAGTTAAGTGGTGCCATGTAACTTTCAAATCCTTTTCCTACTGACATTCTCTGATCTCTGGTATTTGCTGTGCTCACCATGGTATCATGTCTGTTATCTAATTCTTTTTCCTCCTTGCTTTGTGAGCTCTATTAACCAGCAGTTTGTACCGGGAAATCAGAGCTCTTTCTTCAAAAGCTTCCTAATTGGTTACGGCAGTGACTGAATCTGCTTCAGAAATGGTTTTTCAAATACTGTTTCTTCCTGAAAATATTTTCACAGCTCTCTTCCTTTACTCATGCCAATCCACTACTTCAATCCCAACAAACAAATAAACCTCCCAATGTTCTCCCTCCACGTCATTTTGGGTTCTTGTGTCTAAATCACATTGCCACCAACCTCTCAGTAGTGCCACCCATAGCATTGGTACCACTGCTTGTATTTTGAAACATACCTGAAGACATTTGTCCAGGAAGAGATGGTAAACAGGTCCCTGACAATTTCTGCAGTGCCTGAGATGTGCTTGCCTACCATTCCTTACACAGCCCATGTTAGTGTCTCTGTATGAAGGAGCCAAGGGGAACAGTATTTGTGTTTGCATCCTGAAAAATGGCAGGAAATCAAAGTGCATATGTCTGAAAAGAAAACAGTTTATACATAGTTAAGTAGGTAAATAGATAATCTACCTGCTCAGTGATAATTTTTTTGTCTTCTGTGTTAATTTAGAAAGTAACTTTATTCATGTCAGGCGAAAATTAAGGTAAGTGATCACAAATAAAGTACCATATTTAAAAATCTTGATATGTGTTTAGTACCCTAAAGGGTTCAGCAATCTAGTACCATTTCTATATCCCATAAGCTCTTAAAACTGAATTATTTTCACATCCCAGGTGATAACAATAGAAACAGATATTTTTAAGATCAGCAGTGTGGGAGTAAATCTTTAAAATAATGGTTTTTGTCTCTTTACTTGGCTACCCAGTTTAGCATTTGTCTAGATCGAGACTATACATTAGCCATTAGCCATGTATGTCTGTTTAAATTTAAACTAGCCACAATTAAATAACAATAAAAATTCACTTCATCAGGGCTTCCCTGGTGGCGCAGTGGTTGAGAGTCTGCCTACCGATGCAGGGGACACGGGTTCGTGCCCTGGTCTGGGAGGATCCCACATGCCGCGGAGCGGCTGGGCCCGTGAGCCATGGCCGCTGAGCCTGCGCGTCCAGAGCCTGTGCTCCGCAACGGGAGAGGCCACGACAGTGAGAGGCCCACGTACCGCAAAAAAAAAAAAAAAAAAAAAAAAAAATTCACTTCATCAGTCACCCTGGCCACATTCTAGTGTTCCATAGCCACATATATCTGGTAGCTACCATAATGGAGAACAAATGTCTAAAACATTTGTGGCATCACAGTGCTATACTGAACTGTATTGAACCATCACTGTGTTGAACAGTAGTAGTCCAGATGTTCCACTTCTTCGTAAAATCCTTTAAGGTTTCATGTTCTCTCAAATTTATTTCTCCAGCACTCAAATCATTTTTCTCAGTGAGAGGCATCCCCGCAGTGTCTCAGAGAACCTTATATTGGGAGGCAGCAGCTGTGACAGTTCAGTTCCTGGCCTGAGCTACTACTTAAATGTTCACTGGGGGTGGAGCGCAGTGGCATACCCTAAAGTGTGCTCTGCATTCCTCAGCGGCTTAGAATTGGCCTTGATCCAGCTGTCAGTGAGGCACTGGCAGAGACATTCCAGAAAGCCACGCAGAGAAGGGAAAGCATTAGGAAAGGAAAGATTAAGGGGTGTTTGCCAGTAACCACAAGGGAAGCAAATACATTTACTCATTTCAAGATAGAACTATCTTTTTAATCATTTAATTTTAAAAAGGAGGACTTTAGCATTCTATCAAAGGGCTTTTCTTTTCAATTCAGTATATCCTCATAGATAGCTACTATACTTAAAATTATATGTTGTATCTTAAAGATTTAGGAGGGTTCTCCAGTTCTTATATTTTTAACAGCTTTGTTTGCACATATTCTATGAAAAAATTTAACGTATTGATTGGGTTAAAAAATAATTCTCTTCTTCCACGCATGACAGCTTAGAAATCTACAAGTAATCCTCGTAGAGAAATTGTTTAGCATCGCCAGATTAGACGGTCTCATGGAGAGACTTACTTTTCTAAGGAACAAAGGTAAAATTAAAGGTCAATTCTAAACAGTTCAACAGCCCTTTCACTTAGTCTTTGTAATGAGATGCAGAGATAAATAGCTCATACAGATTTCAGGGTAAGTATGTATGTACTCATATTATGGTTTCCTTTTCTCCCAACCCCAACCCAAAAAGGTGCCACCTGACTGGGAGAGAGCATCCTTCCGACAAGCCAGCCAGGCCAGCCCTGACTTAAAGCCAAGCCCACAGAATGGCGCCACGTTCCCTTCCTCTGGAGGATATGGCCAGGGGTCACTAATAGCCGATGAGGAGTCGCAGGAGTTTGATGACTTGATATTTGCATTAAAAACTGGTATGTGAACCCACAGACCCCCTTGGAAGTAGGCACTCTCGCTATGCTACAATTTGTATCTTCTTCCCATGAAGTTGCAAAAGTACAATCAGTCACCCGTACCACATCCCAATTCTCATGACCCATTCCTAATCCCAGCCGAATTCTAGGATATTTTGTTCTTGGCACCAAATATGAGACAACCTAAAAATAATTGACAATTTGCTTTTAAGAAAAAGGAATACTCTAACCAGATGTAAATCTCTCTGCACTGGAATCTTGCTAGAACACCAAGATACTGCTGAGTCATAAGAATCTGGTAGTGATCTCCCTGAGAGAGTGTTGCCTCTGACCTACCAAAGAGAATTTCTTATGGAGTATCTTTGGAGCAGAAACTTTCAAAGGCAACATAATGGGCCTCATATAGTTCTACAGTTTTCAAAGTGCCATCATATATATAGTATTTCATTGGCTCTTCCTATACGTTCAACTCCACTCAACCTGTGACCCCAATGGAGAGTTGTTTTCAAATCAAATATGCAACTTTTTTCTTTTCTTTTTTCCCTCAGAAAAATGTTGAACTGTCACTGTTAGAAAAAGTTCAGTGAACTTTTTCATTTCTAGATGTACAAACATGCAAGAAGATGTGTCCGTGCTCAGATGAACCTATTGAAATAGTTATTCAAAAGTGCATGTTACTATATATATATTCCCATGTCAGATCAGTGCTTGGCAGTTGGTAAACCTTTTGTAGAAGTTGTTGGAGAATGAATGAATGAATTCATTTCATGAATGAGTGAAAGAAAAATGAAACTTAGAGTTTTCTTGGAGGAGTAGACATTAGATAAACATGACATAAAGAAGAGTAAAATAAGTAGTGGAAAGAGTTATTAATTATTGAGAATTCAAGGAAATGTTTTTAAAAACCTGCTCAGCTGATTCTTGAAGATATATAGAGCTTAAGTAAGTAAAGAGTGGAAGAAAAGCATTGCAGACTGAGGGAATAGAATTAGCCAAAGCCCAGGGCTGCAGGTGCATGACCTGCTTGGGGAGAAGAAGCATGCAGTGTGGCTGGGAGGGAGGGTAAGTAAAGCCAGGCAGCAGGAGAAAAGCCCAGAAAGTAGTTTACCTACATTGTTAATAAGTTACTGTAGTTCCTCCACTGGGTTTCAGCAAGCACCCTCCTTGGGATATTCCTAGACATCCTTGGTGAAAGGATCCCCTGACCAAGTATATTTGGGAAACTGCAGAGATTCACAACTCACTTGAGCATTTTAGCAGCTCTAAAAAGTCCTAGAGTAAAGAAAACCACTTCACTTAATTTAACTTGGGGCTTCCAGAATACATTTAGTGATAGATTCATTTGGGGGAGCAGAAGACTTCCTGATACCCTGCATAATATTAAAATGCTCTTCAGATGCCATGCTAAGGGATGGGATTTTTATAGAACTCAGTGAGCCATCGAGGTTTTTGAGGAGAGGCACAACATGTTCCCACTGGTTTTGAGGCAAAATAACTCTTAGGGAAGTCTGAAGAATAAATTTAGAAGCAAAATCAGAAAGGCTGAGAGGTGTTTACCATGGTCCCAGGGAATAAGGTTTAGACCTCAAATCTGGTGAGTGGAAAGAAAAAGGACAAGAAGAATGCTGAGGAAACACTGAGAGGACAGTCACCAAAGGCTCCTGCTTCTCACCTAGGTGACTGAGGGATCATACATAGAGCATTTGCTTGTTTATTTGTTTTCAAGGGGAAACTGATGAGTTCAGACTTGGATAATTTGATCATTCTGCCTGGTGGCTCTTCAGTAGTCAAGTTGGGGTCTTTGGCGAGGGATCGGGGTTGGAAGTAATGGTCTGAAAGGCATCATGCAGAGATTACATTTGAAGCTATGGGGATGAATAAATTTAGTCTGGAAGAGTGGAAGCTAAGAGATGAGAAGAAAAGAAGTGAGGGAGGGAGAGGGAAGAAGGGAAAACACGAGAAAGGAAAAGGAACAAGAAGAACATCTGAGATGATACCTACGTTTAAGCGTAAATAGAAGAGGGTCCCACAGAGGACACTGTAGCATGGTCAGCATGAAAACTGGAGAGAAGAGTTTCATGAAGGAGGAAGGAACAACTGTATAGAATGCCCATTCGAGCTAGGACTGAAAGGGGGCTTTCAGATTACAAATAGTTCCCAGGGTAGATTATGTCCCCAGCACTGCAATGCAGTGAGTTGATGTTACAGCACTGGAAGCATAAAATGAATTCTTGCGACGTAATTAAATTAGATCTGGGTCCTATATATATATAACAAGTACTAAATGCATGCCATTCCGGAATGTATGGAATGACTTACTTACTTATAGACTGAGTTTAGCGTTCCTTAGAGTTCACTAAACTCTTTAGGAAGTAAATACTTTAAAAGACCACAATAGCAGTCTCTAACACTGGCCCCCTCTATTTTTAGAAAAGGTACGATAATAATCAAGTTCCACCCCCTAGATGCTTTCCATCATACAATATGGTCAAATCAAAGGAGCAGTCCACCTGCCACTCCATCCACAGTGGAATTCACAATTGATACATAGGCCAGATGTGGACCAACAGGGAGTTTTATTTGACCTTCATTGCACTTTAACAATTTTTTGTGGCAAAATTTTAAAATTCAGAGATATCCTGTAAAAATCCAGAATATGTTTTTTAAAAAAAATCTACCAATAGAGTGCTTAAAATCTAACACAACACTGCTTGATTGGAGCTGAGTAATGGCTGCCCCTTTAGACAGGACATGAGCTCTTTAGTTTGTCCAGTGCCCACCAGACGACCTGTGTCAATGATTTATGTGAGCCTCCCTGGCACCTGTGATGTTTGAGTTTGCAAACCTTGACCTATCTCAGGTCCACCTTAACTGCGGGCCACTCCAAGTCAACTACTGGGAACAGTGGGACTTCCAAGTCTTTTTCATTTGAACCCCTAAACAACTTTGAAAAGTTATATTACCCTTTGCATATATCTAAATAAACATCCAAAGGTTTTCATAAGTTTAAATAGAATCAAACAATGTCATTTCTATTATAAATTTTAGGGTTTAAGGGCCTAAGTACCAGAGCAATTTGATACCCACTGCTATTCATTTTATTTTAAATATGTACAAGAAAGCTTTTCTTTTACATTTGGGGATTTTACACTATGCTCTTTTCTCTTTGAACTTGTATTACCATTCTACTCCCGACACAGAATTTTATCCTAATGTAATATATTTTATGTTTGAAATTCATTTAATTGGTATAAAATAGAAGCCCTTGTCCCAAAGCCACTCATGGACTTGTTTTCCATTTGAATTTTAGCCATATTGAATTCCTTAAAGCAAAAAAAAAGGACACAAAGGAAAACACTTGACCTTTTTTCATTTTTAAAATAAATTATCTTTCTATGAGAAATTCACATTTCACTCTAAAAAGAGGACATCATATCTTTCAATTAGTTGTTCTTGAAATGCATCAGCCTCTCCACAGGCAAATGAGACACTCAGTTCTAGACTAGTGATGCCATGGTTATTATTAGTTATTTTAATAGAACTTTCCAATGTATCATCAGTGTCCCCAACCAGGACTGTGGGAGAATGAGAACAGTCACCCTGGGACAGCCTCCATTTAGGAAAGAGGAGAAGGTAGAGAGCTAACTAGAACAGATTCAGCCTACACAGAGTGTGAGTCCAGGATGGAGGGGCATGTATTCTATTTACATCCCTAACAAGAAGTGTTTTTTTATTTTAATGTAATAAAAATTTTTTATTTTAAATGTATTCATTTTTAAATCATGGCATTTTTATGTTGATCCAAAGCTGACAATACTCTAGAAAATGTCAAACTGGGAGCCTGTTGGGCTTAGAAACAGGGTGTTTTTCCACAGGGGCTTCTCCCAGAGGGACTAATCTGATTCTCCATCATCCTTAGTCCCTTAACTTCCTTATTTTACCTCAGACCAATGACACTAAAGTCATGGTAAACGTTTCCCTACTGGAAACGTTTTGTTTGTTTTTTTGTTTTGTTTTTTTTATTTTTGGCTGCGTTGGGTCTTCATTGCTGTGCACGGGCTTTCTGTAGTTGTGGCGAGTGGGGACTACTCTTCGTTGCAGTACACAGGCTTCTCACTGCAGTGGCTTCTCTTGTTGTGGCACGTGGGCTCAGTAGTTGTAGCTCGTGGGCTCTAGAGCGCAGGCTCAGCAGCTGTGGTGCACGGGCTTAGTTGCTCTGTGGCATGTGAGATCCTCCTGGACCAGCACTCGAACCTGTGCCCCCTGCATTGGCAAACGGATTCCTAACCACTGTGCCACCAGGGAAGCCCAAATTTGGAAAGATTTTGATTTTTTTTTTTCCTCAGAAGATTGAAGGAGTATGACCTTTGTATCATGTCTGCATTTTAAAAGGCCATAGAAAATAAGAATGGGCTCAAAGAGGGTTCAGAGAGCTCTGTGTTGGAATCCTAGCTCTGCAGTCAACTACCTGTGTGACTTTCAGTAAGGAACTCAACCTTTCAGTTTCCTCATTTATCAAATGTTCTTTTTTAAAAATTTTATTTATTTTATTTATTTATTTTTGGCTGCATTGGGTCTTTGTTGCTGCACGCAGGCTTTCTCTAGTTGGGGCGAGCGGGGTCTACTATTCCTTGCAGTGTGTGGGCTTCTCATTGCAGTGTCTTCTCTTGTTTGCGGAGCACAGGCTCGAGGAGCGCAGGCTTCAGTAGTTGTGGCATGCAGGCTCAGTAGTTGTGGTGCATGGGCTTAGTTGCTCTGCAGCATGTGGGATCTTCCCGGACCAGGGCTCGAACCCGTGTCCCCTGCATTGGCAGGTGGATTCCTAACCACTGTGCCACCAGGGAAGCCCATCAAATAAGTGTTCTTATTGTAAGTTTTCATGAAGTTTGGAGATTGTCTATGTGAAAATTCTACCACAGTGTCTGGCAGAATTTAAATTCAGTATGTGGTATAAATTATTTGTTGGGTTCGATTTGTTGTTATGTTTAAAAACAGTTTTAACTATTCATAATGTGTTGTGTAACACCTGGGTGTTCACTGCACCATAACTATTGAGTGAGGGAGGTTCGTGCTTGAATGTGTGCCAAGGAGTTTGAAATTTATTCTATAGACAAATATGAACACGTGAAACCTGTGGGACAAAGAAGTCACACGAATAGAGCTGCCCCCATAAGAGGCTGTAGGATGTAAAAGACAACACCCTACGTCTGGGGTCAGAAGTCCAGTTGGGGGACTTCCCTGGTGGTCCAGTGGTAAAGAATCTGCCTTCCAATGCAGGGGACACGGGTTCGATCCCTGGTCAGGGAACTAAGATCCCACATGCCGCGGGGCAATTAAGCCCACGTGTCACAACTACTGAGCTCGCGCTTCAACTAGAGCCCACGTGCCACAGACTACAGAGCCCACACGCCCTGGAGCTCACACCACAACTACAGAGAGAAAACCCACACGCCACAACTACAAAGAGAAAACCCACATGCCACAACTACAGAGAGAAAACCCGCACACCACAACTACAGAGGAGCCCACGCACCATAAGGAAGAGCCCACACAACAAAAGATCCCACACGCCTCAGCGAAGCGAAGACCCCGCATGCCTCAACTAGGACCCGACACAGGCAAACAAAGAAAATTTTTTTTAAAAAATTTAAAAAGAAAAGAAGTCCGGTTGGATATCTTCATTCTGTGACTCCCCTGCTGTGTGACGTGGGCAACTCAGTGAACACCTCTGATCCCCATTCAGTCCCTATGTCTGTAAAACAGGACTAATAATCATGCTTTCCTAATTAAAGCATGTTTGAAATGTTGAGGAAAGGAGAGACTCTAGATGAATGTGAATTATTACTTGTAGTTCCTTTGACATTGCCCGTTCAGTCTACCAAGGGGGAGAGTTAACTGTTATCACAGTTGCTGGATTTTTCGTGAATTTTTGGCTTAAAATTTAAGCATGAAAATACCTTGCAGAAAATCAGGATACTTACTGCCAAATACCTTCCTAGACCATTGAATGAATTACAAAGAGACAAGAAACCTGGGCTGTGTTCCCAGTTCTGCCGTGTTATACTTGTATGTAGAATGTGTCCTTTCTGAGTCTCAGCAAGGGATTAGGATTTGGGTATTGTGCATTTATGTCAACTGGGAGGAAATTGAAAAGGAGGACGAGGTGGATCATACAGATGTGGTGACTCAGGGGAGGCTGTATCTAGAACTTGCTGACATCTTCCAGGGCTCTGGGCTACTGAACAAGCTGGTGACACCCAGTCGCTTGTAAAGCTGCACCCCACGTTGAACCTTCCGGCCCAGTGTGCTTCGTCCCTCACAGTCTGCTCAGCAGGCTCTTAGTTCAGAACTTCTAGTGTGCTTTGTCTCCATGCTGGGCAGATGCTTATGCATTCCTAGTGGCATTTAGAGCAGGCCAACCTTGAAATCAGAGGAAGTCGGTGCTCATTTGTTCATTAAACCCCACTCTTCCCTGGTGCTAATGCTGGGGTCCTCTCTGTTTCTCTGTAGTTGACCCCATATTGGGCAACTCTGTTACTCACCGAGATCTAAGCTGCTATAGGCCTCAGGGCCTCAGTCACCTTCTCTTTATAAAATGGCAATGTGTCACTGGTCCACTTGGAGGTTCTTCTAAGTCAGACAGTTCCTCTGCTTCCCTGGCAGAGAAACATGGGCCCTTTGTCCTTCAAAGGCAGTGTGGCAAACTCAAATGTTACTCACATGTAGGGTCAAACACCATAACTGATTCAAGAGAGCTGATAAAAAACAGCGGCATACCAAAAGGTAGTACCTGGTCCATGTTTTGGTGGTTGTTGTTTTATATAATCCAGAAATACAGGCCCAGTGTTGCCTTGTCTTCTGCTTTTTAAAGAGAAACCCCAAATCTGATTTTTTATTTTAAATGTATTCATTTTTAAATCATGGCAACTAACTAAATTTTTGAATATACATTGTCATTGGTAATATGCTAGTTCTTAATTGAGGAAAGAGTTCACAGGTGTTTGCCATGTTTTGCTTCATGACTTACATGTACATTATATATAGAGGTACCCTACAATTTATCATCCATACCAGGACAATTCAAGAGAGTAAAAGGGATGGGATTAATAATTTTTTCAGGTATAAACTAGGACATTTCTTTTCAAATATTGCATCCTCCAGCTCCCTGCTTGAAGGAATAGTGAAAGAAGTATTTGTGAAAGGGTGTGGAAATGGGCCTTGACGGATAGGTAGGAAGACGCTCAGGCTGGATTTACATGGCACTGCAGGACCAGTCAAGAGAAATCACTTTGAGAAAGCTCTCCAATGGGCAAAAGTTGGAATATGTCTATCTGGTGAGGTCCAGCCGGGTTAGGAGTATCTTGAAAGGCAAGGCAGAGGGTTCCAGGCTGACGCAGTTGACAATAGGAACTAATGTTTGTTCTTGAGAAGGCAGTGGAATGCAGAATGGATCAGAGGAACAGAACAGGCAATACAAATGGAAGAGGAATTTTCAAGAACTAGGATGCAGAGCATAATTTATTAATACACTGAGCAAACATTTACTGAACACTCACAGTGTGCTGGGCACTGTCCTATTAGCTAAGAGACATAATCCAATGGGAGAATCTGAAATTTTAAAAGAGAATCATCATGTTTCCAAGGGTAGCAGAGGGGATACTACCTGAGTTGATAATTTATAGGAAGAGTGGAAGCAGCCAAGCTAAAGCATTGAGGGGGCAGGGAAAGAGCATCCTAGGCAGAAATGCTTGAATAATAACACGGTGGGGAAAGGGAGTGACCAGCAGCTCTTGTGAGACATTAGGCTAGAGAGCAGGCAAGAATCAGGTGGATCGTGCCTTGAAGCTGGGCTGAAGACAAGCACTCCAGAGGTCAGACCGCAGGAGGAGATGCAAAAGAAAGCAGAATAGCTTTGGAAAGGGTCAACAGAGGACTTCCCTGGTGGCGCAGTGGTTAAGAATCCACCTGCCAATGTAGGGGACACGGGTTCGAGCCCTGGTCCATGAAGATCCCACATGCCGCGGAGCAGCTAAACCCATGTGCCACAACTACTGAGCCTGCACTCTAGAGCCCACGAGCCACAACTACTGAGCCTGCACTCTAGAGCCCGTGAGCCACAACTACTGAGCCCACGTGCCACAACTACTGAAGCCCACACACCTAGAGCCTGTGGTCCACAACAAGAGAAGCCACTGCAATGCGAAGCCCGAGCACCACAAGGAAGAGTAGCCCCCGCTCGCCACAACTAGAGGAAGCCTGTGCGCAGCAACGAAGACCCAACGCAACCAAAAATAAATAAATAAATTTATTTAAAAAAGGAAAGAAATAAAGAGTCAACAGGTCAGTGGATGAGTGGATGAGATGGGCCAGTGCAGTGTCAGAGAAACAAAGCCAGGAAATGGGGTTTCAGCAGCAGCCTTTAACAGAGAGAGGGTGGGAAGGACAGAGACCCAAAAGAGGGAGGGTTTGGCTAGAAAGAGGTCATTAGTGGGCTCCTGCTTCCATCTCCGAATAGGTTAAGAAGAAGCTAATCCACTATCTTCCCATAGCTACTAACTGCAGAATTGCCTTTCCTACATGTCAGACAGATAGGGAAGTCTCAGCTGCCCAGACAACTGGTTTTTCACTTCCCTTCTTGTTTGCAGTCTTGTGCCCAGCAGAGGGGGTGGGGCTGGGAACTGTAATCTCTGGTGATTCAGCCAACAGCACACCCTGTGACCACATACCTAGTCCGTGTGTGTTTGTGTGTGTGTGTGTGTGTGTGTGCATGAGAGAGAGAGTGTGTGTGTGTGTGTTTATGTGTTCCTCTGCACATTACAGAAGAAAACAACAAGGTGTTAGTCTAACATAGTGTCAAGTTTTCTGAATTATTCTGAGTCGTGAAAAAAGTAGTAAACAGTGGAGCGTCCTCAAAACAGAGATTCCAGGCGCTATCTTCAGTTAACAGCTAGCTTTGTGGGATTCTTGTGCGGATCTGTTTTGGCACTGTGTTACATAATTATTTTTATCTTAGGAGCAGATCTGAGTCATTGAGAGCCAGTGTCTTCTGGGCACTGATATGATACCAGGTGTTGTCAATGCACAGTTTTCTTCTCGGATGCCTGCCACACTGAGTCTCAGCTGAAGGACTTACTAGGTTTGGTACATATAGGGTTGGAGGTTATATGTTTTCTAACAGCAAATCCTACCCCCCTGCTGAAAAATTCTAATAACTTGCCTGATCTTTTTTATTTTAGTAATCCCCCAATTAAGAAATGCTATGCTTTGGAGTAAGTTATACCTGTCAGCCATGTAGAAACAGAAAAAAAGATTGAGAAGCCAAATTCATGTCTTTAGAAATTAATTTGTACTTATAAAAACTACCAAAAGGAATTTAAAATACAGTTTTATAATTGCTAGGTATTAATAATATTTATTCTAAATGTATAGCTCACTTTTTACTAATATAATAGAAGTAAACGTGTGTTGACTTACTGTAACTTGACCATTAATTTGCTGGACTAATAGTTGGGCGTTTTGTGTTTATTCTTTTTCTATTGCAGGAGCTGGTATCAGTGTCAGTGATAATGAATCTGGTCAAGGTAGCCAGGAGGGAGGCACCTTGACTGACTCCCAGATCGTAGAACTCAGAAGGATCCCCATCGCCGACACCCACCTCTAGCACCTCAGTAACCATTAGAATGAGGGTACTTCCCTGTTTGTATTGGCTCTGTGCTAAAACTTTCTAAGTACATGCAGCCGTATAATAGGACTCTGTGAATTGTACTGGATGACTAACCCAGAGGTGATTGTTGTGTTTGGGATATAAATTACTTATCTTTGTGCAATCTGAAAATTAACTGCTATAATGAAAGACTGGATTGATTTGTATCAGTTAATAGGATTGGCATGTCAGTTAATAGAATGTACATATTCCAAGAGTATTAGTTGTTTTTTAATGATGCTACATGGCTAACATTGTTTAATAAAAGTAATAACAATCAATAAAAACCATAGAATCCATTTGGCATGACCCAGGCTCATTATTTATGAGGAAATACTGTGCCTGAGCAAAGAAACAAACTCTATCTAGATGATGTCCAGCACCCCATTTCTTCCCGCATTGATACAGGTGATCCAGATTGAAGACTTCACCTTCATTCCTAAAAACCGTAAAATGTATTATCTGTTGATTTTGTACCTGAGTGTCGACGGAGTACTGTAGTTTACATAGTCTTTCATCAAAAGTATGTATTTCTGCTCATTATAAAATTAGGGATCTGGGGCTTCCCTGGTGGCGCAGTGGTTGAGAGTCCGCCTGCCGATGCAGGGGACACGGGTTCTTGCCCCGGTCCGGGAAGATCCCACATGCCGCGGAGCGGCTGGGCCCGTGAGCCATGGCCGCTGAGCCTGCATGTCCGGAGCCTGTGCTCCGCAACGGGAGAGGCCACAGCAGTGAGAGGCCCACGTACCACAAAAAAAAAAAAAAAAAAATTAAAAACAAATTAAAAAAGAAATTAGGGATCTGAACATTTTCCAGAATGAATGTTCTGTTCCCGGTTAAAAATAACTCCATCAAGCATTTTAGTACAGCTAAGAAGAGGATCATCCAAACAGTGCAGAGTTTGTTTGGGAGAAATATTTCTTGGTTTGGATTTTTCAGTCTTTGTCTTGGAATGAGAAATCAGCAAGTCTGTCCTAGAACAAACCCTATTATGTTCAAGATGATTTCATTGACTATGGTTCCAGAGGAATCATTAAGAACAGAACAAGTTTGTTCTAAGAAAGCCTTTTTGACCTTTTATTTTTGAATTCCTACGTATTTGGGGGGAAATCAGTAGTCATTTCAAGAAAAAATTTGAAAATCTGCCTAAGGGAAAATTTTGTTCTGTTAATCATTTCACTTAAAACCATAATTAAAACACCCAAGTGTTCTATCATCACTGTGAAGCATGGCTTTATTTTTTATAAAATAAGGTGGCATTACTGATCTTGATGAATTATAAAATGACTCTCCTTTCTTCTTCCTGTTGGTCCTCCCATACTTCCATCTCCTCGTATATTAAGCTTTGATCAGTGAATTTTTAGGTAGGAAACAGAAGCTGCACAACAAAATCAAACAGCCTAAAAGACAAAGGCAGCATCATTGGCAGAGTTATAATCCTTTTTAGGAAGTTTAGAAATGGTGCTAATAAGATTGAATTTACGTTACATGACAAATAAGTTAGTGTCTCTCTCAACCTACAGCATTGTACTGTAGTCTCTTCCAAAATAAGAAGCAATTGATGGAATTGGTTATAAAATAAAAATTTAACATGAAAATTTTGAAATTGGTAATAAGCATTTTAAAATTGTTAATAGGTTTTAATGAATTTGAGGCTAAGATAATGATTACAGAAATGTGAGATTTCATGGTGTGGAATCCATGAGTCATAATTACTATAACATTTTTTTTGCAGATTCCTCGATTCCTATTTGTCACTTAAGGTAAAGTTATTATCAGCATTTTTGAAGTGCCTAAATGGATTATAACTACACCATAATGAATTCTCTAACAAAGACAATTGTCAATAGCTATTTTCATTTCTATGTGTTGTCAGAATTTGGGAAAATCTGGCCAAAAACATGACCAATCACAGACACCTTTCTTACTTCAGCTTACTGAATTTCTATTGTTATCCCAAACGCCATCTTGATAAAGAATCAAAAGAAACTCCTGCCACTGATCAGCATGATTCTTTAAACATTAGAAGGAACAGGCAAGATTTCTAGAAGCCGCAGTGCTAAAACAAATAAGCTTCATATTCCAACAGCAGCAATATTTTGCCATCCGGTTTCCTCTCAATGTAGAGTGAGATGGGACATCAGCCAGGGAAGGATAGTACCAGGTAGGAGGAAGCAGATCAAATCAAAGTCTTAAAAATGAAAACTCGAAGACTAGAACTAAAACACCTTGTGATCTTTCTTTTTCAGGAGGTTTTATGCTCCCTTTCTCCATGACTTTTTTTTTTTTTTTTTTTTCCGGTACGCGGGCCTCTCACTGTTGTGGCCTCTCCCGTTGTGGAGCACAGGCTCCAGACGCGCAGGCTCAGCGGCCATGGCTCACGGGCCCAGCCGTTCCGGGGCATGTGGGACCTTCCCAGACCGGGGCACGAGCCCATTTCCCCAGCATCGGCAGGCGGACTCTCAACCACTGTGCCACCAGGGAAGCCCCTCTCCATGACATTTTTAAAATAGCTTTATTAAGATAGAATTCACATTCAATACAACTCACCCATTTAAAATGTGCAATTTAGTGGTATTTGATTATATTTCATTATTGGGGGGTTTTACAATTAATTTTTATTGGAGTATAGTTGCTTTACAACGTTGTGTTAGTTTCTGCTGTACAGCAAAGTGAATGAGTTATACGTATACATATATCCCCTCTTTTTAAAAATTTCCTTCCCATTTAGGTCACCACAGAGGATTAAGTAGAGTTCCCTGTGCTATACAGTAGGTTCTCATATTGGGGTTTTTTTAATTGTTGTAAAATATGTGTAACACCAAATTTGCCATTTTAGCCATCTTTAAATGTAGTTTTTAAATTCAGTGATATTAATTATACTCACAATGTTGTATAATCATTACCTCTATTTCCAAAACATTTTTATCACCCTCAGACAGAAACTGTGTATTCATCCCATCTCTTTGACATTTCCTTCCCTCTGTCAGTAGACACCTAACATTTCTTTGGGAAATGTCTCTGCTTCTGCACTTTCGTAACTATTTAAAATTTGTTTTTCTTGTTGCTTTAGTTTTTTCCTCAACTTTTTTTTTTTTTTTAGAATGTTAAGGCAAAAAAGAAGGATTTTCCTAATTTGGATGCAAGTGCAGACAGGTATGCATTTGAGGTATGGAGCAGCAGTAGAGCCCACAGAATTCCAACCAAGACGGGAGCCTAGGCAAATGAAAATCATAGTAAGCAAAACACAGAACGAATTCCACCCTGGAACTGTATCTTTGTGTTGGCTTTCAATCTCTTGAGGTGTTTTAGGGTTTAATTAATACTTTCCATGGTTCCTAAATCTGACCAGAGAAGTTTAAATACGCAATGGGGGTATGGCTGGAAAAAGAAAATGCCATTCAGGAATATAGCTCCCAAACAACTTAGCCTTGTGTTTACCAGCACTTAAGATCCACCTTGAGTTTAGCCTTAAGTACTCTGGGTAGATCGTTTGAGGGTAGGTCTCAATCAGATCGGTAGGTAATGTTGAGTTTTCAAAGCAGCTGGGTGGCAGAGTGTATCTCTAGACAGCCTGACCTTGATAGGAACAGAGAAAGCAACATGGGAAATTCTGTGTTTCATGTGGTTTTTAATTGTTAATGGCATGGACTCAAGTTCCCCAGTACTGCTCTAGCAGGATGTAAGTCAAAGGACCACATTGCCTATAAGTAACATATTTAAAGAATGGACCAAGTGACTGAGGCTTGGGACTCTTCCATTATCTTGAATCTCTTTTAGTCTAATTGACTAGTGAAATAAAGGTGAATCATATTCTTATTGGTAAGATTTAGTTGGTACATTGATGTTGTTATTCAATACATCTCACGTACCTAAACTTTTCACTCATAAAAATAATTTCAGCATCATAATAGAAAACCAAACTCACCTTTGCAAAAATCTAGAAAGCCCCAAATGCTTTATTAAACTATAACACATACTAGCACATACAATGAATACATGCACAGTATTTTTAAGAAATAATAGCCCTGAGGGGGAAGAAACTTTACTTCTGTTGTGGTCTGTAACTATTCAAATCACCCTGACAAGTTTGGCAACCCTCTTAATTAAAAATTACTACACTGGAGATAAAAGAGTTTAACAATTATGGTTAATAAACATCTTTTACTTAAGTAACTTACATGGTTTCAGGAAAAGAAGCAAATGGAGAATAACTTTGTTTCCCATCATCTATGACAATGGGATGCAGTTATCAAACACTGTTGCCATGGTCCTTGGGAGCACTATGGGATGCTTCAGTTCAGTGCCCAGCCTGCCCCTGCCAGGGACTCAGCAATGGGGCCCAATAGCTTAGGCAGTGCTGTGAGCACCAGGGTTAGTGCTGAAGTCCCTAGAAAGACTCAGCTCAAGGAAACTGTTAGCATTTGCAGGGCATGAAATGGTATGTTAGTCCTGTGAGAAAAGATAAGTACTCACTGTTTTCTAACAGATAAAAGGATTCCAACTTAAGCAGGGTAAACTATGTTCTTCCCTGTGATTAGCCTTTAGGAGTCTGAGCAAAATCACAGATTTGATATTTTTTTAAAATTTAAGAATGTATTGATACCATTTGTTTTATAATAAGAATGAAGGGAAGAGGCAATGCAAATTATTTCAATATCACTTACTTGATTATATTTATTTCAAAGGTAAGGGTGTATGCTCATGAGAGAGAGAAACAGAAAAGAAAAAGGAAGGAAGGGAGGGAGGGAAAGGAGGAAAAGAAAGAGAGATTGAAAAAAGAATAAAAGAATTCTGGGAGGGCTTCCCTGGTGGTGGAGTAGTTGGGAGTCCGCCTGCCGATGCAGGGGACATGGGTTTGTGCCTCGGTCCGGTAGGATCCCACATGCCGCAGAGCGGCTGGGCCCGTGAGCCATGGCCGCTGAGCCTGCGCGTCCGAAGCCTGTGCTCCGCAACGGGAGAGGCCACAACAGTGAGAGGCCCGCGTACCGCCAAAAAAAAAAAAAAAATACTGCACGATTCCACTTATAAGGTATCTAAAATAGTCAAATTCACAGAATCAAAGTGTGGAATGGTTGTTGCCTGGGGCTGAGGGCAGGGAGAAATGGGGAGTTACTAGTAAACAGACATAAAGCTTCAGTTAGGCAAGATGAATAAGCTCTAGAGATCTGCTCTTCAATATTGTACCTATAGGCAACAACACTGTATTGTACATTTAAAGTTTTGTAAGAAGGGTAGACCTCATGTTCAGTGTTCTTACCACAATAAAATAAACAATTTTTTAAATTGTTAGCAGGACTGCTTGCTCACTGTTCTTCACTGCAAGTGCTAGCATTGCATGGAGAAGGAAGTTCAAACAATTTTTTAAAATGTTTTCCAGTCTCTCCTGGAACTCCTAGTTAACCTGTCACAGAACCCCTAATGACATCTGCAGAGCCCCAAAAGAGAAACGCACATTTGCCTGTAAGCTCCTGAAGAGCAGGAACTACGTCTTACTCGTTTTGGTATCCTGAGCACCTAGCACAATGCCTGGAACAAAATTGATGACCAATAAATACTTGTTCAACTGAAAAATAATTACCCTATTCGGATAGCTAATTAGAGAATAATTTTTCTTGATCTTTTATAGTTTTAGTTACAGATGTTTTGCCTTTAAGAATCCAAATGAATGGCAGTTATTGCACAAATCAGATGCCATATCATCTTCACGTTACCAACAGCTTTCATTTCCAAAGCTATAATTTGTTGAATTATATATATGTAATTCATGCTGCTTCCTAGTCATCCAAGGAGTCTTGAAAACCACTGAAGACTATGAAAAACTTGTCATTTTCATTTTGGCAGTAGTCTATATAACAAGTTTCAAACTAGGATAGTTTTTTTAAGGCTTACTAGGCAAGGAGGAGGCCAAACCAAAAGTAAACAGACAACAAGAGGTGATGTTTACTCTTCATATCTCATTGTTATTCCATGACCTGTTAGTCATAAGGGCTTTGTGTGGGAAATTACATATGCATGAATATTTTGTAACCAAAGGGTTATAATCTACAATCTTTCTCATACTTAATTGGTTCCACAGTAGGAAGTCAAAGAAGTATATATGTGTCATTTCATGGTTGATTCATTATGCCCGTACTAAATATATTTGAAATAACGGTCTGCATTGTAACACTCAAACCTAGATAACATATAATTTCTAATCTTAGTGAGCCAAGGGAATAAGACTAATTGTACTCTGAAGCTAAGAAGTCAGTGTCTACCAGATTAATTGTTAGTGTCCAAGGTTCAGAAGAACACACTATCATCTTCATAACTGAGCATGCCTTTACCCCATGCTGTTAGGAACTAATTATGAATAAGAGTCAAGACCTTCCCATATTCAACCACTTCGTGATTTCTCAAGAAAACCCAAAAGGTTATGAGTCAAAAGTCATTGTTTCTTGTCATTATCCAAGATAAAGACTGATCTGTGGAAAGTAGACTTTCTTTCTGGCAAAGGACAAAAATATGTTTGAAGAAAACAAGTAATTTTTTAAATAAACATTTTAAAGTCAGCCAAAAATAGTTGATAAATTGCTCAAAAATCACAGTTTGCCTGTGTAGATGCTATAGACTATATAACAGAATTGCCAGATTGGAAGGATGAACAGAAAGATGAACAGATTTTATTTGAATTTATCTTTGGTCCAAGTATTTTAAAACTCTGTAAATTAGAACTGTATAAAATATTTTGAAAGAGAGAAAAAACATTTGTTTAATTCTACAAAATCTCCCTTTTTGTCTTAGCTTGTAAGACTGCTCACATAGTAAAGAAGGTTTTGGATATTTACCCTTTGTCTTCCTATTTACCGTTTCCCCTTTTCCTCATGCACACTTATTTTATATGAGAAACAATTTCTTAAAATTTATATTAAAATCATGTATTTTGGACTTCCCTGGTGGCGCAGTGGTTAAGAATCCGCCTGCCAATGCAGGGGACACGGGTTCGAGCCCTGGTCTGGGAAGATCCCACATGCCATGGAGCAACAAAGCCCGTGCGCCACAACTACTGAAGCCTGCGCACCTAGAGCCCGTGCTCCGCAACAAGAGAAGCCACCACAATGAGAAGCCCACGCACCGCAACGAAGACCCAATGCGGGCAAAAATAAATAAATAAATTTATTTTAAAAAACCCAAACATTAAAATAAATAAAATAAATAAAATCATGCATTTAAATAAAGTATATCACATTTTTCACTCCATATGAGAAAGTTTGATTATAAATAAGGATTCTGATGGATAAACAACAAGGTTCTAATGTATAGCAAGGGAACTATAGTGAATGGAAAAGAATATGAAAAAAGAATGTCTCCATGTGTATAACTGAGTCGCTTTGCTTTACAGCAGACATTGGCACAGCACTGGAAATCAACTAGACTTCAATTTTTTTTAAAAGGAAAAAAAATAAGGATTCTGATAAAAGTTTAGCTTATATTAAGATGAAGTGCACCTGCTTGCTCATCAAAAAGAAAAGAGAAAAAAGACAAAAAATGGAGATGGGTGATGTTCAGCCAGTTCTCCTGAGAGCCTAAGTCACCACCTGATCATGATTCATCTGCTGGAGATGAGCTGTAGGCTCAAGTACAAAAGCATGCATTAGAGGCTAGACAGCCAGACAGGGAGAGCAGAGCAATAGAAAATGTTTCTATTTGTGTTTTTATCTTATCGTTAGGGTTTGTTTAAGGCTGATAGCAGCTCTAAAATATTGCAGTTTACTCCTTAACACAGAGATGTTGACCCTTAGATTGGATTAGCTACTGCATTAGAGGCACTGTTACAGTATTCAATCACACTAACTTCTTCACAGCAAGGAAGGTCTTCTCTGTCCCCAGAGAACAGATTGACGTTGGAGATCTGCAGCCCAGAACGAGAATCTCTCCCCTCCCAACCTCAGCTGCCCCGATGCAGGCACCTGCATTTGTGCCTCAGGTGCTTGGGGATATTTGAGAGCCAGAAAGGCCCACTTTTGTGTGCTGATCGTGCTCAGAACAAGTAAAGGACCAAAACGGTCAGCATGTTCTTCTCACCTCACATCACTTCCACTTTGTAGCTGGAAATACCAGGTAATTTTTTTCCTTTCACCGTTCCCACCTATATCCTCCCCACTGAGTGTTGAAATATGGGGTATGTAATCCACACTGGATTTTTAGAAACTCATTTCATAAATACCTCCACTCCATTACTGCCTTTAGGGAAGTGAAAAGCAGTTGGTGTTTTCTACCTTCTAGGATTTTCACCAACAAACTATGTTTTCAGCGTAGATGAGGCAGAAAGACACTTAACTGTAAGTGTTCTCAATGCAAGTTGTGTTTTTGGTAAAGACAGGCAAGATTTTTCTGTATGTGGGTGAATTATTTTGATATAAGATAGAGACAAGAGGCGAGATGGGATGAACCTCTTTGCTGTCTCCTCAGCTCAGGAGGTTTTGGGATACTCTCCTCCCCTCCCCTCCCCTCTCCTCCCCTCCTTTCTTCCTCCTCCTCCCTTTAGGTTCTCTGAGGTAGTTGTTAGGGGTTAACAAATTAGCAAGTCCAAACAATTATTCATAGTAAGTTTAATAATGATTTATTTTATTTAAACAGTGATCAGTTTCCTTATGACATTCAGACTAGTAGACTATGCTTGTTAATAGCTAGGAAACCCTATAAGGAAATTACTTTCTTGGACTTGAAAGGAACTTATACAAATAAATATGACCAATTGTATACTCTACAACTAAAGAAAAATGTATAGAACATATACTGGATTTTCATAATAGAGCAAACAATAAAAGGAATGAATCCCAACAGGTGGAGAAATTTATTTTTTGAAGGGTCACAAGTAGATGCAGTTATTAGAAATAAAGTAGGAATTGAACATGCTTTAAAGACAAGGTAGGGCTTCCCTGGTGGCACAGTGGTTGAGAATTTGCCTGCTAATGCAGGGGACACGGGTTCAAGCCCTGGTCTGGGAGGATCCCACATGCCGCGGAGCAACTAGGCCCGTGAGCCACAACTACTGAGCCTGCGCGTGTGGAGCCTGCGCTCCGCAACGAAAGAGGCCGCGATAGTGAGAGGCCCGCGCACCGCGATGAAGAGTGGCCCCCACTTGCCAAAACTAGAGAAAGCCCTCGCACAGAAACGAAGACCCGACACAGCAAAAATTAATTAATTAATTAATAAACTCCTACCCCCAACATCATCTTAAAGACAAGGTAAATTGGATTTATTTTGCAATACAATTATTGAAGTCAAGGAGTAAAAGACAAAAGCACTATAAAATATCTGACAAATTTGGAAGACAAAAGATTTGTGTTGGAAAATGGCAGATTAATGTCTGCCTATTTTACTTAAAGGTGAGCTTAGAAACAGAATTATTCACTAAGTGATTACTCTGAAAAGCTCTCTTTGCAAACGCCCAAAATTTTCTAAAATTCTATTGGATTTAGCCTGCTGCTTCATTTCTACAAGAGAGTAGCTTATATTTTCTATTAAAACACATACAACTGCTTACTTTTCTTGGTTTCATGGTACCGTACTTGAGATTATATACTCCTATCTCATCCAATCAACAGAAGTTTATAGGCAAAGTTCAGTGGGTTTTGTATTTTGCTCAAATATTATCTCTAGAATACAGGGTTGTCCATTTGGAATTAAAAGATTCCTTCACTTTCCAGCACTTTAGCTATTTGTTTTGCTGTCCTTGGAGAACAGCCATTCTTTGCAGGACTTAGATCGCAATAAATAACACTGAGACCACAAGCTAGAAACTCTCTAAAGATGACAAGCCTTTTAATTTCAGTGATTTGTACTTCTCTTTGCATCCACACCTCCAAAGCATAGTTGCTGAAGACTTAGACCTTCAGAGTGGAAAAATGCCAATCGGATATATAATAAATTTCATGCATTTCATCAACTCGATTCCAGTTGTCATATGGTACAATCTTAGAAACCAAGGCCCTGTATGGCTTTTGGAATACACAATAGTTGGTTACTGTTTTAGGACTAAACTGTGTAATGTGAAGCAGAGTGGGGAATTGCTCACACTCTGCCTGCTTCAAGGCAAAGTAAAAATTAAGCTCAGCATGTCATCACATATTTACAAGTGACTTATGTGAGCATTCTTTATAAATAGATTTTGACAGTGCCAAGGTTTCCAATAAAATAGGAAACCATTAAAATGGTTTATCGTTTATCATTTTTATTATGGGAAAAACAGGGAGAACCCTGATCCCCCTCAGGCAGTAATTGACCCTTCAGGAACTGTAAAAGAATCATAGACAATGGTGCAAACTATTAAATTCATTCCCAAATGAATTTCCCAAATAGGTAGGCTTTTTAAAATATGGCTTCTACAATGACCACCTTGGCAGTACGTATGTTCATGGCATGCGAAGAAGTACACATAATAAAAGATTTTATAAGCTTTCTTTCGATGACATTGATGAGCTGTAGTTCAGTTTTCTCTAGTAACTCTAAAGCTTCATTTCAAAGAAGAGACCATCATTTGTTTTAAAGAAAAATGTAACAGGGGTAAGATTAGAAATTTACACATGATACGTGCCCTTCTACGGTACAAATTTTATGGACAGTGAAATAAATGTAGGAAGAAAGCTCTTGTGAAGTCACTTGAGAGAGAATATTTTTAGAGTGTCTTAAAAATATGAATGAATAGGACTTCCCTGGTGGCACAGTGGTTAAGAATCTGCCTGCCAATGCAGGGGACACGGGTTTGATCCCTGGTCCGGGAAGATCCCACATGCTGCAGAGCAACTAGGCCTGTGCGCCACAACTGCTGACCCTGCATTCTAGAGCCCATGAGCCACAACTATGGAGCCAATGTGCCACAACTAATGAAGCCCATGCGCCTAGAGCCCTTGCTCTGCCACAAGAAAAGCCACTGCAATGAGAAGCCCGCGCACCGCAACGAAGAGTAGCCCCCGCTCACCACAACTAGAGAAGCCCGCCACGCAGCAACGAAGACCAAACACAGCCAAAATAAATAAATAAATTTATTTATTTATTTAAAAAAATATGAATGAATAAGACAACTTTTATAATACAACCAAAGTTTATAGCTAACAAAGTTATATACAGTAAAATTCTACATATTTACATATATGCAAATATAAAAATATATTTCCATATTATATGTATATAAATATATAACATATACATTTATATATTACACTTACAATGTAAGTATATATTTACACACATCTTCACAGACACACAGCATACATATATATATAAAACAAGTTAATAGTGTTCAGAGATTTTCCATTTTTTCTTAGGTTTTCGTGTATTTTTCAAGTTTTCTACAAAGAACACGTATTATCTTTGAAATCAGAGAAAGTATATAGCTTTTTCGAAATTATTTTAGCCCTGAATTTAGCACAGGTGGTATTTAAGACCCCTCTTTTTTTTTTGCTCAATTTCTAGTGAAACAATTATAGCTAGTGAGATCTTTTTAAAAGCAGTTTTAGGTTTACAATAAAATTGAGAGGAAGGGACAGAGATTTCCCATATACCTCCTGCCCTGATACTTGCATAGTCTCCCCTATTATCAACATCACTCCCCAGAATGGTACTTTGTTAGGACTGAGGAACCTACGCTGACACATCATAATCATCCAATATCCAAAGTTTACCTTACAGTTCACTCTTGATGTTGTAATTCTCTGGGTTTGGATAAATATATAATGATGTAATCCATCATTATTAACTCATACATAGTATTTTCACTGCCTTAAAAATCTTCTGTGCTCTACCTATTTCTCTCTCCACCACCCACCCCTACCCCTGGCTGGTGAGATTTTTAGACTGAGGTGAGGACCTTGAACACCCTGTTCCTGGAGGAAATTACCTGCTTTTATAATCTGCTCCGTAGATGATATTAGGAGACCACAGTGATTGACTCACAGTGACCACCATGAGCCTTGGGACCACTGGAGCCATGGGCGCTAGAGTCTTGGGGCGCTCTACTCATAAGCTCTTAGACTTCCCTCTCAGCCTAAGGAAATCTTGAATTTGTGTGTGGAAAGCAAGGGGGAAAAGAAAAGGGAAGCTCCAACCCACAGGAAAGGTCTGTCACTGGCAGTTTATAGACGGAACAAAGGAGTGCTTTTATCCCAATCAGTGCGTGCCACAATGTTAGCATACTTTAAAGATAATGACATATATTTGGTGGTTATTCACCGAAGAGTGAACATTTGGGGTATTATTTTAGATGTTTGGATTTTTTATATGTTTCAGGAAAAAAAAAAAAACTTCTATATTTTAAAGAAACTGTTAGCTCTAATTTTTTACCCTTCAGATGTTTGGAAATTTCAAATAACTGCTCCAAATCTGATCACTAAATATTTCTTTTGTTGCACAGAAACTGACTTTTAAGTCACTGTATTTAAGTACTAAAAAGCAAAGGGAAAAACGGGTCCTCTTCTGCCACTTTCTCTGGACTCCCAGGCCCAGCATGCTTCATATCTAACTGCATGCAATCCACACCTTCTCCTCATACAGTTCCCATCCTCACAGCACCCTCTACTCAGCAAGCTCACAGCTTCCAGCCTCTCCTATTTTGAAATACATGTAGCATAACTCAGTATTGTTTTAAAAAATCTTTTTCTATATTTAAGAACTTTATAGTTCTTTGATTTTTTCCTATCTTATATTTTTAAATAAACAATAGATTGTGCTTCATTTACAGTTGTATGAAATAGATATTCTTTTAATTATAGTTGTCAAAAATAAGTCAGTCTACTTTTATACAAATTGAGGTCCATTGAGAGGTGTCCTGCTCAGTTCTAAAATTAGATCAGTACATCCACAAAGTGTTTTCTATCTAGGGAGGCCCTCCATGCCCGATGCCATCTGTTTTCTCCTGCTCTTCAACCCACCCCCCTCCCCTTGAATATTCTCTCTCTGAGTAATATTTTTCGGCTTCTTTATTCTTTCTTTTATTCTCTTACTGTGACAATATCAAAGACAATATCATAACCAAAGAGATACTATGTTAATCAGGATAATTAATGTTAGCTATTGTAAGAAACAAATAGCAACTTTCAGTGGCTTAAGTTTATTTCTTGTTTTGCAAAATTCAATATTCCTCCCCTCCAAACAATGACTTAGGAGACCCAGCTCCTTCTATCTTGTGGTAGCATCATCTTTCAGACCCTCAGAATCCTTCATTTTTAGCAGAGTGGCCTGGGAAAGAGAGAGAGAGTAGAAATCTTCATGGGATATGTTGTGATCAGAACTACAAGTTCATTGGCCAGAGCTCAGTCACATGACTGAGTACAAGAGGGGCCAGGAAATATGTTGAACTATGCACCATGAAGGAGTGTATCTAGGTAAACACCAAGAGCCTATACCACTCAATTCTTTCCATAATCACACCATCTCAGGTGACCAACCCTTATCTGGGACATGTTTTATGCACACCCTCCTCTTACCATCCAAGCCACCCTGTTGCCTTCTCTGTCTTACCTCTCTGGCACTATCATTTTAACTCACCCATAGCTATTCGTCCCACAATCCCAGTAAATTCCTTCCTGCCAACCCTCACCACTGTACTTCAATTTCCAGGTAAGAATCAAACACTTCCAAAGCTAATATCCTTGCCTCAGTTTGTGTTTATCCTTTCAGTGTTTGTAAAGAACAAAAAAATGATGGAGAAATAAGCCAGTAGAATCATCACCAGCCACCATAGGAAACTATTAATACTAAGAATAAGAAACAATAAAAATGGCTATGATGAAAATTCTAGAGAAGAGAGAAGCTGAAGTAAGAACTTAGAGTTTTTCATAAAAGATTAACACAATATTACTTGATACTCTGATACAGGTCTACAATCCTTCAAAATTCCCTGAGATGAAAAGGTAAATCCTCAGTGCCAGAATAGAATGCCTGGGGGTAGAAACTAGAGTTATGAAAGAGAAGTGCTCCAAAGAACAAGCTACATGAGGAAACATCTTGCAATTTTCAGACCTGAGGTCAATGACCCAAAGATGAGTTGAAATATTCTGAAATACAATCTCTTACACCAGACGTCACTACTAAACCAGATATTTTTCTTCCCCGGAAACAAAAAAAAAAAACCATGATGAAAAGACCTCACAGCTCTTCTGGAATTCAAAATCATACAAACACTGCTGGAAAAATAAATAGAGGGAGGTACTAAGGGATTTCCTAGCCTTTGCTTGTATCCATTAAATTAATCATATACAATAAAATTAAAATGTTCCTATTTGACTTTATAATAAGTCAAATTTGACTTTTCTTTATAAGGCATTTTATAGTTTTTCAAACTTTGTTTAGGTTTATCTTATTAACTTCTTTATCTGTATCTCTTGAATAACTTAAGGGAGTATAACAGTCCTTCTGATTTAGATTGACTTGTTGCTATTGAAACTTTTTTTCATCAAAATTATTCTAAAGCTTTACACCAGGTCAGATTTTTCTTGGCTGATTGGGGCAATAGTAGGTATTATAATTAAAAGTGAAGAAACAACTTAGATCAGAATAAAAAATTTTCCCTGGCTCTTTTACGTACAGGAAATCATAGATTATTCTTTTCCAAAGGGTAAAAAAACAAGCTTGTGTGAGTAATAAGACAAATTTTTACACAAATAACCAATAACATGAGCTAGGCAGATGTTTATAAATTCTTTCATTTGTGCCATTTCTCTGGGAAGTTATTCAATTTAGGAAAAAGAAAATCATTTAAAGCGCAAGAGAATAGATGCTTTGCTCTTGGGACCTTATTATAATATGCCAGAGACAAAGTTCGAGTCATTCTTATTGTTAATAAGTCTGAACTGTAAAATCATGAATAGTGTGATAGATTCTTTTGGTTGCAGAAAGATCCACCTATAACCAGCTTCTGTGATAACAGGAAATTGACAATTTATTATAAAATTACTGGTCATGGTATGGAACTCTTTTCTCTACCCCTCTGTCTCCCTTCAGACTAGATTTCTGTGCTTCCTGGGTAGCTATGAGAGAAAATGTGGCTGACAAAATATACCAACCTATCCTCCGTTTAGGAAAGTACCTCGGGCTTTCCTGGTGGCGCAGTGGTTAAGAATCCGCCTGCCAATGCAGGGGACACGGGTTCGAGCCCTGGTCTGGGAGGATCCCACATGCCGCGGAGCAACTAGGCCCGTGAGCCACAACTACTGAGCCTGCGTGTCTGGAGCCTGTGCTCCGAAACGAGAGGCCGCGATAGTGAGAGGCCCGCGAACTGTGATGAAGAGTGGCCCCCGCTCGCCGCAACTAGAGAAAGCCCTCTCACAGAAACGAAGACCCAACACAGCCAAAAATAAATAATAAATAAATTTAAAAAAAGAAAGTATCTCAATCAAGTCCCAATTCTTAATTCCTGCAAATGAATCTCAGGTTGTTGCAGTTTGAATCAGGGTTTCAACCTCTGATTCAATCAACTTTGGGGCTGGGTCATTTCATACAAATGGGGGTTAAAGGTGCATTGCTGGTACAGTTCAAGAAAAACACAATATACAGTAATAAACAAGGGCAAGAACAATGTTAGCATTAAAGGCTGGAAAAGTAAGCTTGCACAATGATGAATCAACCACCTTAACTAAAATTATTTATTAATCTGGCTGATTAGCTGTCAGCTTTAGTAGCACATTACACACAATCTCAATGAGCTACTTAAAGAGCCAGGTTAATGTACTAGTTGCATCATTGGCCTCCTCAGACAACTCACAACCATGACGAAGATTCCCAAGGAATGGCTCATCCATCTACCTATCCATCTGTCTGTCTCTGTCTTCTGTCTCTGTCTCTATCTGATCCACTATTTTGTGTTGCCACACAGGCTCTGAATTGTTTAGCTTTAGGGCACTCAATGCACAAAGACTGTGATGTGTATATCATCTTCTGGTTCTACTGTACAGCAGTCCTCTTCATATGACACAACAATTAAAGGCTTGTTTTTGTATCCATTCAGCCAATCTGTGTCTTTTGGTGGGAGCATTTAGTCCATTTACATTTAAGGTAATTATCGATATGTATGTTCCTATTCCCATTTTCTTAATTGTTTTGGGTTTGTTATTGTAGGTCTTTTCCTTCTCCTTGTGTTTCTTGCCTAGAGAAGATCCTTTAGCATTTGTTGTAAAGCTGGTTTGGTGGTGCTGAACTCTCTCAGCTTTTGCTTGTCTGTAAAGGTTTTAATTTCTCCATCAAATCTGAATGAGATCCTTGCTGGGTAGAGTAATCTTGGTTGCAGGTTTTTCTCCTTCATCACTTTAAATATGTCCTGCCACTCCCTTCTGGCTTGCAGAGTTTCTGCTGAAAGATCAGCTGTTAACCTTATGGGGATTCCCTTCTGTGTTATTTGTTGTTTTTCCCTTGCTGCTTTTAATATGTTTTCTTTGTGTTTAATTTTTGACAGTTTGATTAATATGTGTCTTGGCGTATTTCTCCTTGGATTTATCCTGTATGGGACTCTCTGTGCTTCCTGGACTTGTTTAACTATTTCCTTTCCCATATTAGGGAAGTTTTCAACTATAATCTCTTCAAATATTTTCTCAGTCCCTTTCTTTTTATCTTCTTCTTCTGGAACCCCTATAATTCAAATGTTGGTGCATTTAATGTTGTCCCAGAGGTCTCTGAGACTGTCCTCAGTTCTTTTCATTCTTTTTTCTTTATTCTGCTCTGCAGTAGTTATTTCCACTATTTTATCTTCCAGGTCACTTACCTGTTCTTCTGCCTCAGTTATTCTGCTATTGATCCCATCTAGAGTATTTTTAATTTCATTTATTGTGTTGTTCATCGTTGTTTGTTTCATCTTTAGTTCTTCTAGGTCCTTGTTAAATATTTCTTGCATTTAGTCCATTCTATTTCCAAGATTTTGGGTCATCTTTACTATCATTATTCTGAATTCTTTTTCAGGTAGACTGCCTATTTCCTCTCATTTGTTAGGTCTGGTGGGTTTTTATCTTGCTCCTTCATCTGCTGTGTGTTTTTCTGTCTTCTCATTTTGCTTATCTTACTGTGTTTGGGGTCTCCTTTTTGCAGGCTGCAGGTTCGTAGTTCCCGTTGTGTTTGGTGTCTGTCCCCAGTGGCTAAGGTTGGTTCAGTGGGTTGTGTAGGCTTCCTGGTGGAGGGGACTAGTGCCTGTGTTCTGGTGGATGAGGCTGGATCTTGTCTTTCTAGTGGGCAGGTCCACGTCTGGTGGTGTGTTTTGGGGTGTCTGCGGACTTATTATGATTTTAGGCAGCCTCTCTGCTAATGGGTGGGGTTGTGTTCCTGTCTTGCTAGTTGTTTGGCATAGGATGTCCAGCACTGTAGCTTGCTGGTCGTTGAGTGAAGCTGGGTGCTGGTGTTGAGATGGAGATCTCTGGGAGATTTTCGCCATTTGATATTATGTGGAGCTGGGAGGTCTCTTGTGGACAAGTGTCCTGAAGTTGGTTCTCCCACCTCAGAGGCACAGCACTGACTCCTGGCTGCAGCACCAAGAGCCTTTCATCCACAGGGCTCAGAATAAAAGGGAGAAAAAGTAGAAAGAAAGAATTAGTACAAGCAGAAAGAAAGAAAGGAGGGAGGGAGGGAGGGAGGGAGGGAGGAAGGAAGGAAGGAAGGAGGGAAGGAAGGAAAAAAGAAAGAAAGAAGATAAGTAAAATAAAATAAACTAAGATAAAATATAATAAAGTTATTAAAATAAAAAAAATAATTATTAAGAAAAAAACGGACGGATAGAACCCTAGGACAAATGGTGGAAGCAAAGCTATACAGACAAAATCTCACACAGAAGCATACACATACACACTCACAAAAAGAGAAAAAGGGGAGAAAATCATAAATCTTGCTCTCAAAGTCCACCTCCTCAATTTGGGATGACTCGTTTTCTATTCATGTATTCCACAGATGCAGGGTACATCAAGTTGATTGTGGAGCTTTAATCCGCTGCTTCTGAGGATGCTGGGAGAGATTTTCCTTTCTCTTCTTTGTTCTCACAGCTCCCAGGGGTTCAGCTTTGGATTTGGCCCCGCCTCTGCATGTAGGTCCCCGGAGGGTGTCTGTTCTTCGCTCAGACAGGACGGGGTTAAAGGAGCCGCTGATTCGGGGGCTCTGGCTCACTCAGGCCTGGGGGAGGGAGGGGCACGGAGTGCGGGGCGGGCCTGCGGTGGCGTAGGCCAGCGTGACGCTGCACCAGCCTGAGGCGCGCCGTGCGTTTTCTCGGGGGAGTTGTCCCTGGATCCCGGGACCCTGGCAGTGGCGGGCTGCACAGGCTCCCCAGAAGCGGGGTGTGGATAGTGACCTGTGCTCGCACACAGGCTTCTTGGTGGCGGCAGCAGCAGCCTTAGCGTCTCATGCCCGTCTCTGGGGTCCGCGCTTTTAGCCACGGCTCGCGGCCGTCTCTGGAGCTCCTTTATACAGCACTCTTAATCCCCTCTCCTCGCGCACCAGGAAACAAAGAGGGAAGAAAAAGTCTCTTGCCTCTTCGGCAGGTCCAGAATTTTCCCGGACTCCCTCCCGGCTAGCCGCGGTGCACTAGACCCCTGCAGGCTGTGTTCACGCCGCCAACCCCAGTCCTCTCCCGGCGCTCCAACCGAAGCCGAGCCTCAACTCCCAGCCCCACCCGCGCCGGCGGGTGAGCAGACAAGCCTCTCGGGCAGGTGAGTGCCGGTCGGCCCTGATCCTCTGTGCGGGAATCTCTCTGCTTTGCCCTCCACACCCTGTTGCTGTGCTCTCCTCCGTGGCTCCGAAGCTTTCCCCTTCCGCCACCCACCTCCACTCGCGAAGGTGCTTCCTAGTGTGTGAAAACCTTTCCTCCTTCACAGCTCCCTCCCACTGGTGCAGGTACCGTCCCTACCCTTTTGTCTATGTTTATTCTTTTTTCTTTTGCCCTACCCAGGTACGTGGGGGGTTTCTTGCCTTTTGGGAGGTCTGAGGTCTTCTGCCAGCGTTCAGTAGGTGTTCTGTAGGAGTTGTTCCACGTGTAGATGTATTTCTGGTGTATCTGTGGGGAGGAAGGTGATCTCCGCGTCTTACTCTTCCGCCATCTTTCCGGAAGCCGTCTGATTTTTTTTTTAATAAATTTATTTTATTTTTGGCTGGCTGCGTTGGGTATTCGTTGCTGCACATGGGTTTTCTCTAGTTGCGGCGAGCGGAGACTGCGCTTTGTTGCGGTGCACGGGCTTCTCACTGCGGTGGCTTCTCTTGTTGCGGAGCACGGGCTATAAGCTTGTGGGCTTCAGTAGTTGTGGTGCCCTGGCTTCAGTAGTTGTGGCACACAGGCTCAGTAGTTGTGGCATGCGGGCTTAGTAGCTGCACGGCATGTGGGATCTTCCCGGACCTGGGCTCAAATCCGTGTACCCTGCACTGGCAGGTGGATTCTTAACCACTGCGCCACGAGGGAAGCCCCTCCACTGATTTTCTACATAGCTCATGAACAGGAGAGATCTTAAAGTTACAAAGACTTGGAAAGACTTATTTTTATGGAAAATTGAGAAACTGGATTTTGAGAATGAACCTAAGGGTTTAATTAATCTTTACAGTCAGCTTGTGACCTTTCAATATATTGATGTCTCTAGGATCTGTGAAGGGCACTGGCATGAGATTAATACACTCCCCTTAATCCCTACCTCAAGGGGACTTTTGTTTAGCTACCTGTTCCCAGCAGCCCTGCACTCCTGCCAGCAGTCCCAGGCCTTCCCAGAGGTCTTTTAGAGGTGCTTTATCAATGGAAAGAACCAAATGGTAATTCCTACCAGGCTCTGGAATTTCCAGATGCTCACAGAATTTTTATCATTATATATAATACAAACTTGGGAAGCCCTCACAGCTCCTAGAAGCAACACCCATTTAGAAAGGTAAACTGATTTGTTTCCAACTCAAGCAGGTAGTTTCAGTTAGAGCTCTGCTAATCGGGCAAATAAGCATTTTAATCAGTCAACATATAAAATGTATAATAATAAAAGTAATATATATAAAACATATTTACTTTTATAGAGTGAATATAAAATTTATCATTTAAAGCAAGATACTTAAGATCAAGAGAGACCACTAATAACAATCACACCAGGACAACAGATATAAACCTGGACTGCCCCAGGCAAAATAGGACATGTGGTCAACCCACCCATCAGTGAATATTTAAAACAGTTTTTCTCTGTTTCTAATAATATTTTTATTACAGTAGAGTGTGGCAAGGATCTTCACTTTCTTTTTTTATACTGAGAAGTGGATGTGTTCTAATTTCTTCAAAAATAATCCTAAATCTCCACTAATCTGTTCATCGTATAATTTACTTCTGTGAAACTGAGCTGTAGGTTTCCCACATACATAAGTTTCTGTGAACCCTTCAGAAGATTATTTTAAAATACTTGAAGTCCTTCCCCTGATTTCAACATTTATTCAAAGATTTTAGTTTTATTTTGAACAAATTCAAAGTTTATTTTGGAAGTAAAGTGTCAGGTTTTCCCTAAAATGCTCCAATATTTAGTAGAGCAATGGACTTACCTTTGGGAGGAACTTTGAGTACCTGAGTATATCAGCAGTTTACTGGTCATCAAATGTTATAAACTAATTCTCCAGCCCCCGCCCCATGGGTCACTTGCCTGCCTAGTTTATATATAGATGTAGATGTAGAAATATAGAGACAGATACGCAGGTAAATTGGTAGACAGATACATACATTCTATTGGGCCTAGGTCAGACAAACACACAGGGAAAATCAGTTTGAACATCCTAGATTTTAAGAGGGCTTATTTGGCTACATTTCCAATTTAATTTTATTTAACAGTGTGCTATGTATTTTTTCTCCTGCTGTACATATTTTTGTAAGCTTTCTCAAATTCTTTGGAACTAGGTAGAGTACAAAAAAACAATCACAGGGTTGTGACAGAGGGTGTGAAAGCAGGGGGGCTTAGAACTGGTAAATTCAGAGGTTTAAGCAATGGCTAGTTAGGGGCAAAAATGACATGGTACCTGCAAGAAACGGAGAGGATTCCTAGCACATGGGTCCTCCAGGTTGCATTATGAGGTGTTTTTAATTTACCGATTTTTCTCCCCTGTATTAGCATCCAAATATTAGTTTCCATTTTTGCATTAATTGACATAGTTGCTTAAGGTAAGGGCACTACTCTAAGGGATTTCTGGAATACCTGTTTTCCAATAAAATTATCAGTTATTTATGAACATTCTAGAATCTAACTTGTTGGTATTGGGAAGCTATTCTGGATTTTGTGTGTGTGTGTGTGCGGTACGCGGGCCTCTCACTGTTGTGGCCTCTCCCGTTGCGAAGCACAGGCTCTGGATGCGCAGGCTCAGCGGCCATGGCTCACGGGCCTAGCCGCTCCGCAGCCTGTGGGATCTTTCCAGAACGTGGCACGAACCCGTGTCCCCTGCATCGGCAGGCGGACTCCCAACCACTGCGCCACCAGGGAAGCCCTATTTGGATTTTTTTGAGCAAGCGATGACATGATAAAATATGCTTTAGAAAGATTGTGCAATGAATAAAATAACATTTACATAGTGCTTGCTCTGAACTGAGCACAATAAGTATTTTATATTGATTATATCACTGAATTTCAAAACAATATATGTAAAGTAGATACTTTTATAATACCCATTTTCCAGGTGAAAAAATAGGATCTATTTGTATTGAAATAACTTGTCCAAGTTCATGTAACTATAAAAAGGTGGAGGTGAGTCAAACCTCTGCAAGTAGTGCTGAAGGTTGTTTGATCATCCACTATACTATCAAGACTAGATTGACTAGAAAAAGATACTGAAAGCAGGAAAATGATGTAACTGACTATTGCAATAGTCCAGACACAAGAGGATGAGGCAAATGGAAGGGGTTGGCAGTAAGGAAAATGTTACAAAGGGAGAAATAGTAGGATTGTGATGTTCCATGGATTTGTCAGGTTGTAAAGAGGGCACTAGATATGATTAGCTTGATTAATAGTAATTAATCGACACTGATAAACTGGTAAACATTGATAAAAGAGTAGAGGTTTTTTGTTTGTTTGTTTTCTGGTAAATTTCCTTTCAATCTTTATTCCATGCATAGACTATTTTTTTCACAAATTTTGAGTCATATCATATACAATGTTTCATTTCTTAGCCTTTTTTTAAAGATATAATTTACCTTAGCATAAAATTCGTAACATAACATTTACCCTTTTAAAATGTACAATTCACAGAGTTGTTCAGCTATGATCGTAATCAATTTTAAAACATTTTCATCACTCCAAAAATAAACTCTTGTACCTATTAGCAGTCACTCCCCCAGACCTTGGAAGCCACTAATCTACTTTGTGTCTCTGCTTATTCTGGACATTTCATATAAATGGAATCATACAATATGTGGACTTTTGTGACTGACTTTTTCACTCAGCATAATGTGTTCAAGGTTTATCCATGAGTAGCATGTATCAGTACTTCATTCCTTTTTTGGCTGAATAAAATTCCGTTGTATGGATATACCACTTTTTACTTATCCATCCAGTAGTTATTAGACATTTGGATTGTTTCTACCTTTTGGCTATTGGGAATAATGCTGCTGTGAATGCGTGTACCAGTTTTTTGTGGCTGTGTCTTCAATTCCCTTGGGTATATACCTAGGAGCAGAAATGCTTGGCCATATAATAACTCTATGTTTAAAATTTTTAGATATCTCCAAACTATTTTCCAAAATGACTGCACCATTTTCATACTGTTTTACAGGCTGCTTTTTTTTTTTTTTGAGAGAGAGAGAAAAAGACGGAAATGATAAATGTATTTCCCACATCAAAGTTTAGTTACTAAACCATTTAGGTTCTTACTGAAGAGTAGAGGTTTTGCTGGGTGGGGGGAATAACTCCTCTTTGGATGTTTTGAATTTAAAGGATATCTAGAATAAACCAAGATACTTGATATATTGATATTGTTTGCAAAGCAAAACTAAATACCCAAATGAATGTTTGCTGGACTTCTGTACAATATTTTACTTCATTATGAGGAAATCCTGTTGGTAGGACTTATGGGATGTCTAACAAGAACCATATAAAAGAACTATGATAATTTTGTTGCAGAAATAACAGGCCCTTGAGAACTTAAATAACTTGTTCAGTATCACACAACTTGTAAATAACCAAACCTTTTGTGTTTCTTTGGTTGTCAATAAGAAGTCAGAATACTTACCACCAATGATGATTTTCAATCCCTTAGGCAAGGAGAGCTCAAAGTGTGAAGAGGACAAGGGAAGGAATAAACAAATGACAGACTGATGAATGAATGCATGGTATGTAAATTACAGGAAGAAAGAAATTCTCACCACTTGGAATTTACTTTTCCTGCTTTCCACTAAAACCTGTAGGTTGTTTTTTTTAAAAACATTACTCAAAATTTAACCTTGGTTTCTTAAATCTTTCTAAATGGAAAATCATTTGCCTCTTATCCCTTTGTTGTTGTTTAGCAACCCTTCATACACAGAGTGTAATCTCAAGATATTTCTACTTAGAGCCTATGTCGATGTTGGGCTTGGTCTCCTTTAGGAAATACTGCTGTCCCAAAGGATTGGGCAGGAACTTTCTGTCTTCACTTTGTTCAGAAATTCATGCTAGGCCATATTTTATGGTTCACTGGACGAACATATCTTGGACACTGCCTGTGTCTTTGTATTTGTATGCAGATTCGCTTATCTTTTGGCTTCTAAAGCACTAGTTGTGGGAACAGGTTTCCTTCTGCTAACTAAATCTTGACTGGTGAACTCCTCCTTGTTTGGAGGTATTTTAATCCTTTCCAAATAGATGTTAATTTACCTAGTTGATTGACTGGAGTTAAAATTCAACTGCAAAGTGAGAGCAGCTTGTTCTCTTCCTTCTGACAGATTCATGTCCATCAGAGTACATAATCTTCAACAAAAGATGACCAACCCAGGAGGTGACTCTGAGGGTTAACAAGGTTTGGCAATGTTTATACAACTTTAAGCTCTTATTGGAAAAGTGCTTTGGTGACCATAAAAAGTTGATCTTAATCTATCTATGCTTAGAATAAGAATGTCTTTCACAAATTCAACTTTTTTCCAAAAGTAGTTTGCGGTTAGCGAGTTGCTGTTTTCCAAAAAGGTCAACCTGTGTTTGAGACCAGTTTAAATTATAGCTGGTGTGAATTCAGTTGTTCCCTGGAACAGAGGTCCTCAAATTTTAGCATGCCTGCAGTCACCTGGAGGGCTGGACCTGGGCCCCAGAGCTTCAGATTCAGCAGGTCTAGGAAGACGCCCCAAATGGTGCATTTCTATCAAGTTTCCAGGTGAAGTGGATTCTCCTGGCACCAATACTTTGAGAACCACTGCCCTGGGAATTGCACACTCCCACCAGTGGGACTGAGGGCAAAAACATCCAAGGGAAGTTGTATAAACTTCTCCAGAGAGGTTCATATGTGGTCATTTTAAATTAGATCTGGTTTTTGTTTGTTTTCTTATCGTTTGTATATTATTTGTCTTGGAAGGGAGCTATGAAGGAAAAAAAGATAGCTTCTAATACTTGTATCTAGTTCTTTTGTTACTTGATCGAATTTCTATCGATGCCTGCTTCTAAATCCAGTATCTCCACTCACATCTTCTCCCTCCACTCAAAACAGAACAAAACAAAGCAAAAATCTAAACTGAATGTTGTCTCTTGCCAGAACTTAAAAAGTTAACAACAGCACCAAACAGAATCGCTCAGGTTAGTGGAGGGTAAAACCAGCATTTGGAAATGCTGTGAGAACACAAATAGTTTAAACTGTAGAAGAGGCCTGAGGAAATTACAGCAGGAAAACTTGCCGTCCAAGGTTCCATTTGCCAAGGAGTTTGTGTAGGTTGCTGGAGACCTCACCCCTCCATGGCTCCTCTGTGACTCCCTGTGTCCCTGGGAAGCCTCATATTCAGCAACCAGAGAGAACTCAGAAACTGCCTTTGATCTCACTGGGATGCACCAGAGAGCTTGGTTTCTAAAACATGGATGTTTCTGATCAAACAGATGGTAGGGCTTCCCTGGTGGCACAGTGGTTGAGAGTCCGCCTGCCGATGCAGGGGACACGGGTTTGTGCCCCGGTCCAGGAAGATCCCACATGCCACGGAGCGGCTACGCCCGTAAGCCATGGCCTCTGAGCCTGTGCGTCAGGAGCCTGTGCTCCGCAACGGGAGAGGCCGTAACAGTGAGAGGCCCGCGTACCGAAAAAAAAAAAAAAAAAGATGGTAGCAGAGCCAATACTCCGATTCCTAGAAATCAGTCTGATTCTGGCCCAGGTGCAGAGGTTGAGATTAGAGAAAGCTGTGTCATGGGTCCCACTGCAGTAGCAGGAGAGAGGCAGGCAGGGTTAGAACACACTTGGATCCAGTTTAGATGTCTGGCTGGGTTTGGTACATCAAAGTCACTCTTGTTATGTTCTTGGAATCCAGCTCCCAGACTCCCCTGTTTTGGACTTGGATGGCCTCCTGCGGGTAGAAACTCCCACCCCTGAAACAGTTTTTCTTTCTGGATACATCTTATTCTTTGCCATTTCACATTTGCCCTTGCTGGTCCAAATCAAATACTAACCAGAGGCAAATATGTTAATTGTATTTTCCACAGCAACGAGGAGAGTATAACCTAACGCTGCAGTGCTTAATCAAACATTTTCTGGGTTTATGTGAGTGCTTCTGACACTTCAGTGTGCGTGTAAATTATCTGAGGATCCTGTAACGTAGATTCAGTAGGTCTGGATTGGGGTCTGAGATTCTGCATTTCTAACAAACTCCCAAGTGCTGATGCTGCTGTTCTGAAGGCCAGGCTTTTTTTTTTTTTTTTTTTAACATCTTTATTGGAGTATAATTGCTTTACAATGGTGTGTTAGTTTCTGCTTCATAACAAAGTGAATCAGTTATACATATACATATGTTCCCATATCTCTTCCCTCTTGCCTCTCCCTCCCTCCCACCCTCCCTATCTCACCCCTCCAGGCGGTCACAAAGCACCGAGCTGATCTCCCTGTGCTATGCGGCTGCTTCCCACTAGCTATCTATTTTACATTTGGTAGTGTATATATGTCCATGCCTCTCTCTCGCTTTGTCACAGCTTACCCTTCCTCCTCCCCATATCCTCAAGTCCATTCTCTAGTAGGTCTGTGTCTTTATTCCTGTCTTACCCCTAGGATCTTCATGACATTTTTTTTTCTTAAATTCCATATATATGTGTTAGCATACAGTATTTGTCTTTCTCTTTCTGACTTACTTCACTCTGTATGACAGACTCTAGGTCCATCCACCTCATTACAAATAGCTCAATTTCGTTTCTTTTTATGGCTGAGTAATATTCCATTGTATATATGTGCCACATCTTCTTTATCCATTCATCCAATGATGGACACTTAGGTTGTTTCCATCTCCTGGCTATTGTAAATAGAGCTGCAATGAACATTTTGGTACATGACTCTTTTTGAATTATGGTTTTCTCAGGGTATATGCCCAGTAGTGGGATTGCTGGGTCATATGGTAGTTCTATTTGTAGTTTTTTAAGGAACCTCCATACTGTTCTCCATAGTGGCTGAACCAATTCACATTCCCACCAGCAGTGCAAGAGTGTTCCCTTTTCTCCACACCCTCTCCAGCATTTATTGTTTCTAGATTTTTTGATGATGGCCATTCTGACTGGTGTGAGATGATATCTCATTGTAGTTTTGATTTGCATTTCTCTAATGATTAATGATGTTGAGCATTCTTTCATGTGTTTGTTGGCAGTCTGTATATCTTCTTTGGAGAAATGTCTTTAGGTGGCCAGGCTTTGAGTAGCAAAGGGATTAGTTCTCAACTTGGGCTCCTCAATAAGATCACCCTGAGGGGGCTGTTTGTTTGCTCTTTTTTGAGACTAATACCCAGGTACCCAGAGATTTTGATTCGACTGCTCTGGAGTGGAGCCTAGTAGCTTTCAAAGAACTTCCTAAGTGATTTATTATGCAACCAGGATTGATAAAACAAATAAATTAATGTTTCTCAAACTATGAGTAGCAATCATTAGTGGGTCAGAATCAGAAATAACATTAGAAATACTGAAATATAATGTGTTCTACTGTGTTCTGCTCAATTCTTAGTGTAAAGATTGTTTTGTAAAACTTTTCAGCTGTGTGTCTGTGTCAATATATAGCTCTCAGTGTAAAATATATTACTGACGCGGCTTCCCTGGTGGCGCCGTGGTTAAGAATCTGCCTGCCAATGCAGGGGACGCGGGTTCAAGCCCTGGTCCGGGAAGATCCCACACGCCACGGAGCAACTAAGCCCGTGCACCACAGCTCTTGAGCCTGCACTCTAGAGCCCGCGAGCCACAACTACTGAGCCTGTGCTCTAGAGACCGCGAACCACAACTACTGAGCCTGCGCTCCAGAGCCTGCGAGCCACTGAAGCCCGCACACCTAGAGCCCATGCTCCACAACAAGAGAAGCCAACGCAATGAGAAGCCTACGCACCGCAACGAAGAGTAGCCCCCACTCGCTGCAACTAGAGAAAGCCCGCGCACAGCAACGACGACCCAACACAGCCATAAATAAATAAATAAAATATATTACTGAGGATTACAGTCCTCAAATTTCAAAAATTTGAAAGTTTCTGTTGCAGCTACTTAACCCTGCCGTTATAATGTGAAAGAAGACATTGATAACAAATGAATGGGCATCGGTGTTTGAAATTTGTATTTCATACTAATTTTTACATATCACAAAATATTTTCTTTTGTGCTTTTCAGCCATTTAAGTATATAAAATCATTATTAGCCCATGAGCCCTGTGTAGATTGCCTACCCAGATTAAGATATCTTCTTGGTTTTGACTTTCAACTTGATGCAATCAGTTATAACCAATTGCCTGAGACTTGGTCCCAGAATAGCCTTCTATTATGGTTGGCTACTTTATCTTTTTATTTTGATTAAAAACGCCTGGATTTAGACACGCGGCCTTTTGTGGTGGTGGTAATAATAATTGTTGTTGTTAAAACAAAATAGTATTTTGGGCTTTAAAAATCTATGTCAAAGCCCTATGTTAAATATGGCAAAGTAGTTTTGGCAAAGAAGAACTGAATCACTGGATAGAACACGTTTGCTCACACTTTGTGTAGCAGCATTTCACTTTGATAATGAAATCCCAACACCTCCCTTAATAAACCGGCAGTTTATCATAAGGAATAGATCTAAAAGGGTGTGCTTTGCAAATGCACAATTGATGACAAATAATTACTAAATGCAGGTAAGTTCCTTACCAGAAAACATGATTCTTTCACACTATTTACAGGAAAGTTTTCTTGAACCAAAAACGAAACAATTTCAATGAAAGCCATGGTTGAAACACCCTTCCCTTTTCTCAGTTACTTGGCGTATTGTACATTTTGTAGTAACCTGTTATTGGATTTTACTTTAAGCCATTCAAGGGACCAGAGATAAAAGCCCGAAGGGTACTTTTTGGGGTGAGGGAGAGTGTTCCATTTATTTTGGCTACAGTAATAAATAATGATTGCCCACTGTGTACCTGGTACTCAACTCAGCCCTTGAAGATATGGAGATATGTTAAAAAGTAATAGACCATGACTTCTGAATTCATAGAGTTTACAATCTCACGGCAGAGGCGGCTCTTGGGCAGTTACAGATAAATCTGTAATTACCAACCATGATAAAATTAAATGTAAGTGCTGTAAAGAGAATGCATTAGGGAGACTCAGGTTTTTTTGTTTTGTTTTGTTTGTTTGTTTGTTTGTGGTACGCGGGCCTCTCACTGCTGTGGCCTCTCCCGTTGCCGAGCACAGGCTCCGGACGCGCAGGCTCAGCGGCCATGGCTCACGGGCCCAGCCGCTCCGCGGCATGTGGGATCTTCCCGGACCGGGGCACGAACCCATGTCCCCAGCATCGGCAGGCGGACTCTCAACCACTGCGCCATCAGGGAAGCCCAGGGAGACTCAGTTTTGATGAGGTGTTTCACGGGAGGCATCTTTGAAGAGTGATATTTTAGTCCAGGCCTAAAAGAAGCGGCAGTTACTCAGGACAAGAGTGAATTTTCCCCAGACTGGGAGGATCCTATATGAAAACTCTGAAGGGAGAGGCAGGTGGAAGTTTCAAAGGGCTGTGAGGCTATTGCAGTCAGAACGCAGAGAGGTTGAAGGAGAGCTCTACAAGCTGAAACTGTAGAAGTAGCAGAGCCAGACCACACAGGGCCTGGTGGCCAGGTAAGAATATTGTCCTTTATTCTAAGGGCAATGAGAACTAATCTTTAAGGACTTTTATAGAGTAGTTACATGAACAGATTTGCATTTTTAATCTCCAGGGGAGCCCAAACCCATATTGAGTTTATTCATCTTCAAGTGCCAATAGAATAACACATAGTGGAATCCAATACCCGTTCACTACTGTGATGAAATACCCAGCATCACTCTGGCTACTGCTTAGAAAATAGTTGGAAAGGTGTGCCAAGACTAAAAGTGGGAAGATCTGTTGTTAAGAAGCTGTGCTCCAGGCCAGAGATGATGGCATTAAGGACAGCAGTGGTGGAAATGGACCGAAGAGGACAGAGTCATGATGTGTTTCGGAGATAGAATAAGAAGATTGCTTATTGACTGGATGTAGGGAGGCAAGGAAGAAGGGGAAATGAAAGGTGACTCCCAGATTTTGTTTGAACCACTATATGAAGGGGAGCATGGGAGAAGACATACGTTTCACGGGATAGATTAATCAATTTGGAAACTTTCACTTTGAGGTGTCTATGAAAGAGTCAAGGGGGACAATGTATGTGTAAGACATTGGCATGTGCATCGTATTTCAGTTTTTGTAATAAATGCTAACTTAGTACCTACTATATGCCAGGCACTGTTCTAGTCACTGAGGATATAAAGAGAAACAAAACAAAAGCAAAATTTCATATATGAAGTCCTTTGAAGGCACAGTGCTTATAGTAACCAGAATATACAGTTAGAGAGAACTAGAGAAAGAGGAGTGCCTCAAGGTGACAATTAAGAAGGTAAAGATGAAGATGGAAAACAAGCCATTCAAAGATGTGGAAAAGTGTGCTCCAGAGCAAGGAGCCAGCAATCGCAGAGTCCCTGAAGGAGAAGTGAGTAGGTGTGTCTGAGGAGTGGCAAGAGACTTGGTGTGGCCGGAGTGAGGTGAACAAGAAACTGGACGAAGGAAGAGGGTCTGAATCATATGGAAATTTGTAATCCACCGAACAATGGTTTCTAAGTGTGATTGGAAGTCATTGGAGGATTTTGAACAGGGGAGTGATGTTATCCGATCTATATTTTTCAAAAATCTGTCTCTGAGAATAGATTATAGGGTCTAGTGAGGAAGAGGAAGATCCATCAGGAAAACTAGTAGAATACTCCTATTCATGTATTATGTTAGTGGTTTGCGCTGAGTTGTGTCCTGCCCCAAATTAGCATGTTGAAGCCCTAACCCTCAATGTGATAGTATTTGGAGATTGGCCTTTGGGAGGTAATTAGATTTGGATGAGGTCATGAGAGTAGGGCCCTTAGGAGAATTAAGAATAGGAATTAGATACCTTATAAGAATAGACACTGGAGAGAATAGACACAGCTGGAAGGCAGCCATCCGCAAGCCAGGGCAAGGGCCCTCACCAGGAACCCTGGTCATGCTGACACCCTGATCGTAGACTTCAGCCTCCAGAACTGTGAGAAAATAAACTCCTGTTGTTTAAGCCAACCAGTCTATGGTATTTGTTATGGCAGTCTGAGCAGACTGACAGAACCAACCAGAAAGCGAAAAATGACCTGTGGAGTGTGGTAGGGTCCAGAAATATTCCCTTACTGAGTTAGCTAATCTAGGTACTGTGCAGAGTTCTAATTTCCAGTGTGAACAAACAAAAGTCGTGAGTGTGCTTGGCATGGGAAGGAAGTTACTATGGTTTGGAATAAGATTCAGCTCCTGAACAGTACAGACAAAAGAACAGCTTCTGGGCTTTCCTTGTGGCGCAGTGGTTGAGAGTCCGCCTGCCGATGCAGGGGCATGGGTTCGTGCCCCGGTCCAGGAAGATCCCACATGCCGCGGAGCGGCTGGGCCCGTGAGCCATGGCCGCTGAGCCTGCGCGTCCAGAGCCTGTGCTCCGCAACGGGAGAGGCCACAACAGTGAGAGGCCCACGTACCACAGAAGAAAAAAAAAAAAAGAACAGCTTCTACACTCTGGCAGCTAGTTTTCCTTCTGTCAGTTTCCCTGTCATATTCATTTTCGGTCTCTGAGAAAGACCAAGACTTAAATGTAAAGAGAGCAGTTCCACAGGTTGTAGGATTAGTCAGTTCTCCGAGGAGACTCAAAATGCCATCTGCTGCAATTTATTAGATCACTGTGAACCACACGAATCTACGGATGAATGGTAGCCAATGATACCCCATTACAACAATGGAGATAATGTAATAGCCATGTCATCAAACGATTACCATCATTATGGTTATGTTTCAATTGTTTCTCAATGCACTGAGCATATTAAAGGGCTGTATTTCTACCTGCTAAACAGAATTCTGGTGCTGGAGCTCCTTGGAGACACCTGCTGTGAGCGAGAGGTAATACTGTGATGATTATTTCTGCCTGGAGAGCGATTGCACAGACTTGTGCCAGCTGCCTGCCCCTGTGCTGGACTATGTAACAGTGGGTTTAAATCCAACTGAAAATCAAACCAGTTAACTTTAAATTATTTAAATTTCCCAACGAAGCAAAATTGCAGATAGGCTGACTTATCCTGTCCAATTTTCTGGCCATACTTTGGGCAACAGGCTGTAATGAGGCTGTAGTGAGGCACAGATATATTACTATTATATATCTATTACTATTATATATTACTATTCTACACTATTCCTAATATTACTAATTCTAGACTATTTCTAGGATACCAGTTTCACAGTTCATTCAGTATTTATTTTTCCTTCTGAGGAGCACAGAGGCCTGCAAAAAAAAACCTCATTTTTTGTCAGATGTTTGAATCTGTCCAGTCTTATTTCTCAGTTCAGATTAATGAAGAAAAGCATCCTACCCTTGCAATATTAAGTGAATGACAACTGATTTCTAATCAGTTTCCCAGGGCTGCATCAAAGCGACCCTCTGACCTCAAGAATGAGAGGTTTTCAAACCTGCAGCCTAGATTCATGGGCTAACTGATCGTAGGTCTGGGATAGCTGAGAAGCCTACAAGTAGCCCCAAACCTAGGATTCTACCCCAGCCTTTGCTCTCCTAGTGCAATCTCTGAAAAGCCTGAAGGAGCCTAAAACACAGAGCCCTAGATGAGATCTACATAGTCATCACCCATGAATGTATCCCCACCCCACTGTGTCTCTGTTATCTCCTGCAGCTTTTTTTTTTTAAATTTGAGTGTTTTTTTTAATTGAAGTATAGTTGATTTAGAGTGTTGTGTGAGTTTCAAGTGCACAGCAACAATGATTCACATATATCTATATATAGATATATATAGGTATATATATTCTTTTTCAGATTCTTTTCCCTTATAGGTTATTACAAAAATACTGAGTATAGTTCTCTGTGCTATACAGTTCCTTGTTGGTTATTTTATACGTAGTAGTATGTAAATGTTAATCCCAAACTTCTAATTTATCTCTCCCCTCCCTTTCCCCTTTGGTAACCATAAGTTTGTTTTCTATGTCTGTGGGTCTATTTCTGTTTTGTAAATAAGTTCATTTTTATCTTTTTTTTAATTTTTTTTTTTAAGATTCCACATATAAGCAGTATTATATGATATTTGTCTTCGGCTTACTTCACTTAGTATGATAATCTCTAAGTCCATCCATGTTGCTACAAGTGGCATTATTTCATTCTTTTACATGGTTGAGTAATATTCTATTGTGTATCTATCTATCTATCTATCTATCTATCTATCTATATATATATGCACCACATCTTCTTTACCCATTCATTTGTTGATAGACATTTAGGTTGCCTACACTGTTGTGAATGTAAATTGGTACAGCCACTATGCAGAACAGTATGGAGGTTCCTTAAAAATAGAGCTAACATATGATCCAGCAGTCCCACTCCTGGGCCTATATCTGGAGAAAACCATAATTCAAAAAGACACATGCACCCCAATGTTCATTGCAGCACTACTTACAATAGCCAAGACATGGAAGCACTCTCCCATAGCTTTTGCTCAGGAAACCTATGGAGATGGAAGTGACCTTTCCTTTTTTTTGAATTTTATTTGTTATTTTATCCAGCAGGTTCTTATTAGTTATCCATTTTATACATATTACTGTATATATGTCAATCCCAGTCTCCCAATTCATCGCCCCCCACCACTTTCCCCCCTTGGTGTCTATACATTTGTTCTCTACATCTGTGTCTCAATTTCTGCCCTGCAAACAGGTTCATCTGTACCATTTTTCCAGGTTCCACATATATGCGTTAATATACGATATTTGTTTTTCTCTTTCTGACATACTTCACTCTGTATGACAGTCTCTAGATCCATCCAGGTCACTACAAATGACTCAAGTTCATTCCTTTTTATGGCTGAGTAATATTCCAATGTATATATGTACCACATCTTCTTTATCCATTCCTCTGTCATTGGGCATTTAGGTTGTTTCCATGACCTGGCTATTGTAAATAGTGCTGCAATGAAAAATGGGGTGCATGTGTCTTTTTGAATTATGGTTTTCTCTGGATCTATGCCTAGTAGTGGATTTCTGGGTCATATGGTAATTCTATTTTTAGTTTTTTAAGGAACCTCCATACTGTTCTCCATAGTGACTGTATCAATTTACATTCCCATCAACAGTACAAGAGGGTTCCCTTCTCTCCACACCCTCTCCAGCATTTATTGTTCATACATTTTTGGTGATGGCCATTCTGACCAGTGTGAGGTGATACCTCATTGTAGTTTTGATTTGCATTTCTCTAATAATTAGTGATGTTGAGCAGCTTTTCATGTGCTTCTTGGCCATCTGTATGTTTTCTTTAGAGAAATGTCTCTTCAGGTCTTCTGCCCATTTTTGGATTGGGTTGTTTGTTTTTTTAATATTGAGTTGCATGAGCTGTTTATATATTTTAGAGATTAATCCTTTGTCCGTTGATTTGTTTGCGAATATTTTCTCCCATTCTGAGGGTTGTCTTTTCCTCCTGTTTGTAGTTTCCTTTGCTGTGCAAAAGCTTTGAAGTTTCATTAGGTCCCATTTGTTTATTTTTGTTTTTATTTCCATTACTCTAGGAGGTGGATCAAAAAAGATCTTGCTGTGATTTATGTCAAAGAGTGTTCTGCCTATGTTTTCCTCTAAGGGTTTTATAGTGTCTGGTCTTACATTTAGGTCTCTAATCCACTTTGAGTTTATTTTTGTGTATGGTGTTAGGGAGTGTTCTAATTTCATTCTTTTACATGTAGCTGTCCAGTTTTCCCAGCACCACTTATTGAAGAGACTGTCTTTTCTCCATTGTGTATCCTTGCCTCCTTTGTCATAGATTAGTTGACCATAGGTGGGTGGGTTTATCTCTGGTCTTTCTATCCTGTTCCATTGATCTATATTTCTGTTTTTGTGCCAGTACAATATTGTCTTGATTACTGTAGCTTTGTAGTATAGTCTGAATTCAGGGAGTCTGATTCCTCCAGTTCCATTTTTTTTCCCTCAAGATTGCTTTGGCTATTCAGGGTCTTTTATGTCTCCATACAAATTTTAAGATTTTTGGTTCTAGTTATGTAAAAAATGCCGTTGGTAATTTGATAGTGATTGCATTGAATCTGCAGATTGCTTTGGGTAGTATAGTCATTTTTGCAATATTGATTCTTCCAATCCAAGAACATAGTATATCTCTCCATCTGTTGGTATCATCTTTAATTTCTTTCATCAGTGTCGTATAGTTTTCTGCATACAGGTCTTTTGTCTCCCTAGGTAGGTTTACTCCTAGGTATTTTATTCTTTTTGTTGCAATGGTAAATGGGAGTGTTTCCTTAATATCTCTTTCAAATTCTTCATCTTCAGTGTATAGGAATGCAAGAGATTTCTGTGCATTAATTTTGTATCCCACAACTTTACCAAATTCATTGATTACCTCTAGTAGTTGTCTGGTGGCATCTTCAGGATTCTCTATGTATAGTATCATGTCATCTGCAAACAGTGACAGTTTTACTTCTTCTTTTCCAATTTGTATTCCTTTTATTTCTTTTTCTTCTCTGATTGCCATGGCTAGGACTTCCAAAACTATGTTGAATAATAGTGGTGAGAGTGGACATCCTTGTCTTGTTCCTGATCTTAGAGGAAATGCTTTCAGTTTTTCACCATTGAGAATGATGTTTCCTGTGGGTTTGTCATATATGGCCTTTATTATGTTGAGGTAGGTTCTCCCTATGCCCTCTTTCTGAAGAGTTGTTATCATAAATGGGTGTTGAATTTTGTCAAAAGCTTTTTCGGCATCTATTGAGATGATCACATGGTTTTTCTCCTTCAATTTGTTAATATGGTGTATCACATTGATTGATTTGCATATATTGAAGAATCCTTGCATCCCTGGGATAAATCCCACTTGATCATGGTGTATGATCCTTTTAATGTGTTGTTGGATTCTGTTTGCTAGTATTTTGTTGAGGATTTTTGCATCTATATTCATCAGTGATATTGGTCTGTATTTTGCTTTTTTTTATAGTATCTTTCTCTGGTTTTGGTATCAGAATGATGGTGGCCTCATAGAATGAGTTTGGGAGTGTTCCTTCCTCTGCAATTTTTGGGATGAGTTTGAGAAGGATGGGTTTTAGCTCTTCTCTAAATGTTTGTTAGCATTCACCTGTGAAGCCATCTGGTCCTGGACTTTTGTTTGTTGGAAGATTTTTAATCACAGTTTCAATTTCATTACTTGTGATTTGTCTGTTCATATTTTCTATTTCTTCCTGGTTCAGTCTTGGAAGGTTATACCTTTCTAAGAATTTGTCCATTTCTTCCAGGTTGTCCATTTTATTGGCATAGAGTTGCTTGTAGTCTCTTAGATGCTTTGTATTTCTGTGGTGTCTGCTGTAACTTCTTTTTCATTTCTAATTTTATTGATTTGAATCCTCTCCCTCTTTTTCTTGATGAGTCTGGCTAATGGTTTATCAATTTTGTTTATCTTCTCAAAGAACCAGCTTTCCGTTTTATTGACCTTTGCCATTGTCTTCTTTGTTTCTGTTTCATTTATTTCTGCTCTGATTTTTATGATTTCTTTCCTTCTGCTAACTTTGGGTTTTGTTTGTTCTTCTGTCTCTAGTTCCTTTAGGTGCAAGGTTAGGTTGTTTATTTGAGATGTTTGTTGTTTCTTGAGGTAGGATTGTATCACTATAAACTTCCCTCTTAGAACTACTTTTACTGCATCCCATAGGTTTTGGATCGTCGTGTTTTCATTGTCATTTTTCTCTAGGTATTTTTTTTTATTTAATTTTTTTTTTTTGGCTGCGTTGGCTCTTCGTTGCTGTACGCGGGCTTTCTCTGGTTGCGGTGTGCGGGCTTCTCATTGCGGTGGCTTCTCTTGTTGCAGAGCACGGGCTCTAGGTGTGCAGGCTTCAGTAGTTGTGGCTTGTGGGCTCTAGAGCGCAGGCTCAGTAGTCGTGGCACACGGGCTTATTTACTCCGCAACATTTGGCATCTTCCCGGACCAGGGCTCAAACCCCTGTCCCCTGCATTGGCAGGAGGATTCTTATCCACCCCACCACCAGGGAGGCCCTGTCTCTAGGTACTTTTTGATTTCCTCTTTGATTTCTTCAGTGATCTCTTGGTTATTTAGTAACGTATTGTTTGGCCTCCATGTGTTTGTGTTTTTTACGTTTTTTTCCCCTATAATTCATTTCTAATCTCATAGCGTTGTGGTCAGAAAAGATGCTTGATATGATTTCAATTTTCTTAAATTTACTGAGGCTTGATATGTGACCCAAGATGTGATCTATCCTGGAGAATGTTCTGTGTGCACTTGAGAAGAAAGTGTAATCTGCTGTTTTTGGATGGAATGTCCTATAAATATCAATTAAATCTATCTGGTCTATTGTGTCATTTAAAGCTTCTGTTTCCTTATTAATTTTCTGTTTGGATGATCTGTCCATTGGTGTAAGTGAGGTGTTAAAGTTCCCCACTATTATTGTGTGACTGTCGATTTCCTCTTTTAGAGCTGTTAGCAGTTGCCTTATGTATTGAGGTGCTCCTGTGTTGGGTGCTTATATATTTATGATTGTTATATCTTCTTCTTGGATTGAGCCCTTGATCATTATATAGTGTCCTTCCTTGTCTCTTGTAACATTCTTTATTTTAAAGTCTGTTTTATCTGATATAAGTATTGCTACTCCAGCTTTCTTTTGACTTCCATTTGCATGGAATATCTTTTTCCATCCGCTCATTTTCAGTCTGTTTGTGTCCCTAGGTTTGAAGTGGGTCTCTTGTAGACAGCATATATATTGGTCTTACTTTTTTACCCATTCAGTGAGCCTGTGTCTTTGGGTTGGAGCATTTAATCCATTCACGTTTAAGGTATTGATATGTATGTTCCTGTTACCATTTTCTTAATTGTTTTGGGTTTGTTTTTGTAGGTCCTTTTCTTCTCTTGTTTTTCCCACTTAGAGAAGTTCCTTTAGCATTTGTTGTAGAGCTGGTGTGTTGGTGCTGAATTCTTTTAGCTTTTGCTTGTCTGTAAAGCTTTTGATTTCTCCGTCAAATGTGAATGAGATCCTTGCCCAGTAGAGTAATCTTGGTTGTAGGTTCTTCCCTTTCATCACTTTAAATATGTCATGCCACTCCCTTCTGGCTTGTAGAGTTTCTGCTGAGAAATCAGCTGTTGACCTTATGGGAGTCCCCTTGTATGTTATTTGTCATTTTTCCCTTGCTGCTTTCAATAATTTTTCTTTGTCTTTAATTTTTGCCAGTTTGATTACCATGTGTCTTAGTGTATTTCTCCTTGCATTTATCCTGCCTGGGACTCCCTGTGCTTCCTGGACTTGGGTGGCTATTTCCTTTCCCATGTTAGGGAAGTTTTCGACTATAATCTCTTCAAATATTTTCTTGGGTCCTTTCTCTCTCTCTTCTCCTTCTGGGACCCCTGTAATGCAAATGTTGTGTTGAATTTTGTCCCAGAGGTCTCTTAGGCTGTCTTCATTTCTTTTCATTCTTTATTCTGTTCTGCAGCAGTGAATTCCACCATTCTGTCTTCCAGGTCACAGAATGTGACCTTTCCTAATGTTCCTGAGTCTTAAAGGAGCTGCAGTGGCAAAGTTGCCAAGGTTTTTCTCAGTTTTAGTTAAAAAAAAAGAAAATCACAGTTTGGCCTAGCGATTATAGTACTCAACAAATATCCATGTGCTTTCCACATTTCCCAGGCTCCCTGACAGTAGATCTGGGCCATGTGGCTAGCTCTACACATAGGATAAGGGCAGAGGAACACAGTCACTTCCAGGCCTGGCTCCTTAATATCCCCATCCCTCCAGCTCTTCCCTGCCTTCTCCTTTGGAGGCACTGGTACAATTGTGAAACTACAATGGTGGAAGTCACCAGATCTGTATCAGACCAGAAAGTGAGGGAGAAATTCTTTGTTATATTAAACCACTGAGATTTTAGGAGTCTGTGTTAAACCTGCCAGCACTGGTAATCCTGACTGAAATAGTCTTCTGGCTGCCTCATTGAATTAGTATCCAGGCTCCGTACCTTGTAGTTTGGCCATTCTGATCAAGTAGTAGTAATCTTAAGGCTTGCACTAGTGGGCAGGAAAACAGTTAAATGCTTACGGTTAAGCACATTATATATTGCTGACTATAGGTACAAAGCAGTGAGGTGAAAGTTGTGGGAAACACCCAAAAAAAAAAGAAAAAAGAAAAAGCTATATTCAGTGAGATTATGTGAGAGACAAGGATAAAACAATTAACAGATAAAACAGATAACAATGGTTCTTAGGAAAAATTTCAAAGTATGGGAAGGCCAATGTGGGTTGGACTTATCTGAGGAATCTTCAGGTATAGTCTAAGGTACAGTCCCAAATAAAACAAAAAACGAAACAAGTTCAGGAAATCCCAATATTGAGAGTGTGTGTCAGTATGAGCTCACTTTAGTTCAAGAAAAGATTGTCCCTAAACATATAAACCTGGAGAGATGCCCTATGTACTATTCTTATTTTTTATTATAATAATCAGAATCATTATTTAACTGAGTCAAATGTGAACATTTCTAACAGAGCAAATAAAACCAATCAAAAAATGTTCATTAAGACTCTATAATATATATCAGGTTGCTTACAGCACAGATGTTGCATTGCCTTCTGCGAAAATAAAAACACAGTATTCCAGGCAGCAAAAGAAGAAACAGATAATAAGTAGATAAAAGATAGGTGAGAGGAAGCATATACACTGTTTAAAGATCAAAGTTTAAATGAGCTCTAGGGCAGCTGGTATAATCGAGTCAAGTGTTAAATTTATATGAAAAAAGAAGAAATAAAGGCAAACTGAAAGTTAAATTTTTGTTTATGTAAAATATATCCACATAAAAATATAAAATGCCAAGCCACAAAGACACTTAATTTTGGGTCAGTGTGTCCATTTTCTATCTTTGGGCTTTAAATTCTCAACTGCGTCAATATTTCACTGAAGGATAGAGACTATTTGTCCAAATCTTACTTTCCTTACATTTGCCCAGATAGCAGCAATCCCTGTGGCAAACTTCAAAGGACATTTTCTTAAAGCTCACTTCTCTTTGCTGGGTGATTTTTGCTGTTTACCTAATGAAATAGATATTATCTGTAGAAATGATGTTATTTCCTGTTTAATAAGGATACTATCCCACTAGTTTCTTAGAAGTCTATATTTGTATGGACCTTCTTCACACATGTCTCACAATCGTCCAAAAAGGACATGTATTTATTCTTCCTATGGTACAGATAGGGAAGCTATGCACATTTAGTGTAAGGTAGAGCTGGGACTCAAACTTGACTTCTTTGACTCTAGATTTGTCACCTCTGTTCTATGTAGCATTCAAAACTAGAATAAAACTATCTTATTAACTGTCTAGCACAGCAGATAAGTAGCAGTAACTTATTATAAGCGTTAGAGAAGTAGAAACAAAAGAGAAAAGGGTTTTTTTATTGACTTGACTAAAATGACACAAAATTAGTGGCATTGAAATACAAAATATTTTATTTACTTTAAATTATGAATTATAATAAAAAATTCTTAGAGAACCAGTTGAAAAGTAGGAATGAAGCAACATGGATCCACAGATAGTCTAAAAAAGAATTGTTTTTCCCATGAGAAATGGCTTCTATTCTCTGCCATTAATTCACAAGATAAAAAAGCAAATAAAATGCACTTGGTTTGTACTTCAGATACACGTCTTTTGGGATTTTAGAGAATTAAAGAAAACCAAAACAACAAAACAGCAACAACAAAAAAACACTGTGCTATAGCCTCTAAAACAATCCTTTCAACATTAATTTTGCCTCACTAAGCTAATTTAACTGCAAACTTTTGATATTATGCTTCTTTTCAGATGAGTCAGGTATATCCAATAAATCAACATTTAATGCATATGTTGAGTTTACAGCTCTGTCTATGGTGACGTCTCCCCCCTTTCAGTTTTGTGCCAGAGGTCCCACTGGCTCTGAAGAGCACAGAATGGTTAGTACAGAAGGGACTTTCTCTGTAGAACCTTCACGAGAAATGGTTTCATTTCAGAGCCAAAGTACTGGAAGCTGCCAGAATGATTCTGAGTAATGGAAAGAGGCCTCACATGTACCTCATGGCTCATTTAAGAGTTTGCCCCTTATCCCCAGGCTTTTTCATCTTTATCATAGATTGCTTTCAATCTCCAGCCATTTTGCAAAATTTCTAGAAAGAATAGTGATATCGGATGCTTCCATATCTATACTTCCCTCTCAGTCACCATAATTGGCTTTCCTCCATTCTAATAAATTTTTTCCCCAAAAGGTCTCCAAGGGCTTTGTATTAGTAAGCATGGAAGCCTCTGGTCCTTCCTGTTGTGGCATTTCAAGCGCCTGATGGCTTGCCATGACAGCCTTGCTCTGAACTCGAAGGCTTGCTTCACAGCTGCTTTCCTCCTTCTCCTTTAGTCTCTCCTTTTACTTAGTTGGGTGCTGAAATGTAAGTGGCTCCTAAGCCTCCATATTTGGCCCTCCTTTCTTTCTGCTCACCGTGGACAATCTCTCTTGCTTTCATGCAGGCTTCTACGGGGACTTCTATATACTGATGACCCTCTGCAATTTATCCCCCACTTCCCTGATCTTTGCGAGCCTGAGCCTGTATTTCTTTCCAAATAAAAGCTCAACATTTCCCCTTGGATACCTCAGGATCAGTTTTCCAAAAATCAAATGTTTTGTCCCCCCAATTTTTCTTTTCCTATGTCTTGGGCCCTTCTTGGGTGAATAGCATTGCCATCTCCCTGTTCATTCAAAATCGAGAACTTAAGTCATCTTCGATACTTGCTTCCACCTAACGTCCCTCCTTAAGTTGTTTAATCTGCATCTCGAGTTCTTCTCCTCTTCTCTCTTTCCTTTGACTCCACCTGAGCTCAGACTCTCACCACCAGAGTTCTGAACAATACTGGTAGCCTCCTAAATTGTCCCCTCACTTCCAATCTTTCCTAATCCAGTGCATGATGATCCCCATGGTGATCCACGAGCACCAAAACTATTATTTCTTATCAAATGATAAGGTAAAATTCAATGGGAAAGCTCATCTCAATAACATTTTTGATAGGGGGAAAAAAAAACAAAACACCGCCATATTGAAAGTCTTCCCAACACCAGTGTTTTCCACATGACTCCCTGCCAGAGGATTATTTGTAAGGTGAACATAAGTTCCATTACTTCCCTGCTGAAAACTCCTTAGATGGTCTTATCTTCCACTCCCGTCTCAATTTCTTACCGACCTTATTTCCCACTCCTACCTCACTTCATCTCTGCTAATTTGTGTTTAAATCTCTAGAGATCACTATGCTCTTTAATAACTCTGGGCTTTGTACTTTCTGTTTTCTCTGCCCAGAATGTTGTCTTCCCACCTGTTCTTTGCCTGTCAGATGTCTATTCCTCTCTCATTAGCTAGCTCCACTTTACCCTTCTAGGCTCCTGTCTCACCATTCTCCTTAAAGTAAGTCAGCATTTAACCCATCCCAAATGTCTTGTAGTCCTTTGACATTACTCTTTCTTGCCTGGGGGACTTTGTACATACAAGTCTGTCTTGAACACTCCTTCCATACTTAGCTTGCCTGACATTTACTCAGCCTTCAAAATTCAGTTCAGATGTTATCTCCTCTACCCCTGACTCCCCAGGCCATCCTCTGTTCTTGGATCAGAGCATGTTTTACCACTATCAGAGCACAGTACTATATAGTGGGTTTTTTTTAATCTATCATCCTGTTTGGTTTTGGGTGCAGTGTATTAATTAGGGCACGGCTAGTTATTGTAGGAGATTAACTCTAACATCTAAGAAGTTTAATGCAATAGACGTTTATTTCTTGCCCATAAGAAGTCCAAAACAGATGTTGCTAATTGTCAGGTGGCTCTTCTCCAAGCAGGAGTCAGAGTCTTAAGTTCTATCTTGTGGCTCATCCAGTTTCAATACATATTTACTTTGAGAAAGGGGAAGGAAGTGCTACGGATCAGGCCTGCTAGCATCACACTTGACTAGTGCCCACAAGCCACTGGGCTTGGGCGCACGGCCACACCTAATTAGAGGGGCTGGGAAAAGTGGTCTAGCTGTGCACCCTGGAAGAAGAGCAAATGACTTGAGTAACAGTCATCCAGTCTCTGCTGGAGTTAGACACTACTTTTTATCTCTATCACCAGTGCCTGTCATAAGCCTGACAGAAGAAGTTGAATGGGTGAGTGACTGGAAGGTAATAGAGCTTCCAGTTCTCAGCCCTGAGCAAACAAGTACAATAATCCATAAATAGAAGCCCATGGAGAATCTGGAAAGGTTCAGAGAAGAACAAGAAGAGATTACTAAGCAATTGGAAAATAGGTATCTGTGGAACAACGAAAAGTTCTGGATTGTTACTCATGGAATAAAATAGCCCGAGAAAAAAATTCCTTGTGTTCCTAAAAGTTATCAGTCTAATAAAAGTACTTCAAATATTATACTTAATCATTCCACCACCAAGCTTTGTTTCTTGGTTGTTGAAGAGTTTGGGAGGTATAACTAGGATTTCTAACAAGAGATAATACCTTTGGTAATTTTTAAAATGTGCAGGTGATATGAGATTTGCTGAAAGAAGGTCATGATATATAAATCTCAAGTAACATCTGATCTATGGATCTTTGGAAATGCCAGGTAGGGACATACTTATCTTTTTTTTAATTGTAGAAAAAGAAGTAAGTTTTCAGATTAAAAAATAAAATCTGGCGTAGGAATTCACTCTGTTGGTGCTGTATAATGATTCTTTTTTCTGCTTGCTTCTACCGTGTGCAATAAGAGCAGAAAAGTTAGGCATAATGAACTAGGGTAGAATTTCTGTGTGATTTTCTTCTCACTAGCAGTTTTGTCTCTTGCATGAGAGAGAGGAGGAAAAAATGAAGAGAGTGCTGATACTTTGGTTGGTCTAAAGTTCTGAGGTTGAGATCTTAGTCGCAGAAGATGTCTTTTTTCAAGATCATGGTCAGGGTTTTAGACAGGAGCACTTTTAAAAATCAGCTTCCTGGGCTTCCCTGGTGGTGCAGTGGTTGAGAGTCCGCCTGCCGATGCAGGGGACACGGGTTTGTGCCCCGGTCCGGGACGATCCCACATGCCGTGGAATGGCTGGGCACATGAGCCATGGCCGCTGAGCCTGCGCGTCCGGAGCCTGTGCTCTGCAGCGGGAGAGGCCACAACAGTGAGAGGCCCGCGTACCGCAAAAAAAAAAAAAAAAAAAAAAAAAAAAATCTGCCTCCTGTTAACCATGTGAATGACAATTAAATATATAAGACAAAGACATCAAATTTTAACTCAGGAATTCTTTTTGGTATATATAATCTCTTTAAGCATAGAGCCCAGTAATATTGCTCTAGTTTATGTCTCAACTAAAATGTACATGGATAAGCTGTATAATTGGAAGAAGCGTAATCTAATGGGAAAATAATTGGTATGGAAATCAGGACACCTGAGTTCTTCTCCCAGTTCTGGCATAAACAATGTAATCCTAATAAGAATAAAATTGAATTCATCTAAAAGTGTCATGGTTATAAGTCCTATGTATCTGAATACTAGGCAATATAGAGCTTTTCATGTAAAAGCACTAAAGCGTAGTGGTTTAAACATGGGGCTTTGGAATCAAATAAACTGAGTTTACTTCCTGAACCTAACATATACTAAATGTGTGACATTGGGGAAGTTACTTAATCTCTCCAAGCTTCAGGAAATGAGGATAATGAGGGTATAATAAAATGACCCACTGCCTTGCAAATAGTTTGTGTGAAAGTAAGATGAGATGATGGATATAAAGCTTTAAATTCAGGGCCTGGCCCTTTGTTGACTATCTTATACACTTAAGCTCATATGTATTAAAAACAATTCTGCACTCATCTGGCTGCTGATGCTAATTTGTGGGCAAATAATTTAGCATGAAAGAGTGTCCAAGAGGACTTACCTGGTGGTCCGGTGGTTAAGACTCTGCACTCCCAGTGCAGGGGGCCCAGTGCGACAACTAAGGAGCCCATGAGCCTCGACTAAGACCCGGTGCAACCAAATAAATTTTTTTTTTTAAGTTTCCAAGAATGCTGAATTGCAAACAACCTCACAAGACAGAGGTTACTTGATTCTCACCTTCACAAAGAAAAAACTATAACATTGAGAAAATGGGTTATTTAAATGCCGAAGAATGTCTTTTTCATTAATTGTAATTGTTAAACACGAGAATGGCTTATTTAATTCCAGAGCTAATTTTACAGGCATTCAGATTCAGTTTCTATAGGATTCTTTTTTCCATTATCTCCAGTTTTAAAGATCTCAAGTCTTATATCTGAATTGATAAAGTAAGAGGACTATAGGCAAAGGAAATCCTTAGTAAATTAGGCTTTGCTACATTGGGAAGCTGGTCACACACATACACACACACACACACACAATCTGCTTATAATGCAAAAATTAATATTTCAGTTACAACCACACTTGCTTCAGGTAAAGGTAAAATCAATTATATCAGCCACAACCACTAGCCAGAGAAAAACCTAAATAATTAAATTTACTTCTATATTTCAACTGATATTCACTCATAATAAGAGCTTAAAATAATAGGTCCCTGGCCACAATTAGGAGTATGTGAAGTATATCGCCCTGGATATTTCTTTCAAATTGCAGAAGAGTGATGAAATTTTGTCAGGGAGTGTGGAGTAAAACTTCTTTATGTAGGCATTATAAGAAAGGCTAAAAGAAAAGCTGTAACAGGCTAATGTTACTCTTAAAATGTTTAGTGGGTGGAATATAAGGAGTAAGGTGGAGAGAAATTAATATCAATTCTACGCTTGGGTACATATAGGTCATTCACTCAACATACTTTTAATCACCTATGGAAGATACCATGCTTGGTACAGGTTAATATTATACAGAACAAGATAGAAACAGTCCCTCCCTTCATGGAGCTTAAATTTTAGAAGGAGAGACATATATGAAACAATGAAATCCTTAATTATTTGTTTAATTGGAATTGTGACATGCTAGGAAGAAGTACAGAAAATTGATAGAATATAATCACGGAGACTCTCTTGGTTTGGGAGGATCAGAGAAAGCCTTTAAATGAAGTGTCATTGAGCAGAGCTCTGAAGGATGAGCTGGAATTAAGAAAGAAAGGTGGGGCAGGAGAGAGCAAAGTGGGGTATGTTTCAAGCAGAGGAACCTCTTTGCTCTGAGATGTAGAGATAACCAGTATAACTAGAATCTGGCTATGCTAAAGGGGTTGGCAGGGGACGTGAGAAGATTTTTGTCTTTATCCTAATAGCTGTGGCAGATCATAGAAAGGGTTTAAATGAGGAAGTTAATTGATTGTGTTTGTATTTTGAAAATTAAATTTTAAAAATTTACCTCATTCTGGCTGCAACTAGGAGAGTGGTTTGGAGGAAGCAAGAGTCATTAGGGGAGTTAGGACCTTTTACAGTGGTCCAGAGTGAAAGATGGTGGTGGCTTGAAAGAGGCATGCAGGGGAAATAGAAAACAGTGAATGGATTCACAAGTTCTTTTTGAATCCTGGAAATTTCTCTTATTTCCCTAAGAAGTCAATTATGCATTTTTAAGGATATTTATTATATTTTAACTCAGTACCTCTAATGGTTTTTTAAGAACACTTAGACCACAAGTCCACTTAAAAGTCTTCTTCTATCCAATTACCTAAAAAAGAAAACCAAAACAAAACATTTTTTTTAAGGAAAATGTAAAATAAACAATACTGGTGATGTGTACTATAGCAAAAGTCATGAAAATGTTACTCAAATGACATTTAAGAAATCCCCTCTGGGGCTTCCCCGGTGGCACAGTGGTTGAGAATCCGCCTGCCAACGCAGGGGACACAAGTTCGATCCCTGGCCCGGGAAGATCCCACATGCCGCGGAGCAAATAAGCTTATGTGCCACAACTACTGAGCCTGTGCTCTAGAGCCCGTGAGCCACAACTACTGAGCCCACGTGCCACAACTACTGACGCCCGCGTGCCTAGAGCCCATGCTCCACAACGAGAGAAGCCACTGCAATGAGAAGCCCGCACACCGCAACGAAGAGTAGCCCCTGCTCGCCGCAACTAGAGAAAGCCTGCGTGCAGCAACGAAGACCCAACACAGCCAAAAATAAATAAACAAATAAATAAAATTTAAAAAAAAGAAATCCCCTCTAGAAAATTAACAGTAATGGTAGTTGTATTCATTTGCTGGCACTGCCATAACAAAGTGAGTGGCCTAAAGAAAGCAAACAAAAAATTGTCTCACAGTTCTGGAGGTTAGAAGTGTGAGATTAAGATGTTGGCAGTATTGGTTCTGTTACCAAATTGGTCAACTGGACCCACGCTGGGGTCCTAGCCTGGGCCAAGACCCCCTTTATAGGCCAGGGAGGTTCTTTTTCCAATTGGATTCACACAGCCAGTAATGATGCTGAGACTAGAACAGCATGAGCTTTGTTCAACAGCTAAAGAATGAAGAAGTGGAAGCTTGTTCGCTGCAAATCAACTTCCCAACCCAATTCAGGTAGAGGCACCAAATACATAGGAGGGACCAGGTAAAAGAGAGAGAATTGGAAAGAGTGGGAGGAATATTCATGAGAACAGGGGTGTGGTTTGGACCTGGAACTCATGGCAACTCTCCTTTTCAGTCCTTGTATGGGCTTTTCTGGTTGTTGTAATGGCAACAGTCAATTGTCATGGTGCTGGTGGGTGTGTCTTTCAGCATGCTAATATATTACAATGAGCGTACAATGAGGCTCAAGGTCTACTGGAAGTCAAATCTTCCTCCATCTTGGACCTAGCTGGTTCTAACCAGTCCTTGTTTTTTTCTCTTTGCAGCCTCCTTCTGAAACTTAGATAAGAGTGATTGGTTTCTATTCGAGGGAGGGGCAGGAGTATGATTCTGGGGCTACAGCCTTGGTAACACTTCCTTCTGAGGGCTGTGAGGGAGAATCTGTTCCATGCCTCTTCTCTAGCTCTGGTGATTTGCTGGCATTCTTTGGCCTCTGCTATATCACCCTGATCTCTGCCTTCATCTTAGCATGCCATTCTCCCTGCGTGCCTTTGTCCAGATTTCCTCTTTTAATCAGGACCCACCCTACTCCAATATAACCTCATCTTAACTAATTACATCTGCAGCCAATGACCCTATCTCCAAATAAGGTCACACTCTGAGGTACTGGGTGTTAGGACTTCATCCTGTGAATTTTTGAAGGACATAGTTCAACTGATAACAGTAATACTTGTGAAGTTCAGATGTGTTAGCCTCCCAATTTATCCTTACCTTGACATAACACTTAAAAAGAATCTCCCCATCTGGATTAGACTCTTTTCTGTTAAAGAGCAAACTGTGATTCCAAAGGACCATACTAGCTGAAGAGGGACGATGAGATGGAAGGCAACCCTGACACCAAGTGCACAAGCCCCACTTGCAACAACAATACTAAGAATTAACCTTCCCAGATTACTTTCTTCCTTTGAAACAGAACTTAAATTAAACCTCTAAATGCCCATTGTAAGTCTGATACAAATTTCAAATTGGTCAGAGAGGCATAAAACATACTGAAGACCTGATATAGAGCATTCTTTTTTTTTATCTAGTACAATGAATCATTTCTGATGATGGATCAGTAGCTTGGATTAATTCAAGCATTTAAGAAGAAAAGGGCTAGTCAGTACAAGAAAATGTGAGTTTAGCCCTTATTCAAATTTTATAATTTTGAATTATCAGAGACAATTTGTATTATTTTAATGCTTATGGATCTTAAAACTACAAATAAAATAATTCTATGACCAAAAAAAAAAAAAAAACCTACCTTCCCAACCACTGATACTGAGCTCTTAGAAGAGACATATTTGGAAACCAAGGTAGAGTACTTTGCTTTGACTGGAAAGTCAATGTCAACTGTTCTTTATGAGTACATTTTATTCCCCTGAAGTTCCATCTAAATGAAAATACATGAGGAATCTTCTCTTTTCAACAAACACATATACTAACTGATATCTAGCAATTAAAATAACAGCTTCAATAAAAACCTGATTTCCCACATCATCTGGTCCTTTAAATCATAAATATCACAGTCATCAAAGAGCCTTGACAAACGCTAAGTGGAACAAAAGACATATTTTCTCTTCTTCTGTAGGGTTTTCATTAAAGACCTCATAGAATTGTAGAATTAATGAGCTTGAAGCAATTGTGGAGGTTATCTGGTCTGGGGAATTTCCAGGTGTGCTCAGCAGAACTGTCAGAGTCCATGGGAGTCCCAAGGACTGGAGGTAGATGGGGGGGTGGGGCATGGGTAGAGTAGTGGGGCATTGGGAAGGGAGCCAGGGGAAGAGGGTCCTGGCCTTGTCAGCCCAACCCACCCCGACTGGACCTGGGGCAGTCTATCTTCATCATATCCACAAAGTACCTATTTGTGGCTTTGTTTGAAGAAAGGATTTCACACTTTATAAAATGAGAAAATTGAGACCCAGGGGAATTGTGACTGGGGCATTTTTAGCTCAGCCCTCCCTCACAGCATAGTGAGGATTTTCATGACCTAAAGTCATAAATCTTATAGATGACCTATTATATTTCAAGTTAATAACAAATCTAGACCTTTATTCCTCATCTGCAATTCTTTTTCTCTCAGTTCAATGAAGAGCATCTAATTTTTAAAGACCAGTTAGTGCCACTGAAGCTGATTGAGCCAGAGAAGTGTTTCATCAAGTCAAACATTACAAAAGGTTAAATTTCAAAGATAGTAACAAGCATTTTCAGTTGCTACATATAAAGACTGTCAAGCCAGCCTGAAGCTGCTTCTTAAATTCAGTGTACTTAACAAATGGGCTATTTTAAATAAATATACTCCACGTATTATATTTTAGTATAAGCAGTCACTTTCTCATTTGTGCCCGAGTGGTCCTAGGAATGTCCCTCTGCTCTTTTCCTCTCCATCCTGGCCATTTATTTCTATTTAGGGCAGAAAGAGTCAATACTTGGAGAAGAACAGAGGTGGGAAAAGGAAAGAAGGTCCTCTTGCTCTTTGAAAGGGAGAACAGAAGAATGTTAATAGTAGGAAAGGAAGAGCATCAAAAGAATCAAGGAGCTGGAGAAAGAGGAAAGGGAGAAAGAAAAATGAGATGGAGGAGGCAGCAGAGAGAATAAGATACAATTTTGTCTTCTCTTCTCCCAAAACCTTGTTGTCCTGTCATCAGGAGCACATTTAAATTAGCTTAAGTGAAAAAGAGGAATTAACTGGAAGGACACAAAAGATATTTCACAGAAAACCCAGACCACAGGAGGGACTGGCATCTACAGCAACAAATTGACAGGTTTCAAGGAAAACTCTATCCCTCTATTTTTCTTATTTGTTTTCGCTCTTTCTCTCTCCCTTGTCTACTTTTTCTCCCTCTCCTTCCCCACCCACAACGCATGGTTCCTCATCTCTTCTCTCTGTGTCTCTCATTCTTTTTCCATGGATGCTGGCCCCCTGCTGGTCCATTCCATTGAAATGACTGGCCCCCTTGTAGCCCCTGGAAATCTCTTCATTTCAGATAACGAGCAGGGGTTAACTGGTGTATCTGTCCCCATTTGCAAACTCTTAAGTTAAAGTATCTGGTTGACTTACCTTAGGTCATGTGTCCACCCATGGTTCCATCAGTTTTCGCCTAATTGCCAAAGTAACTACTCTTGTTGGATATCGTAGTAGGGAAGGCAGTCGACTTAATATATTTCTATACCCCCTGGTAACCCTGTCTTGGGCTCTCAGCCAGTGTCCTCAGTCTCCTGCCCTTATCACAAGGGTCTTCAACCTTTTATAACAGTGTTTCTCACAGTATTGTTCAGATCACTTGCATCAAAGTGTGTTTACAAAAAAAAAAAATACAGATACTCAGGCCCTTACCCCTCATCTATTCCAGATATCCTGTGTGCTGAATACTTTGGGGACTGGCATGAAAAACTCACTGTTAATAAAATTTTTTGTATTGGAAAGCGTGCTCTGAGTTTCAAAAAACCTATAGACAAATTAACTTCTGGAACAAATATATTCCAGATAATAAATATAAAACACTAGTGACAAAAACTATATAGCACTTTGAAGATTAAAAAGATATGTACTTTAATATTTCAGATGCTATCATGCAAAAATTAACATGCAGGATTTTCTCCTTTATTTATTTGCCATGCCATTTACTTCATACAGCTGCAATTGCCGTAGGTCTATAAGGAATCTAGGAAACGTGCACTGGTTTAATCACATTTCTGCCTCTTCCCCATCCATCTTTATGACTCTGTATTTTGACTTTATTGTCTCTTCAACTCCAGTGCTATCTAGATACTCTTAACATCCCTGTCTCCTACAACTATGTACTAGATCTTATCATCAAAAGCCACTGTTCCCCTGTGAATGTCATCCACAGCAGAGGGCTAATCCTCCTTACCAACAGATTAATCATTAATACCCATTCTTCCCTGACTAGATCCTCTCCCTCACTATTCTTCTAAGTTTGTGCTTCTCAAATTTGAATACATATAATCCTGGGGATACACAATTTTAGATCATAGGAGCCACAGGTTAATAGTGATGCTTCTTACTGGAACGTTTATTTAACTGAAGATTTAATAACTTACCTGAAAGCAACCTACACGTTATTTTTGTCTTAAACACGGATAGCTTAAAGAGAAAGATAACTTTCACATTAAACTTTTAAGAAAAAGGTAAGCCTTCAAAAAATTTGAGCTATGTTTTCCAGATTCCCAATCTCAGGCACATTATTAATTTGATAATGTGTTATGGATTTAGCTGATCTTCATGAAACACATGCATTCAGCAGTTATGAGAATACCAGCTTAAACAATGAGAAAGTTTAAAAAAGCACATCAAGTCCAGCTGTCATCTCCCCTCTCTATCTAATTCTAATTGAGCCCCAAGGTTCTCTGGTTTTCAAGGGGCTGGGTGGGAGCCAAAAGAAAGCAATTTCATTTTCAGGCAAGTGTATCTTTCAGTAGATCTTCAACGAAGTAAATATCCTCTGGAGCTGGTTTCATAATAGGTTCCTCTTACGAAGACTGGCTCTAACCGGTTCTTGGGAAATGTGCTTGCAGACGGGGATTGCCCAACTGATTTCAGTAGACAAGAAAGTACATAGGGCAACAGAGGTCATGCCAGTGAATGTACACCCTATACACATCTTTATGGACAAACTAATCCACCAAACAATGCCACATACTTACCTATTATTAGTATTTAGATAATACCCTCTAAAAGAGCTCAAAATATTCTTCATAAAAATTAAAAGTAAACAAAGTTGTTCAATCTTTTCCTGCTTAGCAGATTAAAAATTACCTCTGTGAGGGTTGGCCATATAGATAGCTGGAGTGCACAGCTGCCCGCACAGTTTAATTTGATTTCTCAGAACATAGCCTTCTTCATATGCCTGGCCTCTAGTCCCACCATTAATCACCAATAAATTAGACTCTAAGTAGAAGTGTTATCTCCATGAGGTCACTGTGGAAACGTATACCTAAGTGATCTGGGAGGGGTGTTGTTTTTTTTCTCCATTTATAGAATAAAATACATTACTCATTGACATGGGTTAATTTACCTGGATTAATTGTCAGCTTGGAAAACAAATCTAAGATTCCGATGACATATGACATAAAGTGGTAAGTTTTTAATGAGTGTTGAGCCATGGGTTTCATGAGCTATTGCCCAGAATTAGAACTCCTGGTTGGAGCCCAGCAGAGGGCACCCTAGGAAACCAACACAAGGAGACTAGATATATAATAGTGGAGACAGATTTACTAAACCTAACCTTTTTCTCCTTTGTAATTTTTGCTAAGCCAGCCCTGATCACCACAAAGCAAACTGGACAACTTCAAGGTTAAATGGTAATGAGTAGAGTGGTCAGGAGGCAGCCAATCACTTCTGAATTCTGTAAAATACTAAGATAACAACAGTCATCATCATCATCATCACCATCACTCCTGTGAGCCATATATAACTTCTCAATTGCCTCTGGTAGAATCAGTCATTTTCATTCCTCTGGTATGTGATATAAAGTTACTGGCAGCCACAGAAAACATAAAGAAAGATAATTAAGAAGGCACAGAGGGGAGTCAGGACTGATAAGCACAGTCAAGGGAAAATAGTCAAAGGGTAGCTTAGATAACATTCTCGCTGATTGCTCCATAATGTCTATTGCTGGAAAAGCCATCAAATTCCTTTTCTCTTTTAGACCTGTTTGCACACATACCTGTAAGGTCTTTATAGAAACTGACAAATGAAGCCAGATTCGTTTTTAGAGAGCCAAAGGATACCTCATCCACACGCATACTAAATTATTTCTAAGGAGAAGTATGGAGTTTGCTTTACATTCACGAAGATGATCCCAGAATTAGAATTGAGTGTGTGCTTGCACTATGTCAAGGAGTAGGAAATGAACTTTGAAAATGTATCAAAACAAAATTAATCCTTGGACTTCCCCCTGGTGGACCAGTGATTAAGATGGTGTGATCGCACTGCAGGGGGCGCAGGTCCGATCCCTGGTCAGGGAAGTTCTGCATGCTGCGTGGTGCGGCCAGGAAAAAAAAAAAAAAAAAAAATCTAAATCATCCCAATCGTGTAGAGCAAAACATGAGAATCCAACATAACTTAATATAGCCAATAACCATTTTCCTTGCCATTCTCCCCCCACAAGAATTTAAAATAATTTTTTAAACAACGATCCTATTTTGTGACATAAACAAATGTAAAAGTGTTAAGCTTTGATGAGAAAAGAGGATATAGGGATGATCAAGGCCTACAACTGTCCCCGTCCCTGTACTTATTACGCCTTCTGTTGTCCATCTTCCCCCACGATTCTGTAAATTGTGAGTGCAGAGCCAAAGTGATTTGATTTGGCAAATGCTCGACAAATACTGATTTAATGAATAAATCCAATATATTCCCTAAGATTGAGGCAGTATTTGTGGTGATAGCCCAGTCAGAGGTACTAAGAAGTCGTCTAGTTGGGCGGTGGAACTTGGTGCCAAATACGTGTACTTAGAGGCAACAGGTATCAGTGATATCCAGAAAGTAGTTCTGGAATGTGCCAGTGGTTGAGTGGCACGAGCCCAGAAACAAGAAATCTAGAAGGGGCAGCACACAAATGTATATGTGCATGGAAAAATAAGATCAGGATAATCTGTCAGCAGGCAGCAAAATCCGAACCTCAAGCTGGTGTCAAGGAGAGAGAGTCATTGAGAAAGCATCCATACAAAGAAGGCAGAGGCTAGGTCCTAGAATATCAGATGATCAAGACAGGACTCTAGATATTTTAGGAATAGAAGCTTCCAAAGCTAGGTTAAACAGGAGAAGAGGTTTGGTTTCATTAACAAGGCAAGCAATTGTAGCAGATCAGCAACAGGTGTTATTGGTCCTTTTACAGATGGGGAAGCTGAGGCTCAGTGAGAATAAGTAACATGTCCAAAGCCTTACAGCTAATTTAAGTCTCTGATCCCAGGTTTAAAAATAAAGCCTACTACAGTCTAAAGCTAATTATCCCTCTTTTTCTTACTTCCACCTGCAAATCTAGGAAATCAGTTACTGGAACTAGTAAGTCAAACTAGCTTTGTAACTTGAGTTTGACTTCTCCAGACTCCTCAGAGCACTGTGCTAGCACTCCTCAAATCACCCCTTAAATGATTCCAGAGCTAGGGATGGAGCTGGGTCTGCAGTAGTGTTTCTCAACTTTGTCTGCACACTGGAATTATCTGTAGTGTTAAAAATACTGGTGCCGGGGTTCTGCTACCAGAGCTGATCATTTCATTGGCCTGAGGTATGGCCTGTGCCTCAGTATTTCTAAGAAGCCCTCCAGGTAATTCTAATGTGTAGCCAAGCTGGAAACCACCGGCAACAAGCAAAAGTCAAGAGCCCTCTACTGCTTGTAGAGGAGAGATATGAGGGCCAAGCTTGTATAATTCAATGAGCTAGGAAAAATACTACAAGACTCATAGGCTTATTTTTTTTCTTGGACAAGTGGACCATAACTTACTCTTTGCTTTTACAGTTTAACCTCTTAGAAAATATGCCAAAAGTAAACAGGTGTACGATTAACCTTGCAAATCAAAAGGTTCCATGTTTTTAGATTCTAAGTGCTAGTTGTGTGACCAAAGGCAAGGTTTTAGAACTGGATCTCCCAAATTGCTCATTACTATTCTATGCTTGGTTAAAACTCTTACATCATTCCACAATGGAATGTGACCCAAGTTAAGAACAAAATTAAAACATTTGCATCGCTTTCGTGATTAGTAATGATATTGGAGAGGGGTTGAGGTGTCTCAAAAGAACTTGTAATTTTCCCAACCTATTTGAGAGATGATTCATGTTATTTACTAACTTTGATGCTCCCAAATGATATAGCAAATGTATAATTTCTGGATATGTAACTCTAGATGTGTAATTTGCTTGGACTAAATCCAAATCCAGAAACTCATTTATTATTTAAGGTATATTTTTTTTTAATTAATTAATTATTTTATTTATTATTTACTTTTGGCTGTATTGGGTCTTTGTTGCTGTGCGCGGGCTTTCTCTAGTTGCGGTGAGCGGGGGCTGCTCTTTGTTGTGGAGCACGGGTTTCTCATTGTGGTGGCTTCTCTTGTTGCGGAGCACGGGCTCTAGGTGCGCGGGCTTCAGTAGTTGCAGCACGCAGGCTCAGTAGTTGTGGCTCGTGGGCTCTAGAGGACAGGCTCAGTAGTTGTGGCGCACGGGCTTAGTTGCTCCACGGCATGTGGGATCTTCCTGGACCAGGGCTCGAACCGGTGTCCTCTGCACTGGCAGGCGGATTCTTTACCACTGTGCCACCGGGGAAGCCCTAAGGTATATTCTTAATACAGCAAATACAACAAAGCCCCTACTCCCAACTTCCATTTTCAGAATTCTTGTCCACAGCTCCCTAATAAAAAGCAATTAACTATGAAACAAGTACACATTTGTCTATGGTGACAATACATCCTGGTTTACCTAGGGCAGTCCTGGTTTATGCCTATTGTTCAAACATAATTATTGATAGCACCCTCTCTCATTCTCAAAAATGTTTCCATTTGGGTGATAAATTATCTGGTCACCCTACATATAGCTCACTCAATCTGCATTCCCTCTACAAGTATTATAGGGAAACCTTATGATTGGAGTGTGGCCCCTTTATATTTAGAATGCTCCTATAGCTATACATGAAAGTAAGATCATTGAAATATCAATCAGCTGATCAATATTCCTTCTTTAAATACAAAATAATAGAGATTTCTAAAATATTTTCCTGTTTAACTCCATTAACACAGAAGATCCCATTAAACGAAAGTAAAAACCCTGTACTTTTCCAGCTTAAAACCTGCTTTCTTTATCTATTTCTGCTAGAAACTAACCACGTGGCCTTGAACAAGAAGTCTATTCTTTGTGATCAAGTTTTCTCCTTTGCAAAAAGAGTAGATTAAACTAGGTGGTCTCTGTCATTCTTTGAGTGACAATTCTGACAGTCTACATTGCTACTTTCTCTAAGCATTTTATTTTAACCAATGTTTTGCCAGTTCTGTACTTCTGCACTGTTTTAAACTGAGCTCATATATATCTAAAACCAAATCTATTGAATTCACTTTTTCAGTCTTTACTTTACCATCATAATCTATATATGTGATAGTTAAATATTTTTGAAGTTAGTCTTGATTCCAGCAATATTTATTTAATATTTACTATCTGTGAAACTCTGTCCTGGGCACATGGATACTCTAGTAGTTAAGTTTTTACTAATTAAATTTCATTTATTTGGCCATTGTTCACTCTCTATGGCATTATCTATGAAATATTTAGGCTATTTTGAAAAATATGTAGCGAACTATTTTTAAGCACTTAAACATATCAAAACATATCACTTGTTTTAAAGCATGCATCGCCAGTTATATGTGTATTTTTAAGGGCAAGTGCAAAGTTTTGTGTTTAAGCTAAAAACAATATGATTAGATTTATCCACCCCCCTTATTCAATAAGCATGTATTTAAATATCTGCTATATCCTGGAACTGAGCTAAGCTCTAGGAATACAAGGTCAAATATAACATAGTCCCTCAAATAGCTCACAGCCTAGTGCACCTGTGCCTGTGGAATAACCTGTCACATCAGTAATAGGTAGTGGTTCAAGACTAGGGTGACCAACATGAGATTCTGAAAGTGAAAAGGGCACCAATCATAATTACACTACCCCAGAAGGCATAACTGGGGCTGTCCTAGGCAATGCAGACTATGGTCACTCTAGTCAAGACAAAATATAAAGTGGCCTGTTGCATCCACTTTATGTCTAAGTCCAAGGATTGGTATCCTAACCCAACTGGACTGCTTGTAGAAAGATGGGCCCCATTTAACAAAATGACAGTCTGTATTTCATGATGTAATCTTGTTTTCTTGTTGTTTCATTTATCCTTTCCCAAAGCATTCTTTTATAGGAGCATATTTTTGATACCCTAGTAAAAGGAACATAGAGAAATAAGAAAATGTCTTGAGGAAAAGTGTCCAAGACAATGAAGGTAGTAGAAAATGTGTCATTTGAGAAATGGCTGAGGAAACAATACTGGGTGGGAAGCATGATTTGCATCGTATCTGACCTCTTACACTTGAAAGAACATCATTTTTTTTTTTTAGATGTTGGGGGTAGGAGTTTATTAATTATTTTATTTATTTTTGCTGTGTTGGGTCTTCATTTCTGTGCAAGGGCTTTCTCTAGTTGTGGCAAGCGGGGGCCACTCTTCATCACAGTGCGCGGGCCTCTCACTATCGCGGCCTCTCTTGGTGCGGAGCACAGGCTCCAGACGCACAGGCTCAGTAGTTGTGGCTCATGGGCCTAGTTGCTCCGTGGCATGTCGGATCCTCCCAGACCAGGGCTTGAACCTGTGTCCCCTGCATTAGCAGGCAGATTCTCAACCACTGCGCCACCAGGGAAGCCCAAGAACGTCACTTTAAAGTAGGAAGGGGCAAATGCTATACTCCAGAGAGCAGAGCGTAGATAGATTGATGGTTTCAAAGTCCAAGGAAGCAAATTTTAATTCATTATAAGGAAGAACTTTATCACTTATTGGCAACAGAATGGATTGCCAAATGAGAAAAAAGGTGTATCAACACAAGGAGTGTACAAGTGGAAGCTGAGTAACAGTCAGTGGTGTTAGAGAGGAGCCTGATGCTCCAGGTGGTTCTTAGAATCCAAGGTCCTCTAGTGAAATGGCTGTTATTTCTGCCTGGTCAGCATCCCATTCCTTCTTCTTCTGGTAGTAGCGTACCAATATTCTTTGTTGAACAACTTCTCCACTTCTACGAGGTTTGAGGTTTGATAGAGCTGAAGTCATCCTAGGGTTCTAGCAATGGGAATGTGATCCCAATACAGGCATTCAGTGTCCTCCATATTCTTGGCCAAAAATGGCACATGGATCATGTTGGGTAAATCTGTGTCAGACCTAGGACTTCTTAAAAAAACTATTGGGGAAAAGAAATTTTTTTTGAAAAGATTGCTGGAAGAAAACGATGTAGGCCCAGAACTTCTGGCAGCCAACTTGCGAGCAGTAGGGGAGGGCTTGCCCAGGAATGAAACCAATACAGAGGAAAGTATAGCCCAACAATGGGGAGAGTAGACTTGAGTTCTAGTGATGTTTAGCCCCTACATCCAGCGATGCCTGAAGCCAGACTAACTGGATTTTTCAGTTCTGTATGCCAAACACGTTCCCTTTTAAAATTTAAGCCAGTTGAATTGAGTTTCTATTATTTGAAACAGAAAGAATCCTGAAAAATACAGATCCCGCTCAACAAAACTTGATTGTATGGTCATGTATTCTATAAATCTAGCTTGGCAGATTTCTAGTAATTTCTAGTAGATTTCTATCATCTCCAGTAATGCTTTGATGGTATTTAGATGTAGTTACTTATTGTAAATACTTGGAAATTATAAAAGTTCATTACTTTAAAAATTGGTATTTTTACATTGACATGGAAAGTCCTTCCTCCTGTTTAATTTGAACTAATGAGGCTTTGTTGCATAGTGTGTACATTATCTCAACCTGGTGATCCTCAATCTAAAAGTAGTGATGAAGGCATATATCTTATTTTTAGGATTTTTAAACTGATGAATGGTGTAATTTCATCTGAGCTAAAGTTGCACAGACTTAATAAATGCATTTTGCTTAATATTAAAATACTTTAAAATATGAGGTCTGTGACTGACTTTTTAAAACAGCTTTTTTTTAAAGGGATTGTTTTGAAGGTATTTTTAAAAAGTGATTCATAAGGTTGACAAAATGTTGGAAAGTACCTCAACAGATGATATATTAGTTGGGACTCTTGATTTCTAACAATTCCAGCTAGAGTTAAGTAGAAAAGGAATTTATTAAAAGGACATTGACTAGTTTACAGGCACACTGGGAGGGCTAGGGAGCCCAATTTCAGGCTAAGAATCCAAAGGAAAACCTCCAAACTAAATCTCAGTCTTGTTTTTCGTAAGGAAATTATTGCTGTCATTGACACGGTCACAAACACACAGAGAAAAGCCTCCTATTCTTGGTTTCTTGCATTACTAACTACTTGGTCAAAGTCCAACTATGAATTTAAGTCTCACAGTAGTGTTCTATCTTTCAGGGAAATTGCTAAGTAGCTAACATTTTCAGCTTCTATAGCAATAGACTCTTTGCCCCACTCTAATACTCCTAAGTGGAGCATTCTCCAAATATAGAAAGGGGCTTGGTTGCTATATAGCCAAATGAATCACAAATGTCCTCTATAAGTCAAACCTTTTGCAGCCCAACATCAATTTACGCCTTCTCTTGCACTTAGCCTAAAGTAACTACTTTTCCCCATATAAAGGGAACGAGCTGAAGTCTTATCCAAATTGAAATCCAGGCTTTCTGGAAGATGTCCAATTCTTCTGGAGTTGTGCCATGGTCTTGTCTCAATATTCTATAAAATATCTACTAATATTTAAGCTAACCACCAGTAAAATACACTACATAAATCTCAGGAGAAATGGAGGGAAAATGTAGGAAAACCTGATAAGATATATAAATACACACCGGAAAGAATATATGCGTAGATGCAATCCTTATTTCTGCAACTCATCGTTGGTGCTGTATTTATGTTGTTGGCTTGCCTCCTCTATCATCAATTTCATGTTTCTTTTGCCCTTACCCAAGAGTTTACCTATACCTTAATCCCTGAGAAAAGGGGCCCCTGGACCATCTTTCCCCTATTGGGTTGTTGTGGATTTCCTTTAACTTTTTTTTTTCTTTACATCTTTATTGGAGTATAATTGCTGTACAATGGTGTGTTAGTTTCTGCTTTATAACAAAGTGAATCAGCCATATGTACACATATATCCCCATATCTCCTCCCTCTTGAGTTTCCCTCCCACCCCTCCCCATATCCCACCCCTCTAGGTGGTCACAAAGCACTGAGCTGATCTCCCTGTGCTATGTGGCTGCTTCCCACTAGCTATCTATTTTACATTTACATGTCCATAGCACTCTCTCACTTCGTTCCAGCTTACCCTTCCCCCTCCCTTTTAACTTTTAACACTGGAAATGGCAGTATTAGAAGGCACCTCAGAAGATCACTGGGTTTCCATTAACACCTTTGTGATCCCATTTTGTAATAGCAGCACTGTTTCCCCATTATAGCTAGGATCAATCATTCCTGTCATACCGTAATCCTCTTTTTGACTATTCATCCTGTGGTTTCAGAATCAGAAATAGAAAAGTGGCAATCTCAGCTTCCAATTCAGTTAAACCAGTCTTTACTTGATTCATGGCAGCAGCCTCCCCTAGCCTACTAAGACCCCTAAACCCATGGAGCCTAAAGGGACTGGAATAGGATGCAAAATTTTTGTGAATGAGCCATTAGGTGAATTTGTGGGAGGTGTCACTTCCACTTTTGCCCCTTGCTTACCTGAACCATGTATTCTGGCTGTGGAAGCATCAGTGCCATAAATGTTTACTGGTTCAGAGCACATACCATATGTATACTATGGTATATAGTATACCATATATACTAGCACCCCAACTTCCAAGCTATCATAAGAACTGAGTATTTCCTGTGCTGTTCCAAAATTCTGTAAGGTCAACTGCTGCTGGATAACGGGAATACATGGTAAAGCCAGTAGTACCGTAAACACTAGTCCATTTTCTTACTTCTTTCACCGTAAGTTTCTTGATTGGAAGTTATGTTGTATGGTGTTTCATGATGGAGAATACATACACTAAATCTATGAATGGTGATTCTGGCAGAATGGGCAGGAAAAGCAAATACAAACATAAAATAATCATCTAATCATTTATTCCCAAATAATTGTGCTCTTCATTATGGAAGGAGTCCAATATATTCAACAGGCCACCAGGAGGCTGGCTGGTCTCCAGACAGTATGGAAACTGAAATGTTGGTAGTTCAAGCCCAGCTGGGGGCAATATCATCCTAAAATGTATTTAGCAGTTTTCTTCCCAGGGCCAGTTCTGGTTTTGGGTGTTTGGGGGAGATTTTCTTGATTAATTATGCCAAATTCTGGTTCTTCAGCCATCCCAATAATGCCGTGAGGTACCCAGTATGCTACCATAACTGCTTAATTCAACAACAGTTAATTTCAAGTGCTTATAACTAAGTAATAAGTAACCTTCCTGAAATAGATGCTTTTATGAAAGTTGGTTATGAATCAACATTCCACAAATTGAATATTCATCTAACTGCTTATTCCAAGTCACCAAATGACTGTCTAATATGCACCTCAATCTTAACATGTTTAAAATGTAACTCTTGATTTTTCTGCCTTTCCTCCCCTAGTCCTGTTTATCTTAGGTTATGATACCACCATGCTCCCTCATGCTCAGGCCCCAAACCATGATCTTTTTCTTCCTTGCTTCTTCTCATTGTTTTATCCACCCACATCTAGCAAGTTTCTACAGCTCTGCTTTCAAAATATAATCTGAATCTACATATCATCCCAATTTCCACCACTGTCATACTGTTCAGAGCCTTTATCATCTCTTACCTGGACCATTGCCTTAGACTTATAACTGTCTTTCTGTTTTCACTCTTTCCCCCATGTGGTCTATTCAGCACACAGGAGCCAATGTGATATTTTTAAAAGTTAAGTCAGATCATATTATTCCTGTTATGGCCTGAATGTTTGTGTCCCCACCTCCAAATTCATATGCTAAAGCCTTACACAGTGTGGCCATACCATAGATGGGGCCTCTAAAAGGTAATTAAATTTAACTGAAGTCAGAAGGATGGAGGCCCTGCTCCAATGTGATTAGTGTCTTTATAAAAAGAGATATCACTAACAATAAAATATCTGAAAATGAAATAAAACAATCCCATTTACAATAGCATTTACAAAAAAAATTAGGAATAAGTTTAACCAAGGAGGTAAAAGATCTGTACACTAAAAACTGTAAGACTTTGATGAAAGAAATTGAAGAACGCACAAACAAATGGAAAGATATCCCATATTCATGGATTAATATTAATATTAATTAATTCAAGAATTAATATTGTTAAAATGTTTACTCAAAGCCATCTAGAGATTCAATGCAATCCCTGTCAAAATTTCAATGTCATTTTTCACAGAAATAGGAAAAATAATTCTAAAACCTATATGGAACCACAGAAGATCCCAAATAGCCAAAGCCACCCTAGGAAAGAACAAAGCTGGAGGCATCACACTTCCTGATCCCAACTATATTGTAATGCTATAGAAATCAAAACAGTGTGGTACTGGCATTAAAATAGACACAGAGATCAATAGAATAGAATCAAGAACCCAGAAATAAACCCATGCATGTACCGTCAACTAATATTTGACAAGAGTGCCAAGAATACTCATTGGGCAAAAGATAGTCTTTTCAACAAATGGTGTTGGGAAAACTGGATAATCAAATGCAAAAGAATAAAATTGGACTCCGTCTTACACTACTCACAAATATTAACTCAAAATGGATTAAAGACTTAAATGTAAGACCAGAAATTGTAAAACCTGAAGAAGAAAATGGGAAAAGAAAGCTCCTTTACATTCATCTTGATTTTTTGGATATGACACCAAAATCACAGGCAACAAAAGCAAAAATAAATAAATGGATCTACATCAGACCAAAAGCTCTGTACAGCAAAAGAAATAATCAACAGAATGAAAAAGCAACCTACAGAATGGGAGAAAATATTTGCAAATTATCTATTTGATAAGGGGTTAGTATCCAAAATATATACGGAACTCATATAATGTAGTAACAAAAAAACAAACAATCCAATTAAAAAATGGGCAAAAGATCTGAATAGATATTTTTCCAAAGAAGGTACATAAATGGCCAATAGGTACATGAAGAGGTGCTGAATATCACAAATCGTCAGGGAAATGCAAATCAAAACCCCAATGAGATATCACCTCACATCTATTAGAATGGCCATTATCAAAAAGACAAGAAATCACAAGTATTGGTGAGGATGTAAAGAAAAGGGAACACTTGTGCACTGTTGGTGGGAATGTAAATTTGTACAGCCACTATGGAAAACAGTGTGGAGGTTCCTCAGAAAATTGAAAATAGAGCTATCAACAATGATCCAGCAATTCCACTTCTGGGTATTTATCCAAAAGAAATGAAAATATGATCTCGAAGAGACATCTGCACCCCCATGTTCACTGCAACATTATTCACAATAGCCACGGTCTGGAAACAACTTATATGTTCATCAACAGATGGACAAAGAAGATTATATATATATATACACACACACACACACACACACACACACACAATGAAATATTATTCAGCTATGAGAAAGAAGGAAATCCTGCTATTTTCAACAACATGGATAGAACTTGAAGGCATTATGCTAAGTGAAATAAGCCAGAAAAAGAAAGACAAATACTAGATGATCGCACTTATATCTGGAATCTGAAAAAGCCAAGCTCACCTAAACAGAGAGTAGAATGGTGGTTGCCAGGGGCTGGGGGGGTGGGGAAAACGGGGTGATGTTAGTCAAATGTTACTACCTTCCCATTAGAAAATGAATAAATTCTAGGAATCTAATGTATAACACAATGACTCTAATTAACAATACTGTATTATACACTTGAAAATTGCTAAGAGAGATCTTAAATGTTCTCACCACAAAAAAAAGGTAATTACGTGATGTGATGGAGGTGTTAACTAATCCAATTGTGGTATTATTTTGCAATGTATAAGTGCATCAAATCATCATGTTGTACACCTTGAACCCACAAAATGTTTTATGTCAATTATATCTCAATAAAGCTGGAAAACTAAGAAAGATACCAGAGCTCGCTCACATGCTGACTCTCCCTCCCCCATGCAAGCACATATGGAGGAAAGGCCATGTGAGGACACAGTGAGAAGGGGGCTGTCTGCAAGCCAGGAAGAGAGTCCTCACCAGAAAGCAACCATGCTGGCACCCTGAACTCAAACTTCCAGCTTCCAGATCTGTCAGAAACTAAATCTCTGTTGTTTAAGCCATCCAGTTTGTAGTATGTTGTTATGGCAGCCCCAGCTCACTAATATGACTCCCCACTTTTACATGAAGAACAAAATCCAGAATTCTCAGTGTTACTAAAGGAGGCCAACATTATCCTAACTTGTCTGTGACCAGCTTCTCCTGCATTGACTTAGCACCAGGCACACTGGCCCTCTCAATGTTCCTTAAACACACCATGCCCAGTTCAGTCCCATCTCATGGGCTGTGCACTTGCTTCCCCTCTGCTTGAGTCAGCTTCCTCAGGCCCTCCAATGTCTCAGTTCCTCACTTGGTCTCCGTGTAAAATCTTCTCTTCACAAAGATCTTCTCTGACCACCTCATCTAAAACAGCAACTCCCATTTTCACTCATGCTCCATCATTTTATCCTCTCACTCTGTTCTATTCTTCTTTGTAATGCTAATCCCCACCTAAAATTGTTTATTTATCATTTTACTTGTTTTCCTAAAGTATCTCCCCCACTGGAAGATAAGCTCCATCGGGGCAAGAATGTAGCCTGTCTTGTATACTACTGTATTATAGGAATGTACATATTCCTATTGAAAATTCTAGCCTTCCAGATATTGGTTTTAAAAAGCCATGCATAGTCCAAAAAAAAAAAAAACTTTTGCACATGAAACAACAGGCAAAGTTTTAAAAACTACATGTTAAACAGAGTAATGAAAACTTTCTAGGAAAAATCAATAACATTTTAAGTCAAGCATTGTGCTAAAAATGTAACACTGCAGAGTAATGCATAGCATGACTTCATCAGAAATCCATAGAAAGGAAAAGCCCTTGGTGTACTATTTATGATAGAAACACCTAAAAAATTATGTTTAAGGGACTATTAAAAATAGGTGTAAAATGAATGAACTTACCTATGAAACAGACAGACATAGAGAACAGACTTGTGGTTGCTAAAGGGGAGGGGAGGTAGAGGAGGGGTGAATTGGGTGTTTGGGGTTAGCAGACGCAAACTATTATATATAGAATGGATAAGCAACAAGGTCCTACTGTAGAGCACAGGGAACTATATTCAATATCCTGTAATAAACCATAATGGAAAAGACTATATATATGTATATATATATGTGTGTGTGTGTGTGTGTGTGTGTATAACTGAATCAGTTTGCTGTACAGCAGAAATTAACACATTGTAAATCAACTATACTTCAATAAAACAAATTTTAAAAAGGAAAAATAGGTGTTCAAATATAGTTGCCTTGAACAATTTCTTAACCTGTGGTTATAGCTTTAACCCACTCATCTCATCCCCAAAATTTTTGTTTTTGATAATGAAGCTATAGTAAAAAAAAAAAAAAAAAAAGGAAAAAAACCCAAATAGCATGTATCTGTGATACTTTCAGGTTGAGAGTATAATTAAGATTAGCAGCTGGAGACAAAAAAAAAACCCAGCTAGAGATTTCTGTACTTTAGTAAATTCTCCTAACAGCAGTAGCACTGCCACTATGAGCAATGCTGCAAGATAGTTTGCTCACACACCCTGCTTAGCCAGGAATGGGTGGCTTGAAGCAACCAGGAAGCCAGGTTTAAATTGGCAACATCATTTTCCTGCTTTGACCCTGTGACCGAAGCATCCTCACAGAACTTGGGTCAGTGAATCAGCAGGTATTTATCCGGTGCTTACTTGGTGTCCAGAGGCTATTAACTCAGCAGGATAACACAGGCAAGGCAAAAAGTTAGAGGCAAGAAAACAAAAAGGCAAAGGAACAAAAACTGAGAATAGAAAATCATATTTCACTGAAGAAAATTTTAGTACCACTAAAAAGTAGGAGATAATTATATTCACAAATACATGAAGTAAAGAATCGGGGCTTCCCTGGTGGTGCAGTGGTTGGGAGTCCGCCTGCCGATGCAGGGGACACGGGTTCATGCCCCGGTCCAGGGGGATCCCACATGCCGCGGAGCGGCTGGTCCCGTGAGCCATGGCTGCTGGGCCTGTGCGTCCAGACCCTGTGCTCCGCAACGGGAGAGGCCACAAAAAAAGAATCATCCACAGCTATAATCTAAACGTACCTATCAAACATATGCTAAAAACATTGAATGAATATATATATATATTTTTTAAGTGTTTTGCTTGTTATTTCTATTGAGAACAATAGGAACTGCCTAGCTATTTATTTTGATGATAGAAAATTCCATACATCACCCCTCCCCCCAAACTTCTCATTCCTCTCAAAATTAAGCAGTTGTTTAAAAACATTTAAAAGTTCAAATTTGAGTACAGTCAAGCATTATCAGACAATGCCTCAAATTGTAGTGATTCCTAAATGCACTCTAATGGCAAAAAGAAGGTGGTGTCAAAAAAAAAAAAAAAAAGAAGGTGGTGTCAAGGCCTACACCAAAAAAGAATCAGTCTCTATGACAGTCTGATGTGCATATTCAGAGGGGATCTCACCTTCTGTCCCAGCTACTTTCACATCCTTGATCTTGGAACCTCCTCCTCTGGCCTTGCATCCCTATTTCTGGTCCAAGAGAGACATGTCTGCAGCAATGTCACAGCCTTGAATATTTTATTTTTATGTGTTGGTCAAGTCCTCATAACCATTTATATATAATACCATTATGGCTTAGCACCATGAGATATATCTGTAAAGTTACTGAGATCAAGTTGCTACTTTCACATCCTCTGGCCTCTTAGCAGTGACCACATCTCCTACCCCACTGAGGAGAATTGCAGCTAACAGATGTGTAAGGAGCCCATGACTCATTTCACCTTTTTTCCCATCTCAAGAGTTTGTTCCTGCACTAAAAGGTAATTCTTCTTGATTCAAAAGTAGATCCCTGGGCTTCCCTGGTGGCGCAGTGGTTGAGAGTCCGCCTGCCGATGCAGGGGACGCGGGTTCGTGCCCCGGTCCGGGAAGATCCCACATGCCGCGGAGCAGCTAGGCCCGTGAGCCATGGCCGCTGAGCCTGCGCGTCCGGAGCCTGTGCTCTGCAACAGGAGAGGCCACAACAGTGAGAGGCCCGTGTACTGCAAAAAAAAAAAAGTAGATCCCCTACTCTCTCTTGCAATATTTTGTTTCATAAATTATTTCCTCAAAAACTGTATTTTAGTATCACACTTCTTTCCCCTGTAAAACAGATTTAGTCTCACTACTATAAAAAATAGAATTAAAACACTCTTCCTCAACTTTGTACCCACTTCATAGCTGGCCACCCTGTTCCTCTACCCTTCACAGCCCAGCTCCACAAAAGAATGGTCTTCAATCTCTGTCTACATTTCTTTTTTTTTTTAATTGAAGTATAGTTGATTTATAATGCTGTGTTAGTTTAAGGTGTATAGCAAAGTGACTCAGATACATATATATATATATATATATATATTCTTTTTCAGATTCTTTTCCATTATAGGTTTTTACAAGATATTGAATATAGTAGCTCCCAGTGCTATACAGTAGGTCTTTGTTGTTTATTTATTTTATATATAGTAGTGTATATCTGTTAAGCCCAAACTCCTAATTTATCCCTCCACCCACCCCTTTCCTCTCTTGTAACCATAAATTGTTTTCTACCTCTGAATCTGTTTCTGTTTTTGCTCCACTTCTGTATATCCCAGTTCCTCCTCAATCTCCAGCTACTTTCCGTGTGGCTCAGTTTCTCATATTTTCCTGGTAAAACTCATCAAAGACTTTCCTATTTCTAAATCCCTGTGTCCTTTTAGTCTTCACCTTAATTAAATTATCTTCTGTGTTTCTGCGGTAAGAAGTGGACCAATTCCTTTTTGAAACCCTCATCTCCCTTGTCTCCAGAGACAATGTCTCTGACCACTTCTTTATCTTCTTTACTGGTGCCTGATATTTAAATGTTGGCATTTCTTTTTTATTACTCTGCAAATTTTCCTAGGAAATTGTATGTGCTGATAACTCCTAGATCTCTATATCCTTCCCTGCCTTTTATGTATCCATCCCATAATCTTCCCCACATACCCAGTTGCCTATCTCTATGAATCTCTATCCTGCAGTCTCAGATAAATCAAACTCAACATGTCCAAAGCAGAGATCATTCTATCTCTCAAAACTTAATCCTCAGTCTATTTTTCTTATTTTAACAAATGTCAGTGATATTTCTATGTCAAAAGGTTTCTTGCCATCTGTATTTTATCTATTCTGTTCCCTCTGCTGAAATTACACTTTTGTCTCACATGTCTGACTAGGAAAGCTTATTCATCTTCAAGTTTGAGAATCACTCTGTCATGAAGCATTACCAGCCTGGCCCAGTAAAACTAACCACTGCCTCCTGACCCTTAAAGAGATGTCTAGAATAGTACATGCAGCACTAAATTGTGAATGAGAAGCATATTCCAGGGAGAGGGAAAAGCACAGGGGAAAGCCTTAAGATAAGGAAGAACCACGAGAGCTCCAAGTGCCTGGAGTCAAAGGGACAGTGGCTGGAGAAACAATTGAAGAAGGCAGGGTCCTAATCAAGCAGGGTCTTATAGGTTATGGCAGAAATTTTGCATTCTATCTTAACTGCAATGGGAGGCAAAACTTTTCAGTCTCTTATCTAGTGACAAGATCCAAATTAGGTTTTAAAATGATCTCTAAGACTAAAGTATGAATAGACTTCAGGGAAGCAAGATTATTAAAGAGGCAACCAGTTAGTAAGTCATTACAATAATCCAGCTGAAAAACAATGGTCACTTAGTCTGGCATGGTGGTAGGAATGATAAAGAACAGAGTCAAGATCTCTGACAAATTCTCTCTTACAAGCAAACAAATGAGACTATGTTGCTTGACTAAACTAATAATGTTTCAGGATGTTCCATGGTCATTACTGGCTGCATCCTGTGACCATCTGGAGATCAGAATGACCAGCCAAGCCCTGTGTCTTCACACACACCAAAAAACAACTTTTACAAAATTCATTGGCATGTTCCTCAAAGTTTGCTGTGTTCTTTGAACTCTCCTGACCTTGGGAAAATGCTTTGCCCACAGAAAACTTTTCAGCCAATAGAGCTTGGACTCTTCTTAAAGGTCACATGGACTCCTGTATTAAAAATGCTATTTTGTACATTTCTATTTCCTTTTTGGCTCCATATTCTACATTTCTCTCATAGGGCAAGCAAAGCATAAAGTGAGATGCATGAAGAAAATGGGTTGTAGGGACCAAAGTACCGGGTCCAGCTCTGAATTCAAAGTTATAGGCCTAGTTGCAAAGATACTTCATTATTAAATCAGTTTTGCAACGTTCATTCCATAAATATTTATTGAGAACTGATTATGGTCTCAGATCCATGCTAGGTGTTAAGGATGACAAAGCCGTTGCCCTCCAAGGAACTCACAGACTATCAGATGGAGACTTTTTGTTAACCATTCAGCAATTTAAGCCCTACAAACACACTGATAACTCAATTTTTTAAGTATCATATAAGAAAGAGATAGAAGTATGGCTTTTTTTTTTTCTACCAGCTTTATATAATCAAAGCCAAGTGAAAAAAATAGGCTATTTTCTAATGGATTTACATATCTTGTAAATCTGGATAATCTGAATTCATATGGGTTGGCTATCTTCCCACTATCCAACCCATGTCTGCTAGTTAGTTATCAATTTTAATCTGTTTCTACAGTGGATCTAAAATGATTTTTCACATTTCCTTTATAATATAATAATGGTAAGAATAAGTAAATAGGGAAAGTTGTTGAAAATGACAGCATATCTGTA